>NC_045560.1:134680122-134983247 GCF_009819795.1 Aythya fuligula | reverse complement strand
TTTTTTGTAAGAAATATTACAATACCAGATTTTGAAGGAGAACAATGTACCTATCTGGTGCTTAATATAGATATATCCCTTGTACTTCACCCTACCTCCTAAAACCTCCAACCCTAACATTAAGAAAGGTTTTGAGGTCCCTGTTTTGTAGTTTAGTAAGTATACATTGAAGGCTGATTAGAAGGGGAGATGCAGAGATAGTGGTGATAAATTCAAGATAGTGGAATGCTGCAATCTTGCAACAGCATTTTGGGTGGATATAATACCATATTTCTCAAGACCAGTGAAAATATAGAAAGCTTAAACATGATCTGGACAACAGTTTTAGAAATTTGTTGGGATTGCTACAACTCTGTCTGAAGGATGTTCAACAGAAAGACTGTCAGCCTTAAGCATGGCCCAGATGTTAGTGTCCATAGAAAAGCTGATCCAAGCATGATGAATGTATTATGCATGTGAGTGACTGATAGGACAGAGGAAAAAGATTGTAAAGAGGATTTGGGACAAAGGAAATGATGATTATCTGTGATTTAGTCTGTCTATTATCTGCTAGGTGTGTGGAGTCATATGTAGTGATAATACTTGGTGCAAACATATAGTAGTAAACATAATACTTCAAGGAAGGTGAGGCACTATGCAAATGAAAATAGCTTTAGTGTTTATATTAGGATTTTACTTGTGGTTATTTTCCTGAATAACCCATCATCTAGGTTTTTATTTCTTGAGAACCAAAATTATAATGTTACATCACAAATACATGCAATTATGGTATAAAATAGAGGAGTCTTATTTTCCCTTCAGTTTTCCTTTCTTAAGGAAATACAGTTAAAAAAAAAAAAAAAAAAGTAAATTGCTTTGTTAGGACTTTAAACAGCTTGTCCAGCTGAGGGACATTCAATTTATTTTCTGTGCAAATGCTATTCCATTATATATTTTATCTTCCTAGATTGTGACTCTTCACAAGGATGCATTATTGATACAACCCAGGACTGTAATTTGGGCAGATGGTAGGATCCCTGAATAGAAAGGCATAGAAAGAGAATGGAGTTTGGAGAACAAAGAGAAGGAAAAGTATCTTGAGCATGACTCATCACCTGCCTCTGCTGCTCTGATACCTGGAAGGAAAGCAACATGGAGCTTCTAAAGAACATGTTACATGAATAGAGCTCAAGAAGTTAAAGAAAGAAAAGGTTTCAGGACCATGAAGGCCAGCCCTGAGCAAGTCTTCACCAAGTACTGCAGGCAGGTCTTATCAGCCCCAGCTGCACTAACCAAAGACACATGGTTTCATGTCATTTCCAAGTGAGGTCACATTTCCAGGGAAAGGCTATATTCACAATGGCAGCTGATGAAGAGGATGAATGGTCTGGAAAAGGTTGTTCAAGTTTTCCAATATGAACAGTTCACCAAGAGCAGGATGGAAGAGACAAAAGAGGCAGTAGATGGAAAGTGTAAGTTTTCAGATGAAAATGAGGGATGGGACAAGGAGGCAGGTGAGGGAATGCTGTTATTCCAAGTGGAAGATTTGGAGAACTGCAGGCAAGAGAGGAGCTTTCATATATTGTCAAAGAAAAAGAAGTGTCAAAAAGGAGAAGGAAAGTCAAGGGAATGACACAAAGCTACCAGGGAAGGTTCAAATTAGACATTAGGAAAACTATCCTTCCTGTGGGAATGGTTAAACACTGAAACAGGCTTCCTAGAGAGGTGGTTCATGCCCCATGCCTGTCATTGTTCAACAGGTACTTGGATTATGCCCTCATTAATATGCTTTAACTTTTGATTAGCCCTGAAGTGATCAAGCAGTTGGACTAGATGATCTTTGAAGGTATTTTCCAACTGAGCTTTTCTATTCTATTCTATTCTATTCTATTCTATTCTATTCTATTCTATTCTATTCTATTCTATTCTATTCTATTCTATTCTATTCTATTCTATTCTATTCACACAGTCTTAGTTGTAAGATTTCTTCTGTGAAGAAATAATTTATGTAATATGCTGTGGAGGGAACAGTGGCAGCAGTTGGAGGGAAGAGCTAGTGTGGTTTCATGTATAGAAGTCAAGAGGAGGGATGGAGCAAGGTAGAAGCACTGAAGGAGAAGAGTGATGAATTTGTAAATTTTTAAATCTCAGTAAAAACAGATATAGGGCTTAGCCCAGCTAAATAATACTTACTATGTTATCATTGAAAACTAAGATATTTAATCTTAACCAACATAAAGATTTCAAGCCATGTTACTGAATCTTAAACATAACTTTGCCAGGGCAGAAAGGCACCCAGTTATGGGTATGGCTTCTCAGGAGGCAGTTTCCCTATTTTTCCTTTTCTTTCTTTCTTTCTTTCTTCCTTTCTTTCTTTCTTTCTTTCTTTCTTTCTTTCTTTCTTTCTTTCTTTCTTTCTTTCTTTCTTTCTTTCTTTCTTTCTTTCTTTCTTTCTTTTTCTTCAATGAACCATCAAATGAAAGGTAATTTAGTCCCTTTATCATTTTCCTAAAATAATAACTTTGTCCACACAAATCTGTGATTATTATCTGTGATTTAGTCTGTATTTGTCTACAAGGTATGTGGAGACATATGTAGTGATAATGCTTGGTGCAAACAAATAGTATTAAATACAATACTTAAGAAAGGTGAGGCACTATATGCCATTGTCTCAATAAGTGGTTTAAGATTTAAATACAATTAGGATTGTATTTGTGGACATTTTTCTGAATAACCCATTACCTGGAATTTAATTTCTTGAGAACAGAAATTATCATGTTATCATGAATGTGCAATATAGTACCACTATTGTAAGGATTAGAGGAATCTTTCTTTTTCCTTCAACTGTCTCTTCTTCTGAAGATACAGGGGAGAGAAAATGTGAGATACCTTGTTAGTACTTTTAACAGCTTGTCCAGCTGAGGGATATTCATTTGCCTTCTCTGCAATTTGTATTCCAAATTATCTCAAAGGTTGCTCTCTGCCATCTTCCTCCTCAGATTGACTGTGTCTCCCACATCTGTTGTCTACTGAAATGCCCTCAGACTGCATATGGAAAGTTTGCGTTTTAAATATGATAATATTTTTGTCTGTACTGCCATGCCAGTGGATTTCCAGTCCCTTTCTGTGTAAGATAATGTGTGGTGCAAACATCTGAGCATGTCTCTGGAACAGGGAAAGGGTTGTGCCACCTTCCTCTAATACCTGAAAATGGCCAGACCCATGACAGACCCATGACTCTTGTGGCACAAATACACTCCAGACAACGCAGACCTTTTTGGACCACTAATCTGTTGTTGATCACAGAGCACATGGTCTGTCTCAGTACCTGATGGTGAAATGTGGGCTCATTTCTGCTGGGGGATCAATGCACAAGATAAATGTTCCTGCGGCTTGCTCTGCTCCTTTTACAGCTGTATCAGTGCTTGCAAACCCCAGGAACCACAAATGGGGCAGATCCAAAATGGTAATATTTCTCCACCCCTGTGGAAGAAGAAGGCCAGGTTGCTAAACAGGTGACTGGGCATTTCCATTATCACTGAAGTGTCTCCAGCACCACAGAGAAATAAATGTTCCTGGAGACATCAGCAATCACAAATCTGGTTGCTAGATGGGCCCCACAGGCTAAGGGACACCCTCACCCATGTTAGCAGAACTAACTGCACACCAGACTTCTTCCCCCTCTGATCAAGAAAGCATAGCCTGGGCTCTGCCATCTTCACTGCAGTTAGGACGGACATCCCCAAAGGGTAGTGTAGACTGAAGACACTGGTTCTGCATCATCTTCTGCTTCTGCGCTGCTGACCAGTGCTGGAGCCGTTTTTCAGGAGTATGGAGGCTGCATTCCCCAACTATGTTCTTTAGTATCTTTTTATAAACAGCCATGGTAAGGTGTCCAGCTGCGCTTGAACATAAAATGTACAAATCATTCAGGTTGCACATAAACAAATCACTCTGTGAGCAGCGGGACTGAAGGAGGTGGTTGTCTAAAAATTGCATCCCCTAAACCCTCCACCACTGGTGTTGCATTCCACTCCTCCATCTCATTTGTTCATCCCTTAAACATTGGGCAAGGCACATGTGCCTAGGCCGAATCTGAGCTGAAGGTGCACCTCACCTGCCTCCCGCTGTGGAGGTGTTTCTTCTGGGGTGATGTCTGGAGTGACGTTTCTTCTGGGGCCAAGTTTGGGTCCTCCATCCCCCAGTTGGGCTGACATGGATGGACAGGAGGAAAGAAGGGATGGGGTAGGTCTGTACAAGCCCTCTTCTTGCAAATCCATGCTTCTGCACTATGAAGGGGACAGAATGGAATCAAGAGGCCTGGTTTCTAGCTCTGGCTCTACCCATCCTATTTATTTGTACTACCCCATGCATCCATCTCTTGCTGGGTCATTGAAGCAGAAGTTTCTGCAGACATAACACAACAATACCCTCATGTTATTTAGTACCTCTAGATGACATTGTAATACAGATGAAAAATAGAAATTCAGTCTCAAAAAAAAACATATGTCCCCTTCATGTTTATTAATAATTAATATAATATTTGATTTTTATTATTTTAGTGGTTTTGTGAAAATAGAAATAATTGCTTCTGATTATTATTTATTTAAGTGATGACAACATGATTAATAATACTTCAGGATGGGAAGGATTCACACTAAACAACCTAGAATAGGAGATATTATCTCTGTTGGTGGCAAAACTCATAATACACAGGCATTGGAAAAATGATAACCCACCTGTAGAGGAAGAATGATTAAAGACAAATATACATGCTGCAACACAGATAAAGGAGATCAATATTTAGGACATAAAGCAACCTAAGAGTCTGTTTCCATGATCTCCCTCTGACACAAGCAGTCCTTGTTGGGGTCCCTAATGTATGGGTTTAGCAGCAGGCCCAGAAAGTGTGTTCAGGAAGGTGGGTGTTGAGGAACAACCAGCATGGCCAGACTCTTCCCTGGTAGAACCCAACTGTCAGATGTATCTTTACCAAAGCTAAATTCAAACAGTGGTTCCTGCATTTAAAGAATTACTGAATTATTGAATACTTTTGGCAAAGCTTAGCCCTGTTTCCCCCCTTTCTTCCTTTTTTTTTTCTTTTTTTTTCTTTTTTTTTTTTTCCTATAAGCAAGGACTTTCTGAGGCCTGCTTTCTGGTGATAGCAGTCAATAATAAATCCCAATATTTGTGACTGGTCCTACAGCCATAAGCTACTCGGCTTCCCACATCTTAAGAGAATCAGAGAATCACAGAACCACAGAATGCTTTGGGTTGGAAGGGACCTTAAAGCCCACCCAGTTCCAGCCCCCTGCCATGGGCAGGGACACCTCCCACCAGCCCAGGTTGCCCAAAGCCCCATCCAGCCTGGCCTTGAGCACCTCCAGGGATGGGGCATCCAAAGCTTCTCTGGGCAGCCTGTGCCAGTGCCTCACCACCCTCAAAGTGAAGAACTTCTTCCTTATATCTACTATCTACTTTTTTTTTTTTTTTTTTTTTTTTTTTTTTTTTTTTTTTTTTTAATTTAAAGCCATTACTCATTGTCCTATCACTATACTCCCCAACAAGGAATCCCTCCCCAGCTTTCCTGTAGGTACTGGAAGACTTCAGTGAGGTCTCTCAGGAGCTGGGATTCCTAAGATTTTGATTATAAAATTACAATTATGAAATTATGACTATCCCTTTGGCTACCTCATGCTTCTATTTATGCGGATATTATTGCTCTGCACTTCTCACAGCACCCAGTATTTTTTCCCACTTTTTGGGACAGCACACAGTGCAAGTCAAGGCCAGCTGTGAGCCTGATCCATACAGTAGAACAGAAGAATGAAGCAGTAGGACATATTTCATTTTTCCCCAACCACTTTAGTTTCCACTTCTAAAATTGCCAGGTTTGGACCTTTTTCCTTGTTAGTTTGCTAAAACTTAAACATTTTGCAAATCCAGATTTTCATACCTACCAAACTGCTCTCATATGCTCTGGGATCCTTGAGCGGGCCTTTAAAACTCATGGGGTGAAAGACAGGTGCACCTCCTGCAGCAACTGCTACTTTTCTTTTCATGTCCCTGTACCAGTGACTCAAAAGTGGTTCTGCCTCCCTGCTGAAACCTGTATTCAACAAGATGCTGGTTGCCTTCTGGTGAGAATTTGGTTCAATATAGGCTCAGTGTTAGAAATAAGATGCCCAAGCAAACCCTAAGAGAGAAAATTTCTACACAGGCATGATTTCTTTCTGTTTCTTTTCATTTAATTAACTGAATACAGCTATGGAGTTGTGACTGTGTTTGGTTATAAATGCATGGCTTACAAACACAGTATACAACAATGGTCAGGTTAAAGAATATTTCCCCGTGTTCTTTTTGTGTTTGTTCTGAAAAAGATTTCTGTATGTTTCTTCCAGAGATTTTTCACGGTAATTAGGCCTAATTCTTTAATTGCCTCCCCCTCCATCCCTAAAAATGCTGCTGCTTCCTAGTGATTCTGGATATAACATATGTTGCCGGATATAAACAGGGGGGCCTATTAACACGGTAATAAATTTGCACGCTCTATAAATTCTTGCATCATTCATAATCTAAAATAAAAGATGAGAAAAAAAGCTTTGATTTGTTGCCTTTGGTCTGACCTTCAACACGTAGATTTATATGGCAGAAAGCAGTGTTTTGAAAGTTGCCATTTCTTTAGTATGGGGGGAAAAGAAAGAGAAAAAAAAAAAAAAGAGCCTTTCTATAATTTTTTTTAATGGAGTACAGTTGGTCCATCAAGTTTCAGTTTCATTTTGAAATGCGCCCTGGGAGAATGTGCCGTAAATGCCAACATATTCAGCAGCATGAACTCAAGATGATATCAGCTTGTAATGGTGTTCTGTTGCCAGTGAGTTCCACCAGCTCCATTTTTTAAAACGCAAGATAGAAGAAATGGCTTAGGATTTTGTTTATCGCCCGTTTCCTCAGAGGAGCAGAACACAAACTATTATCTGCCTGCCTAATCTGTGGTGCCTTCTTGATTGAAAATTCTCAGGCAGGGCTTCTGCTTGTGCATTTACTGTTGACCCCAGACAGCAGTAACATGATTTCCTTGCTGACTAAAGAAAATACAAAGCTGCAAGGGAGATGTGTTTTGATTGACAAGCAATAGGTACATCTGTTTTCAGACTTCCAGATCCTTAAAGATACTGCTGAATAAACTGTGCAGTTGCCATCTTGCAATAAACATAATTCATTCCTCACAGAAACACACTCGGTTTTAAAAGTCGCTTTGTGTGAAGCGATAGTATTAATAAAATGACAGCAACATATATTATGGGAAAGACTCATAGGCTGCGTAAATCAGTACCAATCAGTTGAAAACAATGGACGTGTTTCTGCTGACTAAAATATATACCTGTTATCTCAGTTATTTTAGGCAATTTGTTAGAATAGGTGATAAAATGTGTCTAAATAGCATGGGTAGGGGAGGAACATGGTAGGGACATGACAAAGCAGCCCCTGAGAGAAGGTGCATTTTTCATGAATCAGAAGTTAGTTCTCTTGGTGAAGATAACAGATAGGGTTCCTCTACATGATCCTGTACATAATTACCTTCCTTGCAAAAACCTCACCTAATTTCTCTCTGTTGCTATGCGTCACTATCTTAAATGTTTTTGTAACCGTTTCATTACCATTCCCATCCCATTTTTTCAGTCTTGTATCATAACCATTTTGTCTGACATCATCAAACTGAATATTAATCTTGTGTCTCATACAGCCTTTAATCCTGGTATCAGAAACCACGTCTGTAATAAATACACCCAACGTGGCTCATTTTTAACTGTTGAGAAGGTGCACTGGTGCCTGCAGCTTCTTCAGGGAGGTAGAATAGACTGTGTAGTTTTTGAACAAGCACCTCTGAGAAACAGCTACCAGCTTTACTTGCTGACATTTAAAAATAATGGAGTTGTTTACTCAGTATCTTTTTTTTTCCCCTTTCTCTCTCTCTTTTTTTTTTTTTTTTTTTTTTTTCTCTCTGAGCAAATAAGCATAAAAGATCCTGTTAGGGTTTTGTTTCCAGAGTGACACTCTGGGATTTTTTTCTCCTCTCTCTCTCCTCTCTCTCTCTCTTTTTTTTTTTTTTTTTCTTTTTGAAAGTGAAAGTTTATTATTTTTATTGATTGGCCAATTAGAAAAACTGGTGCCTGCTTACCTGTTAGAATGGAAAGATTCGATTACAGAGCCTCAGGAGCAAGCTCTGGCTGAGTCCTGCTCTAAAGAGACATGAAAGGATACAGTGGCAGTTAAGTCTCCTGGCACATGAAGGAGTGTAAACCATTGATCACAATACAAAATGCTGAAAACTGAAAAGGAATCCAATTTATTCTAAATAAAACTACTCTGTTCTCCAGTGACAGATTCCAGAGTCAGACACCAGAGAGGAACTGACAGCAGATGTTTTAGAGCCAAGACACAGAGAGGCTGAGTAATAGTATAGAAAAGAAATTGCTTTGAACTTCACCCCTGCTTTAAATACTTCAAATCAATAGGGTCACAGAGCTCTTTAATAGAGTGATGAGGTCTTGCCCCAGCAGATCTTCACAGTGACAAGTTGATGTGCTTCCTAGCAGCAGGGTCATAAAAATTTCAGGCTTCCCTCTGAAAGGGGGCTTTGTATTAGCGGGGTCCATTTGGAGTAACTCCCTTGTATGGCCACTCTCAAAAGCTGAGCCCTAATAGTCTACATCTAAATGGGACTGACCTCATGAATTACCTCAAGAAACTTAATCTATAAACTGGCTTCTTCTTATGCAGACTGATGAATTCTTGTTTATTCCTAAATGGCTGTCACAAAACCTATTCATCAAACTCTTAACGGGGGAGAGAGTCTCACATAATCCTGCTTCAAGTGCGGCACCATTAAATAATCATTAGACCTCATTGCTGGTCTTGAGACCCACTCCAAATCCACAAAGCAAGCTTTTTACCATTCATCAGAACTGCATTTAGATGAGATTTTGACCTGATAAAAAAAGGGTGTTTTTTGTCACTATCAGTTTCATGGCTGTGCTCTTTCTCCTTTCAGAGGCAGTGGTGGGGTTTATTTTTTTTTCTCCCTTTCCTTAACAAAAGTAAAAGAAAATAAAGGCAGATGGCCAACTCTTTCCAATATCCGTTTGCTTTATTTGAGCAGTTTAATGTAGTGAAACAGAGTGAAATGTTGCTACTTGCTAAATGGTAAACAACGCCATTACCCAGAATTCAGCAGCAGACTGATACAAAACAGGGTGCTGGTGATTAATTAAACTGTTGTTGTAATTGTAATGCATGATACATAATAGATAGTGTGCTGTGTATTTTAAAAGCTGCAAATTAGCAAATAATAACTTCTCTACATAGCACATCTCCATTCCGTGCTGTTAATGCACAAATAATCAAAAATAAAAGGTCATTACTGCTAACTAATAAAAAGAATGTCTTTTGATTTTTCTTACCCTGCGACATGTGCTGGAGGAGTTGTACATCGTGGGGCTGCAGATCACACACCCCTGCAGGAAAAAATGTGGGCCTTTTTTCTCCCATCCCCTTTGGGTACAAATGTACCATATTTATTATTAATCAATAGCAATTAGAACAATCGGTCCAAGCTGTGAAATTTCAGGATCTGGTTCTGAGCTGTTATAATCCCAATTCTTATCATACCCATTAGAAGAGCAACGTTTGTGTTCTGCATATAACTGCAAGTGGATGCCCTCATTCACGAGGCAAGTTCAAGCGTGGCTGCTGTGGAGAGGTAGCATGAGGCTCCTTTCCCTATTCTCTGTGCTGCTGAAGCATGTACCTTACTTTCAGCCTGATAGTGTCACTTGTTAAAGTAGGACAATGCCTGTCTTTAAGTTGAAACACGTGCTGAATGCCTAGCCAAACTTGGCCTAAATCCCTGTCATGTGTCAGGTTTGAGCTGATAATAAAACAGGCTTAGCCTGCTGATTTTTTTTTTCTCTGTTTGCTTAGTGTCTGTCAGCCAGGGCAGGATGCTCTGACTTTGAAGGTTTTCTCACTCATCACCAAAGTCTCAAAACATGCCTGCTTAGGACCGTGCATTTCTGCTGAAGTTCTTAGCAGGGATGGCTACAAACTCTCATGCATGATCTACATTTATATACCAGTCTGCCATATGCAATATGAAGACCAATGTAAGTGTTTGAGGCGTGAATGGGCATTTCAAAACTTATCACGGGCATTATTTTCCTTTCAAACTCTAAATGTTCCCCTGCCTTCATGGCCCAGTTTTCACCTGAGGGGCTGCAATGTTGCTCTTGTGTGGCGCTGCACCTGCAGTTTGGAGTCATTCAATGGCAGAATTGTTCCAAATTGTTGATGCTGTTGCTGACAGGCCAACTGTGAAGGGTAATTAATCAAATGGAATAGTTTGCCATTTAATTTTAGTCACATGGATAAAATAATTATTGCAGAAAAAAAATAAAAATCCCTGAAAATCCAAACTACAAAATCCAATTGCAGCTTTCTGCATTTCTTTTTCATACTCAGATACCTTTAATTAACTGGCAAGTGATCAATGCGCTCTTTTTCCTCTCCAATGAAGCTTTTTTCCTTTCTTAATAAATATCTTCAGGTACTTTATCCACATACTTATGTGTGTGCTTAGTTTCTGCTCAATTCTCAGTTACTGACTTAGGGACGAGGTAGTTGAGAGGGGATTGTGGGGGATAGAAGAGAGAAATGAAGTACAACTGCTGCCTGTGTTTACAGAATGAGGTTCACAGGATTATGTGTCTCAGAGAAATTTAATAAGATTCTGCGAGTACGTGATGTACTGTACTGTCTTGTGTGCATAAGAGATGCACACAGGTCTTGACATTCATATTTATTCATACAGGATTCTGAAATGGCATGATTTTAAATATAGCATGAAATCCAAGGATAGTAATAAGGACGGAGGATGATAGTGGAGCCTGATGCCTTAATTAATGCAAAGGCTAACCCTGATTTTTGAGAAATGGCAAGTTCCCCTGCCTACACCCATGCTGCTGCCATCCTTTGCTGCACAGAGAGGTGTGAATCCTTGGCCGGAATGCAAAGAAATAGTGCCTTAGTCTGGCTGCATGCTGCTGTTCAAGGGTAGAATAAACATCCATCTGCTACCTTTTTATATCCTCCCTGCCGTTTCCGTGATCTGAGGATGTGTTGTTTACCCATGCTGTTTAGTCTCCTTCTCCTTCAACTCTTTCTTTGATTCCCTCTGCGAGGGATGTGGGAATGTCTGTAATATCTTTTATGAATATTATATTTTCCATCTGCTTTTTGGAGTGCTGTTGTAGTGTTTGCAGTGTTATAAGGGGTTAATTCCAGTGAAAGCTCACAGCTCATAGCAGAGGAAACAACAGGCTGGGATAGTGGAGCTGGTGATCAATTTGTTCAGCAGCGAAGGCAGGAGATGCTTTTATGTTTTACCTCACTTTACTCAAAAGTTTTGCTTCAGGTCTGGAGTATTAAGGAGGAAAATGTGGTGGAGGGCAAACTGTAGAAAAGGAGAAAGAAAAGTTTCTGGGAGAAAGAAAGCAGAAATTGAGCTGAATGCTAGTTAGAGGACTCAAGTGCCATTCACCATGACTCATGTCCACTTCTGCTTCCTTCAATTCAATTCTGCCCCTGAGATGCAGACCATGACTATTTGTAGGTCTCTAGCTTTGGGTTGATGCAAACCATCTCTTTATTATCCTATTCTTCTTTTCTCTGCTCTGTTGGCTTGACACCCTCCTTCTGTTCCTAACATATTATTTTTTCCTGTATCCAGCACTTTCTACATTCTCATCCAGCTTCCTACCATTCCTCAAAACCAGCATCCTCCAGAAGTATTACTTGAATTTTTGTCCTGCTTCTTGCCTCACCTCTCTCCTTCTGTATGAGCCTTGTACCTTAGTTTAGTTTGCAAAGTACTTTAAGGAAGAACTTCATTAGCTTGCCTTTGATGAACTTGCCCTGAATTTAGTTTGAAGCTTAGGCTAGTCAGTGTTTCCTCGCCTTTTTGTTTTCTCAGCTATGGTTTGGATTGACTAAAGTTTTGGTTTGACTTTAGCATGCTTCTTATTCATAAACCTGAATGGTACATACAGAGATAGCCATATCTGTAGATGACAAGCTTGCTGCTTGCTTTATAATGCAAAATCTGCTATGAGAGCTCAATTTTGCTCAACTAGTGCTAAAGAGTAAGTCATATGCAATTCAAAAATTGTTATTTCTTGGTGGCTAAGAAAATATCGGCATAGCCTCTTCCAATCACCTTTATGTACCACCTCTTAAAGATGTGCAAAAAGCCTGTCTTGAGACACCTATCAAATTGCATCATACTTGCTGTGATTAAGTGTGATTTAAAGAGTGGATAATAAGACACACCATCTTACTGAAAAAAGCACTGATTTGCTCAGGTATATGTGACAGCTGCAGGAGAGCAGTTTCACTAGGAGTATGGAAATCAAAATGGTGCTGACCCCACAAGGTGTTATGTGTGCAGGAATGCACAGATTCTGCTTCACAGGCAGAGGTGAGAATAAAGAAGTGTTTCCTGGTCCACGAGAACTGTTTGTGGAAATACTTGCCTAAATTAATGCTTACAGCACAGTATAGGAAACAAACCCAGAGCTTTGGTTTGATATTTTTAAAAAGTTACTGAGAACTGTTAACGCTTATTTTACCCTGTTTTCCTTATAAAATACTTCCAAGGCAATATAGACCTCTTCAGTAGAATATCCTCATGAACTCATGATTATAAGCCTTGATGGATTTCTCATTCACTTCTATAGTGGCTGCAGTATCTAGTTTCTCAAACTCCATTGTCTCCCCCTCCCTCTGTTCTACTCTTTTAATTAAGAACGGCTTTGCTATATTTTTTTGTTTTGATTTGTTTTCATTTAATAGTCTGTTTCCAATAGCATTAACTGTACTTTTTCCTGATTTCTGAGTTTGTTTTTGTTTGTTTGTTTGTTTGTTATTTAACTTCACAACTGTATTAAAGATAGTTCATTATCAGAAAAGTATTGCTGCCTATCCAGGAAGGAATCTTGCATTCTACACCCAGGATGGTATATTCTTTGTGAGGATTCACCAGATCACTTGTTGGAGATAATGTCCTGCTTGTACCAAGACGTTGTATATGAAGGTCTCATATATTATTAAATAGACATCTCAACCTCACGTCACCTCAAAGGGCTGGGCAGGGAAAAGTATTGAAGTATTTATATAAAAATATTTTTATTAAATATTATGTAAAATGTACTAATATATATAAATATAAAATATAAAAGTATATTGAATAGTCTTTATATTAAATATCTAAATTATTTATATTAAATATAAGGATTTTTTTTTCCTTTGGTAAAATATCTATTAAATAATTGTATATCAGGCATTTTGACTAAAGTTTGCACCTTTTTATCAAGACTTTCTCTAAAGTCCCATATTACTTACTAGATAGCAAGGGAAAGAAAAGATTAGAGTACTGATGACTTTTATTTTACAACAGTGAGAAAAGAAAAAAAAAAGTTTTATTCACTTTATTTAGTATGGACTCTCATGTTCAGATCAGTGTCACTGGCTTAGTTTATCTAAGCTCATGAAAAAAAAAATAAAAAGTTTGTTAAAGAAAAGAATGCAAGGAAGAATTAAGTGGAAAATGTTATACTCAATCCCTAGCCAATCTGAAGAGACTAAATGCCCAAATGAAACCAGGCTTAGTCAAAGTGTCATGAGAAACAGCTGCCTGACCATGCCAATTTCATAATGAGAATTCCTCAGATTCCTGCGGTGTTTGAGATTTCCATATAGTATGATACCATGATAAGACTTTATCAACCAATTTATTAGATTTGTGATATGCCTGGTATGCTGGGAGAAATGCAGTTCCTCTGTTTCCATCATACCTTGCCCTTTGGGTAAAATTCAGCAAAGGTCTAAGTACCCCAAAAGGCTGGTAGCTGGAGAAATCAAAAGGAAGGTGCATTGTCTCTGTGGAGAACCTGGTGGGTTATTATGGAGATCTTTTCTCCCTCACTGTGGTCCCAAGTTCCTTTAAAGGCCTTTTCCCTGATTTTGCTCATCTGTCATACTGGTTTATAGATGAGTCATAAATGATGCCATAAGAGGAAGGAAGGAAGCTAAAATTCCTGGCATGAACATCTTATGCTCATGGTAAAATGTGAAAATCTAAGGCATAACAAAGTCATGAAGCCTTAGTTTAGGGGTGTGTGGGCAAAATTAAAGAAAAAATAATAAAGATTCATATTAGCACATTGGCAAAGTCAATTCCAGCACAACCATTTTATGAATCAAAAAGACTAAGTTGTAAGATTTGACACCAACAGAAGAGAAATTAACTATTTCTTGCTGTGAATACTCTGCTTTGCCATTTGAATAGCTTCATCATTTGTATTTGGGCACCCTCTTTAGGAAAAGGGCAGCTACATAAAGGTGTGAAGTCTGGTTTTTGACTCTTCATGGGTGTCTTCATGTCATAGTTTTTGTGTTGGCCCTAAGCGCCATAGACATGGGGGGTTGACACTGTCTCTACAGCTGGAAAGAAGGACAAGTCACCTCTTGGAAGCCTAGTGAGGCCTCTTCTCACATTACTGAATGCTGATAGCTGTGGTTGAAATAGCTGTTGTTATCAGATCTATTTTTCTGGGTTGGAAGGTGGAGATTATTGGGGAGTTCTGTGTCTGGACTGAGGTTGGAAATGGCATCCGTTTTGTTGATCAAGGATCTCTGCATGACATCAAGTAAAAACATGAGTAAAACACTTCCAACATGATTTTACTGGAAATGTCAGACTTTGCCAATCTTAAAGTATTTTTGACAAGCCTGTGATTCTTTGTAGTACTAGCTGGAACTTGCTTTGAAGTGGCTTTGCTGCTTTTTTATACTGCAAAAGCTCAAAGGTCAGTAGATTTATCCATCTGAAGGTCTCTGTGAAGAGGTCAGCTCAAAGCTTCACTCTGTTTTACTCCTTATTCAAACGAACACAAGGCGACTGCAGAGGTTAGTTAGGAGATAGGATTACAGTGTCTGCAGTGTGAAGAAGGTGCGCCTCTGAATGTCCCCATTATAGCTAATTCCATGTGAACAAATGACCCAATTCATGAACATCCAGGCTTCGGTGAGATTGCCGTGGTCAAAATAGAAGTCTTCCAGAATTGTATCTGCACTATTAATCGCTGGTGTAAAAGTATTATCTACCATCAGGTTTTTAGGACCTGGGGGACTGAAGTCATCTAGGTTAGACCTGTAGTATCTGAGAAACTGGATGCCTGAGAAGTAATTTGTGCTGAAAATTGTATTTCTGTTTCTGTGCTTTCTCATGTGAGAATAACCTTTTGTTTTGGGCATGAATCCTCTCCTGCTTATCCATGTTACTTTGAGATCAGACAACTGCAATGCGTTCTACTTGCAGCTATTCCTACAGGGAATTTAAAAGCGTGAGCTATCTCACTTATCAAAGGCAGGGAACATTTAACACCACTGTGCCATGAACCATAGCAATTCCTCGTGGTCCCCTGGGTAGGATTCAAGGTGATGGCATTGACCTGTGTAAACTTAAATGGTCTGGCCCAGCTTATTAGTGCCCTCTCTGCATGCAATGTTCCACAGCTATAATTGGGGAAGGTTAAAACTGAAAGTATTGGGGGATAATGTTTTGATTGTGTAAGAGCCAGGACATTTTTTTATTCCTTATTTATTTATTTATTTATTTATTTATTTATTTATTTATTTATATTTCCCTGCAAATTCTTCCAAGTATATCAAGTTTTGGGAGGCATTATGGAAAGGCGTGTAACAAGGAGTTGAGAGATTGTCCATCAGTATGATATAAAACATTGTGAAAGCATATTCCTTCATGAACTTGTCTGCTGCTGGCAAGGAATTTTGTTTGACTTTGATTGAGTCCAGACCATTAGCCCACTGGCTCAGGAATTCATTCAGGGATACAGGAGAGTGTAATTTTAGTTGCAACACTGGAACAGCAGCTATATAAGCACTATCCTGCTATCCTAAAGCCTGAACCATAAAAGCAGCCAGCCTCCAAGTCTCTGTTTAGTTGCTAGCACAGGACCTATTTCCCAGACTTCTAGGTGGTGTTAGTATGCCTGAGGTAATGGGTAGTGAAGGAAAACCCAGCTGCCGAGATGCACTGATCTTCCCCAGGAAACCTAGTCATTAAAGAAAGTTGTCATCTCAGTGCCTCAGTGGGGAGAAGACTCATAAACGCAGGGCAACAATGAAGCGAAAAGATCATTTGATGTCTGTTGCAGAAGCAAGTCATTCGGTTGCTTTAAAGGAGGTGTTTTTCAAAAAAAAAAATTAATTCTTCCATATTATAAGTGTTATAAATTAGAAATCAATAACTCTCTGGTTTAAAACAAAAATTATCTGGACTTGCACACAGGAAAGTGCATTATTTTTGGTCATCCTCACTGACCAATCCCTTCTGGAGCTGGATGCTGGTGTAATCTGGTGCATCCATCCCAGCATGGAAAATTATTTCAGATGCAAGCTGGAGGTGGCATGCAATAAGCAGAACAGTTTCCAGTCATAAAGTTACGGCAGGGTGGTTTCTAAATGTCACCAAAGTGTACACACTGGGCTGCAAACTGGCTCTAGCATCCCTTCCATGAGGACTCTGTGTGAGGTTGAGAGTGGAGAAATGTGGCAGCGGGGAAGCACTGGGGGGACTTATTTGGGACTTGGAAACCTCGTTAAGGAGATTTGCTCTGTATGAGCTATGCAGACTCTGTGCCATGTCCGCTTTGTTTATGATGTTGCTTCATAAAGCAGACTACGATGAATTAGGGAAGGGAGGAAAAAGGTAAAGGTATTATCTGAATACAATTGCTAATCTCACAGGATTCCTGTTTTGCTGCTGGATATTAAAGGTCTTTGACCTACATAGTGAGAGCCACTCTGCCTAGACAAAAGAAAAATTGCACAGAGGTTTCAAGTTACTCAAGTTTATCTGAGGAGTAACAACTCCTGAAGGAATGACAGAAATGTTTTTTTCCTTCCTCCCTCCTCTGTTTATAGCTCTGACCTGCACTTCTTCAGCACTTCAAACGAAGGCAGAAACTGTATTTGCTCTGCCTGGGTTTTGTTATTCTAGGTTGCTTGTGTGACAGCAGAGTCTTCTCATATTGCTCTTATCTGTGTTGGCTTGGAGAGATGTTAAACCTCAGAGCCCTAGGATCCCACACACCATCAGAGCAACTATCATAGCACAAGTTGGCCTCCCAAGATATAAACAAAGCTTCCAGTATCAAAAGGTAGTAAAACACAGAGAACTTTAAGATCTTTTGATAGTTTTGTAGTGAATAGCTTCTTTATGAAACGTCCTAGTGTTCCTCTGATAGGCATGAGATCGAGAAAGTGGTATAGTATGACAATCCCTAAACTTGTTTTTAAAAGTAATATAATTTTATCAGTGTACATCATTTCTTGAGTGGTTTGTCTGGTTAAAACAGACATACCTGGAGCTGGAGTTGTGCCCTAATATATTAAGCACAGCACTGGTAAGCACAGTGTCAGCAGGTACACAAAGAGTGAAAGATTTAAGTTTAAGTTTTACTAGAATGAATGGAAAAAATCTGCCATGGAGCTTGTACTTTTCTGTCTTTCCTGAGCAGTTAGTGCCCTTGTTACATAGAAGAACTCAAGGCTGAAAGCTTATAAAGTCCTATCTCCTTTGCTATGATTTTCCTGCTCGTGTAGTAAGTTGTCATCACTGTTCAGATAGAGGCCTGGATTCAGCCTATCTTTAAGCATCTAAAATACAGACTATGCTTCTCTGTAGTTCCCCTGTAGTCAGAATAACCAGCTCCAAGGTCGTTTCAGTCCACTTACACTTTGAATCACCCCAGGGAGCTGTCTGGACTTCTTACAACCAGAGAGGGAAGCCAGGAAGATGAAGTTCCCAGCCTATCAGCTGAGTGCAGTTTTTAATTCTGCATAGAGAGATGGCATCTCCACCAGATGCAAGCCTTTCTTAACCCCACTCACTGTCCTCCAGCCTCTCTTGCGTGATTACAAGAAAATATAATCCAATGAGATGTGCAGTTAGAAAGCATGTGGGCATCATGCTAGGAAAGCCCACGTGTACACTGTGCACAAGTGGCACAGCTCCAGGATGCTCTTCTCTGCAGAGGGCAGATGCTCCCTACCCTGTGGCACCCACTCACAGGCAGGTGAATGGTCTTTGCTGTCCTGGCCCCACTGACCTGGGCACTAGTATGGAAAGGTACAAAAGCAGAATTGCCCATGGTTGTCTCGCTCTTTGAAGAAGAGATGCAAAGGTTGCACTGACCTTTAGCAGAAGTCAGTGTTCCCCACAGGACAAAGTTGCAGTCTCAAGTTGCACTAAATTATTCAGTTTGATAATTTAGCCCAGCAAAGCAGGCAAATAGCAGCTAGTGGGCTGTAAAGTGCCCTTATTCTGGGCTCCAGTGGTCCTGACTCACTGCTCCAGCCCAGAACATTCTGTCTGGAGAGTGGAGATATCAAAGCTGCTGTCTGATTATATTGGTCAGTAAGAACTCAGACTGGCTTCTATATAACTTTCATTAATCAGTACAGATGGAATCCTAAGAAAAACTCTTTAATCACTGTTTGTTTTTTTTTTCAGATAAAAGAGGTCTGAGGGGAGACTTCATCGCTCTCTACAACTACCTGAGAGGAGGTTGCAGTGAGGAGGGTGTTGGTCCCTTTTCTCAGGTGGCAAGTGATAAGACACGAAGAAAAGGTCTCAAGATGTGTCAGGGGAGTTTTAGATTGTATATAAGGAATAATTTCTTCACATAAAGTATGGTCAAGCATTGGAATGGGTTTCCCAGGGAAGTGGTGGAGTCCCCATCCCTGGAGGTATTTAAGAGATGTGCACATGTGGTGCTGAGGGACGTGGTTTAGTGGTGGGACTCCATAGGTCAGGTTGATGGTTGGACTTGGTGATCTCGAAGGTCTTTTCTAACCTAAATGAGGAGTGTCTGTCCTATGAGAAAAGGCTGACAGAGCTGGGCCTGTTCAGCCTGGAGAACAGTACCAGCTCAGGGGGACCTCATCACTGTCTCATGCCTGAAGGGGAGCTAGACTCTGTCAGTGTTGCCCAGTGACAGAACAAGAGGCAATGGGCACAAACTGGAACACAGGAGGTTCTGTATAAACATCAGGAAGCACTTTTTTACTGTGCGGGTGACGGAGCACTGGCACGGGTTGCCCAGAGAGGTTATGGAGCCTCTTTGCTTGGAGATCTTCAAAAGCCACCTGGACATTGTCCTGGGCAACTGTCTGTATCTGGCCCTGCTTGAGCAGGGGTTTTGGATAAGGTGACCTGTCAACCTTAATGTCTCTGTGATCCAGAATCAGATAACAGAAGTCCAATATACAAAGGATATTGTCTCACCTTCCCCTTCACTAAGTGATTTTAATTCAGTTTTATTTCAGTTCCCTGGTTACCTCAAACCCAGTCTGTTGAAATACCACCAGTTGCCCCATTTATTCTGTTGTTGTCAGCCCATTTTCAGAGGAATAACGAGGCTCCCTGCTGGCCCAAGGCTTTAACACAGTGCTCCACACACTGGCAAAAGAGGCAGCCTTTCCTGCTGTGACATGGGACTCATCACTCACCTCCTCCATCAGCCCCTATGTCCCTCCCTTCCTTCTCAGCTGCTCTGAGTGGTCCACAAAATAGATTTCATTAGGAACAAGGTAAAACTTCGGTCTCCCTTTCTCTGATGTAGCTGCATCAGGATCAGAGTCAGGTTTACTGGCTTTTTTTAGAAGGAAGAAATATATATATTTTTCCTCCATCGTGAAACTTTTCCTTGAGGAGATTTTGTTATGTTACAATCCAAGTCCTGCTATTTGGCACAGCAAGTAATTATTGTACAGTTACTGATTTTCTGACTCACCCCCTTGCAGATCAGTTCTGCTTCTTCGGATTCATTACAAGCCTCAAGAAGCTGAGCAGAAAAACAGCATGTCCCACCTTCACATGTCAGATAGTAAAGCTTAGTCATGCAGCTTAAAATAAAGTAAGCAAGGGGCAGATGGCAAAAAGGACAAAATGTGGCTTATTTAATCTGCCTGTGTTTGCAAGGAAGTAATTGTCTTCTAGGCTCCAGAAAACAGAGTGCTACCAGAAGACAAACAATGAAGCCTCTCTTTCCAGGGCACATATGACACTATTTGTATAGCTTCAACAGGAGCCTGCAGTTAATTCAGGGCTTTCAATAAAATTTACATTCACCATATGTAGAGGATAAAACACCTTCCCTGAATTGGGAAGCTGAATTGACCTGCTTCCCCTCCCTCGTGTGATCAGTTCACCCAGAGAAACTGTAATCCTCTTTTGAGCCCATACAGTAAAAATGTCTTTAACAAAGCAGCCTTTCCAACATAAAACTATTACACGAGGAAACAAGGCACTAAGTGGTACAATAACTTGAAACACATAATACTGTCAGAAACAATGACTATAGGCTTGACAGGTTCCATCAAACTGGTACCAATTTAAAGCTTTTAGTAAGTGCAATCATTAATGTATGCAGAGCTGTTAAGTAATGAGTCAGAGTAACGTAGCTACATTTTGTTGTGTACCGACTAACCAGGGAAGAACAGCTCCAATACTGCAAGTACACTTGCTGATGAGGTATTCAATTTTGAAAGTATCCTTGAAGTTTTATTCAGTAACAGAATGAATGTTTACAGCATGGTTCTACACAGGGTGAAAGAATCCTTTTCTTGCCTCGGACAAATAAGACTCTTTTTTTAAACCTACCATAGAGCTGATGAGAGGAACAGCTCCTAAGCAAAACCAAGGAGATGGACAGTCTGAATCAAACTAATGTAAGAAAAAGCTCATAAATTCAAAAAGCTCTTAAAAGTTTTAGCTTTTAGTTGTTTTTAGCCTTCTGAAGGCACCGAAGCCGCTAATATGCTGTTTAACTCCCTTTTGAGAGCTAGAGAAGAGCTGGCTAGCTCTAGAGGGTGCTGTATGTATTTGTACCTGGTTGACAAATGACAGCTGAAAGACAGTATAACTGAAGAAAACAAACACAGTAAAGTGACGATCCCTACAAATCTGTTATATGCCCCTAAATTTCCAAACTTGAGTTCCAGTGATTTCTAGGAGTCTTTCTAAAACAGAAGGAGGTGCAGGAAAGACAACTGCATTCACTGGGGGAGGAAGCATCAGCCTTATGAGGAGAGGCTGGAGCTGAAACTCTTGTAGAGGAAAAAGGCTGGTGATGTAGGGAAGATGCTCCAGGAAGATAAGACCATGAAGATGCCAGATGAGGTTAGAGCAACACTTTCTTCCACCAGTTGTGCAGGCATTCGGTAACTCTAGAAAATTGCTTTAAAAGAGCCGCAGAGACATTCTGGGCAAGGTTGTAGAGGCAGAGAGCTTCAGGTGGTTCAGAGAAAAAACAGAAAAATTTATGGACAGAAAACTATAAGCAGATAATAAGGGGGATCAACAGGTGTCCTTTCTGTCACCTGTAATCCAGTGACTGCAGAGAATGGATTAGAGGCTGGGGCCAGGCATCTCCTGCTTTTGCTATTGGAGCCAGGCACATCCATCAAGTTTGCACAGAAAACTGGCAAGATAGCAGGCAGATGTGATGATGGAGATACGATACTGTGCCTCAAAATTCTGCATTTTTAAAGGTTCTTTTTACTCCTACACTAATAAAACCAAAGTAGAAGGTTTGGGATTAAGTTGAAAGTCAGGGTAGTGAGGTAGCATGAGAGAGGTGTTGCCTCATCTGTGTCCTGTCCTACAAGTCAAGAAGCTGCAGTGCAGTTTTTCATAGTATAATTGTTTCTTTTATGTGGAACAAGACCAGTCTTGGTCACCACCACTTTCAGTTTGGTCTTCCCATTGCTCCTGAATGCTGCAGCTCCTGAACTAATCTTCCCGCTGTCTTTCCATCTCCCTGTCTAATGCAAGTTCCTACATGTACCAGGTACTATAGCAAATTCCTGTTACCTAAGTTAACTTGGCTCAGTTTCTCTCTGTGGCTTTCCCAGGGTTGAAAATAACAGTGAAAGAATGGCTCAAAAAGCAGTAACACAACCAGGGAACAGTTTGGGTTTATCTTTTTGTATGTTTGTTTGTTTGTTTTTGTTTGTTTGTTTTGTTTTGAAACAGCAAGTTAACCCTTGTGATCAAGAAAAGCATGTCAATCTTAGCTCAGACAAATTTTCAGTTGCTGCCATCCATCTCCTCCCCTCTAAATTCAGGCACCTCTGTTAGCAATGCGGTGTCTGATTAGCAAAAGTATTTAGTAAGCTAATGTTCACTGTCCACAGCAGGAGGCTCACACAGCTTGGCTGATGAGAAATGAACTGCCTGAAGCTAGCTTTTAATGGCAACTAATTTCCCATATTTGATACTCAGCTCAGCCAACTAATATCTAGCTCAACCGTGACAAGACAATCACAGTTCCTTTTGAAAATCCTTTAATCTGGGATGCAAACCAGTGTGCTCAAGGCTATAATGAACTTCTGAGATTATGTACTGGCTATTTTAGAAGGAGGAATATTTTCTCTTTCTTTTTTCTTTTCTGTATCAGAGAGGCTTAAGAATACAGACTTTCATAGTTTCCTGCTTCTATGCATCTTGCCTAGTGCACAGAGATAATCTCCTGAAAGTCACTGGCAAAAATAAAAAAGTTTTAAAAGGTCAAGTAAACAGCTTTCCCTTCAAATAACCCAAAGGATGTGGCAGTTCACAACAGCACAACATCATAAGTGGCTTTTAAATCAATTGATCTTGTTATTCTAAATGTGTTTTAAATATCTAACATGTTTTATACTGCACTGGCTTGGGCTTTGACAAATCCCATTACTCTCTGTTACTCTATCTCATTACACAGTGAATTATTAAATAGAACACTTAACCTAATTAGATATTATTGTCATGATACATACAGACATCTTGAAACGAGTCATTCCTTTTTGTTGTTTTGACTAGTCCCTCGATTTTTTTTTTTTTTTTTTTTAATTTTTATTCTGTGTTGTTGTTTGTCTGTTTGATTTTCCTTTCTTTGGAGGCATCAAATCTCTCTTTTTCTTTCTTTTTCTTTTTCTTTTTTTTTTTCCTTTCCTTAAATGTTTCCTGGATATAACAATACACGACCATGTGTGGATGTAGATTTGTTAGAAATACAGCATGTGTGCCCGTACATATATACAGACATAAACTGGGACACAAAACCCAAAAATGACCCTGGGTCACAGACAATTTTTTTTTCTCCTGTAGTGGTGTGCATGGTCTTTCACTTTTGTGGAGTAAATAAGGTTTTAGACTAGAATACAAATTTTCACTTCAAGGACATTTGTTCCAGGAGGGATGAAATTTTTAGTCTATTCTACAAGTTAGTTGAAAGTTCCCACTCTGTTCCATGACACGTCTAGTACACCACAGGGCCATCCCATGTGCCATCAGTCCTCACCAATGGGCTCTAATTCCAATGGCAAAAGTGTGCATCTGTAAAGCTATGTGAGATAATTGCTGGCTATTCATTTCAGAGAGCTATCAGATCTACGAAGCCAGGCTAGTGCATTTTCTCAGTCTTTTCAAAATACGGTGCAGTCAGGGCTGGTTAATTGGAAAAGATGCTTCCCATCAAATAGTATACTTTTAAATTAACAAACTGTCACTTGCAGATCTGTTTCGGATCACTTCATTATTATCCCAGCAAACTTTCAAACTAAAATATTTATTTTCCTCAGTCACACTGTGCAAATCAGGTCAAAAATATTACTTGACATAGGAATAACTTGTAAGAGTTGCTTTGGCTATTTACCAAGCTGTCATGTTTATCTTTTCAGTGGTGTTTCCCATATTGGGAAACATGGCAAATGCTGTAGACAGTGTTATTGTTGTGGGAGGGAGTTATCCAGTGTTTAATGATGCTAACTATAGATTATTCATTTTCCAGAAATGGCCCTTCTGTATGTTATGTTCAAATAACCCCCTCCAAGAAGTGCTAACTTATGGCTAATTTGTGCCACCTGAAGTCATCCCCATGCTGAGGAGAGGATGTACTGAGGGCAATGCAGTTTCTTAGTGGAGGTCTCTGTTGCCATTTGCTTTTTATGACACCACTGGTTCCTCTGAGTATCCCCTCTCTCGCCCTACACTGCAATGCAATGTACTGGATGATGGTGTAAATTGCTATGGGCAGCATCACTGTTTATCCCTGCGAAAGATACCCCCAGTATGTCAAGTCCTTTTTACAATTGTTTGTTTGTTTGTTTTGGTAACAGTTGTTAAAGAATCATACCTTTCTTTTTTTGTTTATTCCCATACGCCCCTTCCCTCTTCATTTTTTTCCTTATTTTTAAACCTAAATGAAGGAATTTCATCTGTGCAGTCAAGATAATCTTCATTACTCCAAATCAACAGACTTAAATACTTTTGCTATTCACAATATGCATGCTATCTATCACAACTGTGTTTGTTGCAGTATATTTTAATAGCGGGAAAAGTAAAAATTGCCTTAATTAGTATATAATTTTATTATTTTAAAAGTTCCTTTGTTTTTGTTTTTATGAATAGCTGTTGCAAAATAAATCAGTGTCTTCATGCTTGTACTTCAAAGTGAAAATGAGAGAGGCACTCAAACATTCACCAAACAAAAAAAGAAAATACAAAATGGTGGTAACCTGCCTGGGTAAACGAGCTGCTCATGTTCCTATCTGTCTGTATAAAAGTGAGATTATTGGATTTCTTTAGCTATTTTATGATTGAAATTAGAAACTGTCTTGCATGACAGTAAGACTCTTACCAGTCACTCATACTTGGTGCTACATGACAAGCATCATCTCTGTGTAGATGAGCTGGTTTTGTCATAAAAAAAAAAAAAAAAAAAATGAAAGAAAAAAAAAAAAAAAAAAAAAAACGAACAAACAAACAAACAATAGGCATCAATATTGCCATTTCTACTATCTGGAAAGTATGTAGATTTAAAAAATGATGGGCTCGGTCAACAACATAAAGCAACCTTGAAAAAACGTGCAGTGCTTGTAACAAATTGGAATGCCTTGAAACCAAAACCCAGAGATTTAAATCAACAGTTTTAACTGATGAGATTTTTTTTTTTTTGATGTACCAATTAATATCTATGATGCAGCAGAATGCCCACTCAGAGCTTGTGATGAGTTATTTTGCAGTCTTGCCAATGGCCACAGAAAAGCAAGGGTTTTTATCAAGGCCAAAATTCAGTTAAGAATTCAAAATAAATATCAATGTTTCTTTATAGAAAGTATATGCCCTCAATAAATCAGTATCTCACATGACATTTATGAATTGAAAAGAGATTCCTAGGGTTTGTTTTGATGCTACATATGCTTGATGTTACATGTGCTATGTATACATTGTGTTATATGAGGGGGAAACATTATGTTTAGAAGACTTTCTGTTTCTAATATCAAATGTTCAAAAATTAAGAGAGAGAAGATTTGGAGAGCAAGGATTGGGAGATGGGCATTAAGAGAATGTCTGGCTGCCCATGATGTGCTAACCAGAGCCCTTGTGATGCAGCCTGGTCTGTACTCATGATCACCTACTACTTTCTGAAGGACACATTCAGTTTGTGAAAGACAGGATGCAGAACTAATGTGAGGGAAAGGCTTATTACCTGCATATCTTGGCTTTCTTTGTTACTGCTGTTTGGATACACTCAGTGCTTGAGGTAGGATGTTGTGAGAAGAAAGAGGGTGAGTGTTTGATGGGAAGGCAGACCACAGAAACCTTGTGAAATTGTATTTTTTCCCCCATTCCACCACCAAGTTTTCAGGTGATGCTGGAGAAAGTCACTTGGATCAGTTCTTTCAGAAGTGGCCAATAACTGCATGTTCCTCTATTTGAAAATGCTTAATTTAGATTAAGCGTTATGCTAACTACTCTAAAAAAGTAATTCCTAGACATCCTAAAGCGGACACCTAAAATTAATGGGCATTTTTATTATTATTTTCATCTTAATCTCTTTAAGAATTAGTTCCTCACTAGTCGAGATAATTATACCTCTCTCCATCATCAGGTTGTTACATGGGTACAGTCATTAAAGCTTTGGAATCACTTAGGCACTAGACTGATGAGTTCACAACAAAGCTTTCCTTCTAAAAGACACAGTAAAAGGGTCTATGCTCACCAAAAATCACCCTGGTAGATCTCACTCAACTTTAACAATATGGGTTGAAAGTGGCCAATGCATTCAAAGCACATGCAGACATAATCACCAAAGCCTTGCTGTCGGGGAAAGACAGGCTGAAAATAATTTGTGTTGGTGTAATTGGTACACAAATGTACAAGCACTTGTGTTCAGGATGACACCTGAACTGTGTTTCTGGTGGTTTTTTTTTTTTAGTGCTTTAAAGAAATTATGGGGTAGACAGAGTGTCTAGAGCCAGCTAGCAGGGGGATCCATATGGTGTGTATACAGACATTTCTTTTTTTTTTTCCATTAAATGGGTGTTTTCCTCATCTGGTCTGTGTTGATCCATGTGGCCAGCCACAGACATATATATGTATATATATGTGAGTGTGCATGTGTGCACGTGAGCCTATTGGGAATGCATGCACAGCCTCACCACCAGCTGGTCCCAGGGATCTGAAGCTGCAGCAGCTTCCCCTCTGTCGGGCTGCTGGGTATGATGAGCCCTAACAGATGGGCCCTTCTTTGAAAAAGGTTTCAAACCCATTTCCTAAACAACCAAGGAATGATGGGACTTGTGAATACGAACTTTGCTTCCAGGATATGAGGAATTATGGCCTTGTGGTTACTGATCCTTTTGCATCTCTTCCTCTGAACCTGGCCTTCTGGTACCCTCACCTGCTGTACAATCACATCTCTCTTGGGAACGGCAGGCAGCACTCGGCAGCTCTCTTTCAATAGCAAATACACCACACAAAACAGAAAACACCACTGCATAACTTCTTCCTTTGTTATAACCTGCTTCATACTGTTCGTCCTCCCTCAATGCTGTTCTTTACAATTTTTCCCCCTAAATGCTTTGCTGGAAGGACATTTAGATGAAAGGAGAGGCTGTTGCTAGGTTATCTTCCCTGGGCTAGCTAGCAAGAGATTCAAATGCCTCCCGTGTTCACGAACAGACCTCTCCAGGCACTAATAGTTTTGCTGTTTTCCAAAGACAGAAACATCCCCAGCTTGAAGGAAGATGTTGCACCAGCAAGGTTGTAGCAGAACAGGTTGTGGGCTGGGAGGAGGAGTGAGCTAAGCATGCAGACACCCAAATTTTAGGACAGGAACAGTTAGGAAGAGTCCCAGTAGCTCGTTAATTACTGTGGATCATCAGCGCCTCATGACAGGGCTGTTGAGATTACGAGACATTAAAAGATGTGTCTGTTGTCTGCAGCTGGCTCATTCCCTCTCACGTCTCTTCTTCCTTCAGAGCACAAGGGATAACACAGATGCCAGAGTGGCTGAGGCTGGCAGGGCCCTCTGGAGGCCACCCGGTACCACCCGTGCCCAAGCAGGGACACCCAGAGCAGGGTGCCCAGCACCACGTCCAGGTGGCTGCTGAAGGGCTCCAAGGAGGAGACCCCACAGCCTCTGGGCAGCCTGTGCCACAAGCTGATGGACTCTGTGAACATTTTTACTCAGTGAGTTGCAGTCTCTGATTTCTCACTATTTACTTCACAATTTAAGAGAAGAATAATTTGTTAATGTAGATGTATCACAACGGATGGGTCCTACTCAGGTTCTGCCATGGCTGGTCCTTCGAATTTAGCTGGAGGATTGGGCTCTCCTTGTATCATCCACACTTTTTCCAGAAAAGCTCGAAAATTGAGATAACTGTACTATTTACTCTGTAGAAATTATTTGCTAGGAGGAAAAAAACAAAAACAAAAACAAAAAAACAGGATTTTATTTTAACACAATTTTTAGAGGAAATCATCCAATTTAGAATTAGATGATACTTAGTAGATAAAAATCTCCTTACAGGCGTTTTGCCATACTCTGTTGTTAATTTTTCCTTGATAAATTACTTGTTCCCATCATTGTAAAACTCTGTGGTTTACTGTAAACCTATTACTGCTAAGAAATGAATACAGAGGTATTTTTTTCCTCCCCCCTTTCTTTTTTTTTTTCTCTTTTTTTTTTTTCAGTGTAAGCAGTGTGGCTGCTGATCAATTTCATGACATGAAGGATGGCGGTGTCATGACCTGGCAGAAACAGACAGTGACCGCAGGAGATGGAAGAGGAGTGGATCCAGACGAGGAAATAACCCACCGGTGATGCAGTGTTCAGTAAAAAAGCATGGGGGCAAAAGGTACAATTAAAGAAATCAGGGCGAGATGAGGCGGTCAGTTGGCTGTGGGTTGTAAAATCCTGCAGTCCAGAACTGAAACCTCATACACCCCAAATTTCTATTACCATTTCCTCACTCTTTTCCTTGTCACTTTTGCTCTTTGGTTCAGCAGTTTTTTCTGAATATAAGATAATCATCTTAGATTGGATGGCAGGGGACAGACTTCAGCTGGTGTGCATGGGTCTAACTTCATGCTGGCTGCAAAGCTGCTCCAGCACTCTTTGTTCTCTGTGCAGGAAAACAGAAGTGCTGAGAGACATCAGCCACGCTGTGCTTATCGCAGTGCTCGTGGCTGGGCTCTCCTCATCCGCCGCTTTTGTAGCACATCGCTTTGTACCATTTTCCTGCAGTTTTGTCAGCCAGGTAACTACATGTTATTGATGGTATATGTGCAACTCGTTCTCCTTGGGATAAATAATAAAAAGGCAGACTGACACTTATACTGTAAGTGCCTGGAATTAATTCTGGGAAAGAATAATCTTTCAAAGCAGGAACGCTATGTGGATGGCAGATTGTCAGCTACTCCCAATTTCTTTCTATTCTGACTTGGCATCAGCATAGGTATCTTTTCCTTTGCTCTTTCCCTAGTTGCATTAATGCCATCACATGTAGCTTCAAGTTTACTGTTGCTGAATGCAGCAAAGATGAATCTGCATCCCTGCTGGGGGATGTTGTGATATTGGGTTGGACTGGTGAAGAGTAATTTTACTAAGAGTTACTAAACCTAGTTTTAGTTTAGCTTTTCATTTTCTTTTCCATCTATGCTATGAAAAAATTGGTCTCACTGAGACATCAGAAAACAGTGCTGGATTCTCTAGTACTTT
This sequence comes from Aythya fuligula, assembly GCF_009819795.1. Classification (NCBI taxonomy): domain Eukaryota; kingdom Metazoa; phylum Chordata; class Aves; order Anseriformes; family Anatidae; genus Aythya; species Aythya fuligula. The sequence continues at coordinate 134,954,073 of NC_045560.1, read as the reverse complement.
GTATCTCCATTGCCTTCAAAGCAGATACTCCCGATTTACTGGTGTTGAGCAAGGGTAGGGCCAAGGCCATAGTGCTGTCCATATTTCACATTAACTATCTCTGGTATAGTAACACAAATGCAGTTTTTTTAATGTCTGTGTCTTCTGAATAATTAATCTAGGAGTGTGTTGATCCTGGCCCAGTAATACCACTCTACTGGTGTTTACCATTATTTGTGACTTAACATTAACTTTCTTTTTTTCTGTCAAATAAAACAGGGTATCTTGTGTGCACCCAAGTCAGATGCTTCTGAGAGAATAGGGCCTTTGATAACACTGAGGGAAAAATTTAATTGTACCCCCACCCCCGCATCATTTACATAACTCAGATTGATGAGATAGGAAGGAAAGTGTTTACAATGCAAGAAGATAGGAATTTGGGGATTTAAATAGGAAGCGAATCGAAATGAGCTGTCTGAGGTAATTATGAAACACATACTTCATATGTTTTCATTAGATATTGCTATTATACTACACAAGGCAAAGGAGTTTGATTAAACTACAGCTCAGTATATAAATTTATGCATAAATTACCCAGAAATCAGTTAGTTCATTATCTTTCAGGAACTCAGCAGGAGACTGAGCAAAAGTTTAGGTGTACTGGGAAAAATAATTTGAACAAGAATAAGAAGTGTGTTTGGTAAGAAGAAAAACACCACCAAGGTCATGAGATGGAGCATGACAAGGGGTTAAATTAACTGGTGTGCAAAGTCCCAGGCAGGGACAACCACCAGCAGAAGGAGCCTGGCCAGACCGAGCAGAATCTGAGCTCCATCTCCACCGCGTAAAGCCCAGGGCACAGTGAACATCCTCCATTAGTTCCCGTGGGGCCACACCAGAACCTGCTGGATGCACAGAGCGCCTTGAGAAGGGGTATCTCCCTCCTGCAGGCACAACTGACACTAGCTTTTCCCTTTCTGCTTGGGAATGGTTCTTCAGGCTGGTTTCACTGGTAGTTTGCTCGTGTAACAGGGCTCAGCAAACTGCATGGATCTAGGTTATTTTCTAATTTATCTTCCTGCCTCTAGTACGTGTGTGTTTTCTTTTTATATAAGGACATTTTATTTTTTATTTTTTAGAAACATTGCATACAGGGCCATTAAATAATTGAGATCTTGAAGAATCATAGCCAAACTCCATCATCAGACTACCCTCAAAGTCAGCTTTTGACCACTAAATGAAAGGTGATGTTGCCAAGACATCAGTTGCAAATGGTCAGAGTATGATCTCTACAGGCCCTTCCAGCATTAAAATTTATCTGATTGTGCTGAATATTGCTCAGTGCATGTTCCATTTGTTGGTATTCTATGAGCCTGACTCTGCTGTTTAATGAAACAAATGTTCATGAGAACATTGCAGTAGCCTTTCAGTGACAGAAGATATCCCAAACCATTCTGCATTAACCTTTATGTCGTTGCAATATGGCCGTGAATACACCCCAGTTCCATGCATCAGCATTTGACAGCAGCCTTGGCTCTCACAAATACTTATACATTTCTTTTCCCTTTCCTTAAAGCTAGCTGGACTAAATGTCTTCAGCTTCTGCAGACATAACATGCTGCTGTTACATTCTTGTTGCTAATGAGGATACAGGTTTAGTACCTGTGTTCAGGATTTATGGTATGATTTCATTGAAATGCCTCTCAAAGATCTGTCTCTCCGGGCTACTTTTCTGCATTTTTCTTAATAACTGCTACAAACACTGTCAAAGTGCTTAGAGTTTAACTTATACCTGCTTCTTTAGTCTTTTTTTTTTTTTTTTTTAATCTTTTCTTCTATGTCTGCTCAAGATGCTTGTGCCCTTTTCACCCTTCATCTCTTTACATTTCTTTGCAATCAATTATAAGACACCAGTCTACCTATCTCACTCCCTGTCTGTAGTGTATCAGCACCAGCTTCTACTGTAATCCACTCTGTGTTGGTATTGACTGCCTCTCTCCAAGCCTGGTATCATCAACAAATACCACTGCCTGACTAAACCATCTTTTAATAAATATACACGACAAACCTTGGCCCTAATAACAAAGCCTGTGGCTCTCTGATAATCCCCTTTCCCATTAATTTGCTCCGAAGTCCAATATTCTTTCTATATTCCCTGCCAGAATAATCTATCACATCAAGCATTTTTCAGGGAGCTGTATTACAAACACTGTTCCATTTCCACCATGATCTCCTGTCAGCAGACACCATGTGGTAAGCTTGTTAACTCTTTCAGAAGTTTGACTGGTATTTCATAGATTTATACAGTTTTACACCAGAAGGGACATCTTGCTTGATGCTCTGCATGACCCAAACTACACAATTTTATTCAGCATCTCTTAAGTCAGTATAGACTCCCCCTTCCCAGGCAGTCACTTAGGAAGCCTTCTGGCCTTAAATTTAAGCCATGAAGATTTGTCCACCACCACTGGTCATTTATTTTTGGTGGCTAATTATTGCTGTGAAAAACGTACACTTCTGAATTTGCTTTTTTGAATCCAGTTTGAATTTGGCAGATGCAAGCCTCCAGCCACTGCAGCCTTTTATGTTTCTGTGTGTGCAGCTAAACTACTTTATGCCCTCAGAATTTTTTCCCTGCAGAGATTAGGAAAAGTTTATTCTGGCTGTTGAGTAGGCTGTTCCCTCTGTCCTTTCCTTTGTCCCTCCCTCCAATGTAAGCCCCTCTCTCCAATGAAGGTCCTCCACTTTTCCCAGCATCCTTGTGCCTGCGACCTTAGCCCTCTCCTATCCTTTACTGGCCTTTATAAGTGAAGATGGAGTAAACAGTTCATTCTAGTAATGTTCTCACCTCTGCTGAATACATAGGTAAAATAATTTTCCATACCTTTACTTTCTGTTTTCCTATTCATCCATGAAAGGTTCATATTAGGTCTTTTGGCCATGACATCCTGCTGAGAGGTTCACAGTCTACTGCCTTTAGTGCATCTATGATGCTTGCTGTAACTGAAACAAGAACTGTCAGTATAGCTTTCTCTTGCATGTTTTCCCCAATATATTCTCCGACAGCACTTTCATCCAATATTATCTTCACCTGATTACTTTTTCCAGTGTTGTTCTGCATAAAATGAATAGTTTCTTGCTGGCAGATAAAATCCCTTCTTAAAAGTGCAGGCAATAAATTTGATACTTTCTATTTCAATGATATTTTTCTGGTATTTTGAAAAGCTTTTTAATGTACTACATGTGCTAACATACCTGAATTTATCCTTTTTTTTTTTTTCTTTTTTTTTTTTTCTTTTTTTTTTTTTTTCCTGAATAGGGCAGGGGTCTTTGTTGCTGGCCTTTAATTTAAACCTTCCCATCTCCTATTTTCTTTGACTTTCTCTTGGATGTGGCCTTGACTTATCATATATTTTCTTCTTCTCGTTGAAAATAAATATCTGATTATTTCTCCATCACATCTTGTGAGCACAAGAATAAAGAATTCATTTTACTTTTTACAGTGTCAGCCCTCTCTGCCAATATATTACTCCTTCCATGTCTCGTTTCACCTCTTGTGCCACCTCTTGTTCCTTTATGTATACAAAACATGTCTTCCCATTTATCTTACCTCTCATTCATACCTCTTTTCATTCTTCACCTTGCCTTTTCTTATCATTTTTCTACAGTTTCATGATCATTTCTATAATCTTCCTAGTCCTCCCCTGTATTGATGCTTTATATCTGGTGCTAACCTTTATCTCACTCCTGATTACTTTTTGTACTTTTGTACATCGCACAGTCTATCAATCGTTATGGGCTTTGGGCTAGCCTGTTCCAACCGTGCTTAGTGCTGTGGATGTATCAATGCATCTGCCTATATGGATCTCTGAACATTTGACATTTTTCTCCCCAAGTCCATTTCCTTGCCATTAATCATATCCCCAGTTTCAACAGAATGACCTCTCTGCCTAAGCTGTCTGCAGCTAACTCATGCCTTACTCTCCTCTTTTTTTCAGTTCTAGGGTAAAAAGGTTCTGTTTAAGGGTACGAACTTGGTGCTGTGAATGAGCAAAAGGCAGAGCACCAGTGTCTGAAAACCTGTATACTGGGACCAGTTGAAAGCGGGAGAGGAAGCACAAGCTCCTCACGCTGGCTTCTCTTGCAAATGAGAGAGATGGTGGTGGGTGAGTTCTGGTGCTGGAGATCCCAAAAGGGAAGAGGAATGTCCTTGTGTGCTCAAGCACATCCTGGAGAGTCACAGATAAACCCACCCCCATCTCTGGCTCAGTCTTCTTCATCCTCCTTTATCCCTCCAAGTACAAAGTAGCCCCTTCCAAAAATCCATGCCTTCTCTAAGCATACAATATTCGAAGCCATATTTTTATTCTTTCTGTACATTCTATTTTCTGGGTATTCTACTGTGCTAGTGGGCTTACGGGGTAAGAGAAGGAGGTATAAAATGAAAGGTTTGCTTTCCAGAAAATGTTTTTCTTCCTTGCAATTTTCAGAGAAAAGACCGATGAGGAAATGTCTCCCAGGAAAGCATTTGAGAAGTGCCATTACGAACCCACTGGAAATAACGAAAAAAAATCCATTCTGTCTGAAGAGGCCAAGATTTCTTGCCAAGCAGCAAAATGCTTTAAGTTTTTCAACAGCAGCACAGCACTGTCTGTAGGATGCAAGGCTGGTGAAGGTGAAGAAACCATCTTTTGAATGAAGACGAAGATGAAGACATCTACACCATGCAGTGGAGCCTCTTGCAGGACCTTCAAACTGGTGGAGTCCATCCTGGCTCCAAGGAGAACAGGCATCATCATGCAGGGCTGCGTGCAAATTAATGAGGTGCTCTGGACTGCTTCTGGTTGGGATAACAGCATCAGGGTCACATCTCCAAGGATTTTGACCTGCTGGGTCAGCCAGAAACCTGTCAATGGATGACGCTTGTTTTTGCCAATGCTGCTGTCTGGGAGGCAATGGACTCCAGCAGAATTAGGATCACAACTACAAGCTCCTGAACTTGCTGTTCCCATGTTCTGCCTCTGTTTAGCATCAGAACGGGCCTGAGGCATATTCATTTATTTATTTATTTTATTTTATTTTATTTTAGTATGAAAATACAGCAGAAATGTTATGTTTGGACTTCAGTGAAGCTGAGTCTCAGTCAGGAAATTCTCTGTGTGGTTTGCCTTGCCCCAGCTCTTTGTCCTTCCCAGACCATGCACACAGTTGCTGCTGCATTGTGCATTGCACACACTCTCCCTGGTAGCTGACTCCAGTGTTTGGGCACATGTGTAAAACAATAGGAGGTTTCTTTCACACATGACAAATTTGTTGTTATTGTTGTTGTTTGTTTGTTTGTTTTCCTGTGCTGTTTGTTAATAACAATTTACAAGTCCCTTTGTACCTTCTGATTATAACCTAACCTGTGCTATTCAGATTTTGTGGATTAATTCATTTTTCTGTATTACTTTTCCCTTAAACCTTATAGGCATGTATATTCATGAAAAGAACAGAGGGGAAAAAAATCCCAGAAATTACCACAAGAAAAACCCCTGCTAAAAGCAATAAGTTTGCTGACAGATGGTAGAATCAGTTGAAAATCGAGTACCATATTTACTAAGTCTAACCCATTTAGTAAGCCAGAAAAGTGTTATCTAATTCTATCCCCTGTGTGTTTGTGTTTTGGAATAAACAGATGCCTAATGAGGAATGTGTCTAGTATGGTTTTTGAAGAACCTGGATGGATCCTGGTTCTGATTCAATACTTGATTTTGACAAAGATGATAACACTCACTGCAGAACCTATTGTTTTGTCTCACAGAACCACAAATATTCCCATGCCTGCTGACAGACAAAAAGTGGTTTCAAAAAAAAAAAAAAAGTGCCAGAACAGGGCACAAATCAGAAGAAAAAAATAAAAAACAACAAACAGAAGTGTTGAATGACTTAACCTGCATTTTACATTTCTTGTTCTATTTATACAACACCCAAAAATGCAGTGAAGGAAAGGGCAAACACACTCGAATCACTTGCAGGCTTGACAGCTACCACAATCAATTCGTGTATGTTTTGTGCTGGGTTTTATAAAATAATAGGGACTGGCTTAGAAAGACACATGCTTGTGTACTTTGTGGCAGATCTGGGTGAGAAGCAAAGATTGAATAAACAGAGCAGGGTAATGTGAGCAACGAGTGCTTTAGGGAAGATGAACCTCTTGTGGGCCTTGCTTGGCCAGTGAGCCTATTGCATCTGCAGTGCCTGTGCAGAGGAAAGTGAGCTTCCCCAAAGGCTGCCTGGATGGCTTCTAACATCTCACCCTTGACTGGAACCATTAGGAAGTTTACAAAAAAAAAATAAATATATCTGCCCTCTGTGAAGTCCATAAAAATATGGAATGAGAGATATTAGAGTTTTAAAATGCACCTACTTTTTCTAATACTGCGGGGAAGGAGTAGATAAAGAACAGGATCTGGTCTAGTGTAAAATAAATAACATCTTCAAGTAGAGGGGAATATTTAGAAAGGATTATTTAGAAGGAGGGAGATATGTTTATTTTTCCACAGTATTTTAAAATTAATTGATTAATAATAGATTTCAATAAACGGATATTCACCCATTCCCACTTATCAAAGTTGCTTAAGATCTGATAAATAATTTTGCTAAGTATAAATCTTGTTTTCAATTACATGGACCCGTTATGAGAGACTTAGGTTCTGGAAATTCAAAATATCTGAATAAAAATACCCAGAAGCTGTGGTTTGATTATTGGGAATCTCTTCCTTGTTCCCAGCACTTGCTGTTTACCTATTCTGTGGGCCCAAGTGAGTTGTGTCTGTTCTCTTTCTGTGTTCCCCTTTTCACCCAGGATGTGCACAGTGTTTCTCATCCTATGGAATTCTAAATCCAAACCCACACATGCATTAGTCTAATATAGTCAATTTTCTAATTTTGTCATAAGATTATCTAACGCATTGGTCAAGTCAGCATGTTGTTGTCTCATTACTGCAGAAAATGCCAACTCATGCATCAAAGGAAAGTGGACACTGGTGGCGGTAACAGAGTGTTTTAACACATGGATATAGATGTGATTCTTAAATATTAATAACGAGAATTGCATTTCACCTCTTATCTAGGCAGTATCCAAAGATGGTTTTCTGTTCACATTTTAGCAAAAGAGAGCTCTCATGGGGAACCTGAAGGAAAAGAAAAAGTGCTGGCGTTATGCATTTCTTCTGCAGGCTTTTCCACCCCTCAAGGTAGCAGAGGCAAAATGCTTGTGGGAAGGATCTTGCCCTGTTCTTGGTTTAAAAATGTAACAGGAGTATAAATTTGTTCTGTTTCTAGTTTTATGTGAAAGAATGAGGGAAACTGCGAAAGACTAGGGATCCTGATTTTGATGTTTTACATTTTTTCTTGCCCATTCTTGGCTATACTTTGTCACATTTCCAAGGCATTAAAACAGAGACTCAGGGGCCTAGCTAGGCATAATGGTATAAAGTTTCCAGTGCGGTAAGCTGTAACACTCTGTATGCTCTGGAAAGTTTGCATTCAGCCTTTTAATAAGTGAAGACGCAACATAATGCTCCTGATAATTTTCAGCATGGACAGATGGTATATGAACAGCCTGGTGGGAGGAGAACCAGCCCAGCTTAGGGTAACAATGTTCGACTAGCTATCAGGGAGGAAACAGACTTCCTCTGCCATTGCCCAGTGCCAAGGAGCTTGTTTTATCTCCTGCTCACCACACTGATCATGCTTTGCTTTCTTCTGTTTTATAGGCATTGGCTTTGTGCAGAAACTGCAGCTCCTTTCTCCTGCCAAAACGAAACAGTATTTTAGATTATAACTAGGCTAGGAGTCATTTGCAATTAATTCTGCTCAAAACCTCCTCTAGCTGGAAATGCAGATTGGACCAATTTGCTGTGAGTTGCTACAAGGTGAGGAAGGTGCTTGCCACTTCTATTCTGTGCTGAATTTTCCAGTTTGTGTGCTAAAGCTGGAGCTGGCTGCAGCTGCTGCCCCAGCCATGAAGCAGGGCATGTTAGCAGGAGAACGGGAGGGCTCAGAGATGCTTTGGGAAGTTTCTCTGGGTCTGTAGCATCCGAATTAGATTTTTCAGGGGCTGTGTATGTGAATCTGTCAGTGCTTCTCCCTCCGCAAGACACTTCAGCAGCAGTGGCAGCAGGAAGTGGCATGCTGGAGAGAGGCAGCATGCTGGGATGGCTGAACATGATTTTTGTAAACTTACTTCGGAAAATGCCACTTGTCCTCTTTCAGATTGCCTTCTTTGCCACTGCCTACCTTAGAATAAAGGGACTATGAATATATTTCATCACCATTATCCTTTCTGTACACGAATGTGTTAATTACAGAGGGCAAAGCATTTCTGCAGCCCCGGAGTGCTGCCCACAATCAGCAAAGTCCTGCCATGTTCCACCTCGGACAGATGCTTCAGCTGAGCCAACAGAGAGATGGTTAATAGGTCAAGGAGATTGCTAGTGATGGGAGGATGGATTGAAGATGTGCATTTACTCCCAATTCTGGGTCTTGGGGGCTAGCAGAGACAAGTGTCTTCCATGAGCAATAGATTAATCTTTAAAAAAAAAAAAAAAAAAAAAAAAAGATTTATTTTAAAAGTGCATTCCTTTCTCGCTAGCCTCCATCTCTCTGCTGAGCAGGAAACAGAGTAAAAGAAATGAACAAAGAGAAAATGTCACCTCTCTCTCCTGCTACTCTCTTTAAAATGTTTGATCACTTTTTTTAGGTTTAATTTAATTTTCTTGTCTCTGCTCTTCATTTTTATTTTATTTTAATTTAATTTTTATTTTTATTGTGCCTGAATTCAAGACTGCCAAAAATAGCGCAAGACAGTTCCTGTAAATCTCTATCTGCTTTTCTTCTCATCTCAGGGTGGACACGAGTTTTTTGTTTCATACATTATTGACAATGTGATAGAATGGTGATTCCATGAAGTGAGCAGGAGCCTTAAAAAGTTAATGAGGAGGGACAACACGGGGTTGTTGTTATTGTTACTTTTTAATGTTATGTAGCATTAGGATTGGGCAGCTGGGCAGGCTGGATACTGACTGCCACTGCTGTCATTTTTATCGCACTGTGCTGCTGACAAGAGCTGTTATCCCTCCTGGGCTCTTCAGTGCACCCACCACCTTCCCATCACTGCACCTCACTGCCCTCACTGGCAAATTAGGGAACACACACACTGACATCCACAAAGCAGGGTGAACCCACACATAGCATCTGAAGACTAACATTATTCTCAGGAATGAAAAAAAAAAACACAAAACATAATATAATTTTGATTTCCTAAAGGCTGAAGCATCTCCCTTCCCTAAAGACATCCACTGAATAAGCTTAGTATGTCCTCTGGCTAACATCTGTAGTAAACTTACCTCAAAGACACAAGTACCAGGAGGTTTATTACAGTCAGTACCTTTGGATATATTATTTTACACGATGATGCCATCTGTTTTGTACTGTAGCTCATATCTGAGCACTGCAACAGCAGTTGCAAATACCTCTGTCAGGACACTTGAAAGCATATAGGGCTGGTGCTGGGCAATATCATGGGGCTAAGAATATGCTGACATATTCTGGGCTGGATCCTCTCTTCCATTGGTGTTGTTTTTATATAGCTCCGGAGACTTCAACTGAGCAAGTCCATACTTATACAAACATGAGGTCAAGACCTCATCCAAGGATTATTTAAGGCTAAAACATTTTAATCTACTATGAAAATAATGCAGAAATTCCTTCTCATGAGAGTGCCTAGTCCTTGTGAAATGTCAGTCTCTTCAGCTGTCCAAATGAGAAATAGGGGAAGTAGAGCCCTTTGTATGACAGTCTGATGCCCTGGAATTTTAACTGCTAAATGTTTCAGTTAAGAAACCCAAGCCAGAAAATGATCTGCACTTCTCCTGTGTGTTGAAAAATTCAATCACTTTCTACTATTGGTTTTGTGTCTTTAGCTGGTAGGGCTTTATTGACTTTAAATGGACCTGAAGATTTTTCTCAGAAGTCAAATGAGGATTTTGTAAGTTCACCCAGAATTGCTAAGGTCACAAATGATGGCCACATATCACTATTAGTGATATAGATAGATGTTGACATTGATTTTTTTAAAAATATCTCTGTCTCACCTGTCTTCAAAGTTGAGATTTTTTTGTGCTTTTTTTTTTTTTTTTTTAATACGTCTTACCAATTATTGTTGCTTAGAAGAGTTTCCTCTCCAACCCTTCCAACTTAGTCCCCAAATTGTGGGAAGGAATCAAAGGAATGATGTTTGCTGCTGTTTAACTTTGAATCACTGGAAAATGTTTTATGTAACTCATTTTCTTCCACACAATTAGACAATTAGATTGTAAGGACACAGGGACTAGGCTCTTTTTTTTTTTTTTTTTTTTTTTTTTTTTTTTTTTTTAATTCAAAGGTCTCAGTAAGCAAAGCATAATGTATTCTGCCCAAACTGTGAGAACAGAGCAATACAGAATAATTTACTTCACTAATGCCAAATTAAAATTCATAACACAATTCTTTAATTACCATCTGAATCCAATTCTCAAAGAAGTTTGCCCTAATTGCATTGTTGATATGCATGGATGCAAATAAGATGTTGACTGTTTCCCTTGTAGCAAATGACTCTGTTTCTAATATGCACACATCTAACAACATGGGGCCAAATTCATCCCTGGTAAAAACCCATTAGAGTTAGCAGAGTTATATCAGGGATGAATCTGAACCACTCTTCTCAGGAAAGCTGGTCTAGTTATCAGCCACTAAAAATTGCCCCTCCAGTGCCTACAGACAAATGCACTGTCTCTGTTTTCCCTAAGCAAGACAGTGAAAAGCTCCCAGAACCCCCCCAGCAAGCTGGAAAGACAAAAGTGTGAAATGGACATGTGTGGAACAACATTTGCCAGAAGGTAGCAGGGAAGCATAAGTCCAGATGTTCTTCTTTGCTTTTGTGACAGCACTGAATAGGGATCTTATTCTTAGCCCACGAGCACAGGTGTTTCAGAGGAACAGAGTGAGAATTTCTGATTGGAGATACAGGAAATTAAATAATATTCACCAAAGAAGATAATAGCATGGGCATCATTTGGGCATATTTGTAACGGCTGCATACTTCTCTCAGGTGAGCTAATTAGATGGAAGCACTTTGAAATATTCTCCTGGTTACAGAAATTAAAATAGATTAAAAAGTTATTTTTGGTAAATATCTGTGAACAAAGAAAGTGTTACATTTTTGTGGAAAAAGAAAACCAAAAACATTTTCTCAAGTAAAAGCCACCCATTCTGCCCACAGCGCTAGCCTTATGGTAAGCAATAAATACCAATATAAGTGCCTATTGTAGTCCAAGGGATGGTAGTGCTCCCTTGAAGTTAGGATAGGAGGTGAGAGAATACCAAAGAATCATTTTTTTGTTTTATTTTTGCCAGCCAGATAAGATAAGATGAAGTCCTCCTGTTCAGTTTTCATTAGAGGTTCTGGTTGAAGGGAACTAATATTCATAGTGTGCTTTTTCAGTTGCCTAAGCCATGTTTCTTAAAGAAGATCTGAAAAAGGTGAAGAAATGTTCTTGCTGCCATTCTTTCTTCTTTAATGATGCTTTAAAAAGGCCAGAAATATTTGCGTTTTTTGTTTATTATGTTGGAAATTCAGCCTCAGTCTACTTTGCTGTTTTCCTGGGGAGAAAAATAAAAAAAAAAAAAAAAAAAAGGGGAAGAAAAAAAAAAGGTGTGTACAATTAGGTAATACGTTGTTGGAGATATTCGAAATACCTACCTAAATAAAACTTTTCTAAAAGGGAAACTTATTACTCAGATGGTTTTAAATCTTGAATCTAGTTAATATCTATGTATCTCAAAGGCTTGAATAAGGTCATTAAAACTTTTCCCAAGTGCACTAAAGATCCTCTGCAGTTGTGGCACCTGTGTGGCCTGAAGGAAGGCGTTTCTCTCTGTGGTCTAAGCCAAGACGCCTTGTGAGGCTCTGGCTCTGGTCCAGCCATTCAGCCAAAGCAGGAGGGTGGTGAGGCTCTGGTGGCTGGTGTGACTGTGGGTCATTTGGGAAGTCCTGGTAGCAGTGGTCTTCAAGAGAAAGTCATGGAGGTCATATAATCACAGAATGGCTTGGGTTGGAAGGAACCTTAAAGCCCATCTAGTTCCACCCCCCCTGCCATAGGCAGGGATGCTGCCTGCTAGATTAGGTTGGCCAAGGTCCCATTCAACTTGGCCTTGAACACCTTCTCAGGTGAACAACAGCAAAGTAGAAAATGACAAGGATGAACTAGTGAATATGTAAGTTCTAGGAAGCTGGAGGTCTTTATTGCTTATCTGCCTCTCATTAACATTTGGCACAGCTAGCATGGGCTTGGGCCATGGGATTGGGGATCTCTCCTACTTCCTGCATGGAAATGGCTGTAGTAACTAACACTAAGTGAAACCAGCACAGCAAGGAGAAATGAGTGCCATGAACTCCAACTCCACTTGCTGTGAACAAACAGAACTGCTGTGTTAAAAAACGTGAACAAAGACATTTTTCAGTTAGAAAGGCTGAGGATAGGAAATCAGGTAAGGAGGAAAATAATCAAATATTGATGGATGAGAAAAAAATTGCACATAATTGCCCTTACTGAAGTCTCTGGAGTGATGGAAGAGATGTTAAAATCTATTAATAAATGGCAAAGTAGTAGAAAGTCAGGTACCTAGAGGATGTTGGAAAGTTTTATTTTGGAAAACAGAAAATGTCAGTGTTGCCAGAAGACCCCAGTGGTCCTCTGGGGAGGTCCTTGTCACCTTCACTTCCAGCTCCTGGTTGAGCTGTTGAGGTTACGTACTGAAGTCCTGGCTGAGTGGGCATGGATCCATGGGAAATTGAGTAGTCATTGATTGATGCTTCAACAAGAAAAGCTCAAAGAAGTATTGTCTGAGATCCATCACACACCCCAAGTTCACAGCTAGGACAATCTTAATGTTCAATTAAGGTTAACAGGTACACACTGGGGATCTCATAAATTACAGGTGATCATTTGTTGGCGCGTGGTTTTGTTTTGCTTTCGGTTTGCTTGTTTATTTATTTATTTATTTTTAACTGATAGGAGAACTCAGTTTTGGATTTCGCAATGAAGAAAATCAATTGCTGGACTACAGCCAAGGTCAACGAGGTACCAGATTTCACTTCATCAGTAGGTTTAACATTATAAAACGGACAACAATCTCAGCCAGTAATATATCTGACACTTCAAAAAGACTGGTTTCGCATAGTTAAAGATATTGTGTGAAACTGACTCTGTAGAAAGATCTACATGAAAGCTGAGAATTTTTTTTTTTTTTTTTTTTTTTTTTTTGGAGCTTGTCAGAGGACCAGAAAGTTTGCCATTTCCCAGCCAAGAAAGAAGACAACTTTGCATAAAGTCCATCTGGCTCTGATGAAGGGAAGGCAAGAACTAGAGTTAAGAAAATTAAAATAAATATTTAGTAGGTAGAGAAGTTAGGAACTACTACATAAGTTTTGAAGTGTACAGATTTAATAAGGGAGCTAAAGACAGGGACAATTTGTGTTTTTCTGTTTAGCCACTGAGAAATAGCTTTTAAGTTGCTAAAGTCATTCTAACACCATTGTCAAAAACCCAGAGCATCAGAATATAAACACCAAATTTAAATCTGTGTTATTACAGGACAGTGATCACTAGGCTCCACCACTGTGTTTTTATGGCTAGCAGCTCTCTGCTAAGAGCCACTGCTGTTCATCACTGCAGCTCTCGTTCTTTGAACCTATGAGTTTCCTTGATGATACACAGAAATTATACTGACATTGTCTTAATATTTAGTTGAGTTTTAATTTAAAAATGAGTCCTGTGAGAGAGCAATTACAAAGATGAAGATCTCAGAGGTCTTGAGAAATCACATATGGAGAAGCTGTCACATGATGGGTCCTTTTGAGTCACTTTGTGTTGTTCAGATAATTTATATAATCTGCAGGTAAATGCAAAATTAATACAAACATATCTAAAATGACTGCTAATCTTGAGGTATATTTTTGAAGCTCAGTGCTCATTTATACCCACGAAGGGAGTGCTGGTATCCTTTTCAGTTAACGGAAAAGTAGACAGGAAAAAAACAAACAAAAACCAACAGCTAACAAGGACAAGAAAGCCACAGAGAGAGATACATACAGCTTGGCAAACTGGTCAAGACAAAGAAAATGCATTTCAGTACAGACAAATGCAGAGAGATGAACAGAGAATAAGAATGGTGGCAGACTTTCACAGCAGCGGATCTGGCAAGCAATGACTCCAAAAGTAGTAGCGGTCCTAGGGATAAACAGTTCAAAGCGAGCTCCAAATCCCAAGCTGTTACAAAACAGCTAATGTAATCACTGAATCACAAAGTAGGAAGCAGCTAGAGTGTTGACTTTATGATGGACATGTGTCTATGTTTCACAAAGATGTTGAAAGATTCAAAAGGGAATTAAATATAAATTTTAAATATAAAAATACATATATATGTGTGTGTATGTATATATATATACACGTTTCCCAAGATTGAGAGAAAATGTTTTGCATTTGCAGGCTTCAAGAGATCTGATTTTTCTATTGAGAAAGAGAGTGAAAGGTTACATGAGTGCTGTAGATTCACCTTCAAGGTGAGAAAATATTGGGTGTTAATGGACTCTTCAAGAAGCAATCTGGGATCCAAGGGCTGCAAGGAGAAAAAAAAGGCAAGGTAAAAATTAATCACTGGAATACACTTAAAATGGTGCATTGTCCGTGTATTGACATATTTTCAGTCATTAACACTTAGAGGAAAACATCTTCTAAGCAAAGCTATTCCCTGCTGTAGTGCCAAGTACATTACTGAAGGCAGAATGGAAGTAACTGGAAGTAGGACATTGGAAGCAAGCAGAGGTGAGCCAGGGTGATCATCCTGCTTTAATCAATGTCTACCAGATGAGACAAGTTCAGTGGAATTTATTTCTTCATCTTACTTTACTTTTTCCTACAGAGGAAGGACAAATACGGGACAAGTAGGCTGCTAATACCAGTAACACAGTTAAATGCAGCATGATTCAGGTGGGATTGTGAAGTCTCCAACTGTATGTTGTTGGATCTGGCCTCGTTAACCCATCTGAGTTCATTGGGTTTACATAGGAAGGGCCAGGTAGCAGGGGGGTCCAGCAGAGCAGAGTCCAGCAGCTGCCCCATGTCAGATCAGAGCCAGCTCCAGACAGCTCTAAAAGGGACCTGCTGCTGGCCAGAGCCAAGCCATGAGCGATGCTGGTTGGGCCTCTAGGAGAAAAGATTGAAGAAAGAGAAAAACATAACTGCTGTGCAGCAGCAGCTGGGAGAGAGGAGTGAGACCCAGCCCTGCAGCCCCCAAGGTCAGTGCAGCAGGAGGGCAGGAGGTGCTCCAGGCACGCAGCAGCAGTTCCCCCACAGCCTGTGGAGAGGCCCCTGGTGGAGCAGGCTGTCCCCCTGCAGCCCATGGGTCCCATATGGAGCAGATCTCCACGCTGCAGCCCGTGGAGGAGCCCCCGGTGGAGCAGGTGGATGTGGCCTGGAGGAGGCTGCGGCCCATGGAGAGCCCCTGCAGGAGCAGGGGGTCTGTGGGGAGCTGCTGCCCACCCGTGGGGAACCCATGCTGAGCAGTTTGCTCCTGGGGGATGGACCCCGTGGTATGGAGCCATGTTGGGGCCCATGTACGACCAGCAGAAGTGTCATCTGCTTGAGCTGGGGCATGAGTTTAAATGCTGGATTAAAACTGATGCAATATGAATTTTGTAAAGTTTGCCACTCATCTTAAGCAGATATTTTCAACGTAAGAAATTGGGGTTAGAAACAGCCATGTCCCTAAAAGCATTAGATTGGTCTCTTTTTGTTCCCAAAATATGAAAATATATTTAATAGGGAAAGTGAATGGTATTGTGTAAATAATTTATATAGTTGTGAGGATAATAATGGCAAAAGTTTTGTCTCAGCGTTGTTTAAAATGTTGTCACAATGTTCCCATCAGTGCTTGTCACACAGGTACAGAAACAGATTATAAGGTCTGAGACAGAGCATACAAATTGGTATATTGGTATATACAAATTGGGAAACCTGCAGTTTCCCTATGTGTCTTTTAAACCTTTTCTGACTGTTAGTTATCTAAATACTGCTTCACAAATCAAAGATTATGTGGTGCCAAGAGCAGGGCACCTTGAATTTTAACTTTTCTCTGGGGGTGTTACATAAAATTCTCCAAGAAATATCATTTAATGTTTTAAATTCATCTTCTCTTCATTTAAGTGGAAGAATACTCAGTAAATTTCTAGCATAACACTGTTGCATGTGTTGGTTCATAAGCTTTAAAACATTAAGTCTTCAAAATGAAAGAATTTAAAACTCAGATGTTTTCTGTCACCTGTGGAATAAATTAATTTTTGTATTCTCTAATTTATTCTATGAAGTTTGGATAACCTTTTTCATTTTGGAATTATTTTAATTTTTGAAAGCTAGCTGTATCTGTTTTCCTTCCTGAGCTTTTAAGTTGTTTAACCTGAAGCTCACTATAGCTAGAAGGTGGTCCTAGTATTGACATCACTTAATATTGTCTCTGATATCTCCTTCTAGACCTGGAGCCCTCATGCACTTCTACTTGATTATGTATCGTTTTCTCTTGAATAAGAAACAATCACGGGGGATGTTTTGACAGAATTGGGTACCTGATTCCTTAAATTATAATTTAGCTCTTCAGTCTGTCAGTAGAGGAAAAACGAGTATCGTCTGCCACTCCAGAGGCTGTGTCACACAGATAATAACCCATTACAGCCACTAGTGAAATAATAGCTCACTGAAAGGAGGTCTGTGCTAGGCAGCTACCCACAGCTGATGGAGCACACAGGGATCCAGCTGCTGATGTTTTGGTGGAGAGTGATGGGGAAAGGGGGGTGTTCCATTTGCCCTTTTTTAAAGGAAATAAGAAATTTCAGCTGAAGAAACCTCCACATATCTTCACTGCCAACAAAGACAAATAAACTCACCTTTTGCCTGGCTCTGTAAGTCTGTTATTGTGGTGGAACCTTGTTATTTGAACACGTTATGCCACTTGCCCTAAACTGTGGTTATGTTTTGGCTTGGGGTCCATGCAGCTTCAGGTTTAGCTACAGACTATAATATAGGGATGCTGTGTTTTTTGTGTGTATGTTTGTGTGTTTTTGTTTCTTCCCAAGCAAGAGATTTCATTTCTTTTAATGGACACCATTGTGCTCTTATGAAAAGGTCTGCATGTAAGTGCTGTGATCTGGCTGCCACTGCATGCCCCAGCCATGAATCAGGGCATAGATTTTTAGGATTACAAAGCAAGTGGGAGGTATACTGCTACACAGTAGATGGCACACAAACTTGTGTACGGCATTAAAACCAAAGGCGAAAAATGTTGTTTTAAACCTTCCTAAGGGGAGCTCTTTGACCCTGCTAATTGATAATATTAAAGTGTGAGAGTAAACAGACATTTGTAAAATGAGCCTCTGTAAGGAAACCTGAACAACAACAACAAAAAAAAAAAAAGGTGTGAGTTTGCAATTCAAAGCAGCCATTTAAATCTATATTTGCAATGGGTTCTATCTGCACTGAAACCAACTAGTGCATCATAGCACTTGTGATTTATTGCAGCATCAGAAGGCAAGCATGAGATGACAAAGAACAAATGCTGCTGACTGCATCAGAGGGTTCTTTGGGGTGAAGCAGAATGTTTTTCAGAGAGGCTCACTGAGTCACTGAGAGATAATGGCCACTTGTCAGTGGTGCAACAAATTTCACAGTGGACCTACAGATTGAGCTTGGACTGTAGGTATCTACTGCCTCTGCTCTGCTCTGCTCAGACCCAAGGCAGAACACGAAAGGTATCACAAGGTGTTGTGAGTCAACAGTGCTGCATAGACACCAGTGAACATCACCTGCTTAGGAAGTGCTTTCTGCTTGTGAGAACAATCAGTCTAAGAGGTGGACTGTGTATCGAATCACTTCTGGATCAATATATATGATATCGAGCAGTTAATGACTTGTATTGTTGCAAGGGAGCACTGCATTCCAAAGTTTCAGTATGTGTGACATCTGTTCAGGAGATCCTAATGGACTTTATGTTTATCTGCCTAAGAGCTTTTTGGGGAGGTCATGTACGTGTTGAGTGACCTGAATTTTACTGTTCTGAGGCAGATTAATATTGTGATTTATTTCAGGGTCACTTTGGAGCACTTAGGATTGCAGAACAAAGCTTTGAGATGCATGTCTGACAGAGTGCAGCTTGGCATGAACATGGTAAAGATGGCTGTAGTCTTCATGTGTATTTTTGAATTTCATATTTAAAGGCTTGATTCCTGACACTGTGTGAGGGTGTAAAGCATGCTAAAAAATAAAAAAGGCAAATACTGCAGCTGGGATCTTAAATTCATCCCAAGTTTGTTACTGATCTGAGATACCAGAAAGGCATCCTGCTTCACTTTCACCAGGGGACAGATAAGAGATCACCAAGTCAGGGAAATTCATACCATTCTGAATTACTGATAAATTAGCCTGCTGGCATTGTATCTTTAAGCTAATCCTATTTAGTATTCACTTTGAACCCTCCTCCTATGACTCAGTCTGGGGGAGGCTTACAGAGAAGTGTGAGCTGACATCATCAGACACAATATGATATACTTTTCATCTTTCAGACTGGCTCCACTTGTGGTCTGAGGTCATAATAAACTTCTTTCTTGAAGGCAAAATGAATGTGACTGAAAATATTATAGTACTTGGCAGAACAGATGCAGCTGCAGAAAACTCTAATGCCTTCTGTTGGTGCCTGCTTGCTCCTCTGTCATCTGGGAGGTTCTTGTCTAGCTGGGGAGTGACACCATCTAGCCAGACAATGCCATTGTGGGGATGGAGACACTGGAAAATCACAGAGAAAGCCAAGATCTGACTAGCAGACCTTCCAGGAGCAGCAGTTTCATGGGTTTGACATACTGCCTGGCCAGATGAAGAAAGCCCTTGTTTGCCAGTGGAGTGATGTAAGGTGCTTTCACAGCTTAGTTTCTCACCCTCCCCATGGAAGGTGGGGACCAGTCCTCCTGTGGTTAATCACGAGGCTGTGGTTTGCCAAGATTGCCTTTGTAGCTGGTCCAGGCATGTGGTCCAGGGTGCCCTCTCCTTCACCTTGCAAGCTGCAGGGAGCAGGGCATAGTGGAAAAATTTCCCGGGAGCCTCCACAGTCACTGTGCTCCTCCTGGCTGCTTTGTGAATCAGGTTGCTTTTAACAAGGTGAATATTGTTGTGTTTCTAGCAACAGATGTGTTCAGGGAGCAAGAAAGCATCAGGGGTTCCTCAGTGACATAGCAGTACAATCCAAATCTGAATACCGCCTGTCTGTCTCACAGTCTGCCTTCAGCCACAAGCATTTTCTGTCTGAGGAGTCCCTTCAAACACTGTAGCTGGGGCTTCTACCTCTTTGCTCCAGTGAGCTGGAACAGCAAAAGCGATTTGCAGTGCAGAAGTGAAGAGGACCAGGGGGAGGACACGGCGTGCTGCCCTCCAGCACCACCAGGAGAGGCCTCTTTTTTAGTCAAGCTGTTCTTTCAAAGCCCTTAACTTCTCCTCCGGTAGCTGGACTTCCCAGGGGTTGGTCCCCACCCTGATGTCTGGTCCTGCAGTCCCAGAACACATTTGCAATGCTTTAGTTTCTGGAAAGCAGGCCATTTCTCTTGGCAAGGAAGTGATGAGTAAGAGAAACTTCAGCCTTGGAGAAGGGAGTCAGCCTTGGGCACCAGGGACACAGTACAGCGAGGTTCAGGCTCTTTGGCAGTGGGTGTGTGTTGGTTTGGGACACAAAACTACACTAGGAATGCAGGGGGTTGGATGAGCTTGAGAAGGAGAGAGAGCCTGGATATGATCCTACAAATTATTTGTTTAATAGTTACCACTTTACACTCATGGAGTGACAAACAATCAAAATCATGATGAGGGATAGTGGAGAGGTTAAGTATTGGTAAGGAACTCAGGAAATCCAGTCAAGAATACAGCTTTAGGATAACGTCATTAGTTTTCACAAGTGACTGGAGAGTCGTGTGAAATTCCAACATTTCTTTTTAATTAAAAAAGAGTAAAATATGAGGAAATCCCAAAGATCTTTGGGCTTTAAAACCTATATTTATTTTGATGTCTGAAAAGGCCTTTGAGGTTTTGCAGTGGTGTTTGGACGCAGATATTTCCACAACAGCTGGCTACTCTTGGGGTCAGTCCCAATCTTAGTGCTGAGGAGCCCTTCCACGCACTGATCCTCCTCTTGCGGTGACAGGTTGGTCTTTGATCCATGCCATTCTCCCTGTTTTCCTCAAGAGCAGCCAGCCTCTTTGGAGGTCCAAATGGAGACAGAGCGCGGCCTTCAAGGCTGAGAGGAGATGACCCTGTGGTGGGAGGACGCGTGGTGTCCTTGCAGGCTCTTAGGTGCAAACCCTAATTAATTCCAAGGCAGGGTGATGTTCCTCATGCAGCCTCCTACATGAGCTGCGTAGAATGCCCTGAGAGTGGGTTTTGGGGGACCTTTGCTGACAAGGAAAGGTGTGAGGGCAGCCTTAGGCCTTGAAAAGCCTTGAAAGGATGGCTGCTGGGCTCAGAGCCAGGCTGGAGACCTGGCCCACTGCAGATCCAATTAGAGTGAGATAAAAAAAAAAAAAAAACAAAAACAAAAACAAAAAAAACTTTTAAAACAAATTGAGTGCTTTTTTTGATCAAACTAAAAAAGTTATTTCTTCCAATTTTTTTATAACGGCATGGTTCTGATATTAGGCCAGCATTTCTCATGATCCAAAGTATTATATTTTTCATTCGTGACCCCCTAGTTGAACAGGCTGTCAGTAGCTACTTCACTAGCTATTAAAATTGGAAAATTATTTTGAACAAAGGACGGGAGAGAGAGATGAACTGAATCCTTGGAGTCAGAAAACACTTTTTTTTTTTCTGCCGTGAGTTCTGCTTGGACTTTACCAACCATGGGGGTCAGTTCCTGGTGGACACTAAGCCTACCACTTTGAAGTGATCCACCAAGGCCTCTTGGAGGGACTGGGAGACATCCTGCCCCCGAACCCCAGCTGTCACATCTTCAGCAGCGAGGATGAGCTGGGTTGCTTTTGCTGCTGATTTCCTGTAGGTGCTGTTCCAAGAACCTGCTGATGGTCACAGCGTTAAAATCCCTGTTTCGATAGATGGAAATCACTGCCAAAACAAATGCGAGTGCATTACCGATCTCTTCCTTTCTTTCACAGGAGGAAACCCCTTGTAGCAAAATAATTCTCATTGTTGCCCTCATTATTTACTCAAGACACCATTTTGTTCTACTTTGTGCATTGTTTATATTTCATAGTTCAGTACAGGGCATTTCCTTTCCTTCCTAAAATTCAAACCTGAGCATTTACATCCTTATTCTATGGCATGGAAAGGCATATTTACTTTTTGCAAAAGGTGTACACCTTTGAAATCCTTGCTTGAAATCCTCTCTGCAAATGGAAGTGCTCTTTATTAATAGCAGAGAGGCAAATCTTCTTCTCCAGCGTGGGAAAGGTAAAAGCCCTTTGCATTACAGTGCCTCTCCTTTAATTCTTAGTACATGTGGGATGTTGTCTGCAAAGTAAGTGAGAAGAAGACTTTTTTTTTTTTTCTTTTTAATTTTACCAAGATAAGCAATTTGCAGTGGCACAGACAATCTGCTCTGTTAAGAATCTGGCACCATTTACAGTGGCTGGAGCAAGAGACTCGGTGATAGATTAGTGCTAATTTCTCTTCACACAAATAATGGCACTGATGACTCTTGACCATGTGACAGGTTTGTGAGTGATGAGCCTTGAGACTCCAGTAGTGACACTTTTCTTTCTCCACACTGGTAAATTATTCATTATTGGTGCAGCCCTGGGAAAACATAAAAAGAGAGAGTGGGAGAGAGCAGGGATTATGTTGCTAATGATAGAAACTGCTGACAAGTCCATTGGGGTTGGGGATGGGGTTGGGATTGGGGTTGGGGGCTGGAAAAAAGCTTACAGTACATGTGCCAATTGAGGCATTGTGCTATACCCATTTCAGAATATAAGAGCCAATCTTCATTCACTAATACCTTCAGAAGTGCAAGTAAAGATAAGTGGAAAGCTGGCAGTTTGAGGGGCAATATAAAAATGCAGGTAATTCTGGCTAGCAATTGGCCTGATGTTGTTCACCCTTTCCCCCACCACGCTGTTTATGTGAAAATCTACTGAACTTTCATTGGGCTCTTTATTTTTAGTGCTTCTGAACACTGTTAAGCATTTTCTTCATTCCATCACAGGGCTGGCAACATTTGAAGCTGGACAAAGAATTTCTTGGACAGAGAGGTTGTGAGAAACTCCGAGTTAGGGCTTGCTCGGAGCTGTCTGAATGAACGAGCATCATCATGCGTGTGAGAGCTCATCACTACTCCTGCTGGATGTGCCGTGCTGAACATGAGTCACCACAGGTTTGAGTGTGTGTCATTCCTTCACTCTGTCTTTCATTCCTAGATGCTAATGTTTCTTGTTCCTTTTCTCTCTCTCTCTCCCTCTTTTTTTTTTTTTTTTTTTTTGGAAAAGGACCATAGTAGGTATTGTAGGTATCATTCTTCTCAGAAGCCTGAATGAGATAGTGATTATGTTCCGAAAACACCTCAGTTTCCTCCTTGGAGATGGGGGAGAGCTGCCTCTGCCCAGCCTTCTCCTCTGGTCCTAGGCCGTGTCTCTTTGATTTGGGAGGAGGCTATGAAGGATGCAACACCAGAAGAAAGACATGGCAGTGAAGGAACGAGTCTGGCTGAGGATCTTCAGGGGCTCCCAGCCTAGAGAAGATGCCTCTTTTCAGGAGAAGCTGCAATCTTTTTTCAAGGAAACACAGCTTCTTCCATGTTCCCCGCCCCCTTACACTGAGCCCCGGTGGTTTTTACCCTGTCTCTGAGAAGTGTCCATCTCCAGTGCAGCTCTCTGAATGTCAGGAGCTATTTCAGTCCTCTCTAGGAAGAATTCCTATATCTCCCATCTGTGACTGCACTGATGGCTGTCTGTCATGTTGAAGTCTAACCAAGAGAGCGCTCGGAGCCCGGAGAGCAGCCTCGCCAACCCTCCACACTGCATATAAATGCACAGCTTCCCTCGCCTGCCTATAGGCCTGTTGTCTGGGCACAAGAGCTCTTTTCAGATGAATTTATTCTGTTCCCATTCTGCATCCCATCACCATGAGCTGATTCGATGCCAGATCCCTCACTGAAGGTGAAACTGTCCCCCTCCTCCTCGGAGCTGCTGCATGGGAAGATCAGAGGGGAAGAGGCAGTCTCCATCAGTACCTCCAGAGCCTAATCTCGATCAAAGCACCCCGGGGGGATATTGCAGTCTCTCAGCATCCCACAGGGTCATCTCTGGCTCTGCCTGGCGATGCCACGATGTCCAAGACGAGCACAGCTGCTCTCAGACCTGGTAGGGCTTCAAAGCAGAAACAAAGCAGGCTATGGGCTGATGAAGGGGAAAACCTGTATGAAAACAAATTAGAACAGGAAGCCAGACAGTAACAAACAACACCACTGGTGGGATGCCTTCCCCCATGTATTCCCATCCTTTGTCTCCCTTGCAGTTCTTACTGTGCCTGCAAGGGAAAGGAGGCAAGAAAATCTCAAAATTAACTCCTTGTTAACTACAGAATAACAAGTACCTCTGTATTTGAATGTGTCCTGATACTAAATAAAGATCCAATGTTTTCTCCTATTAGTATAGCTAATTTGTATGCCCATCTTTTATTTTTAATTATTTATTTTGCAATGAAAAAATAGAAAATACAGGCTTTTTTTTTTTTTTTTAAATCCTTGTTTAAATATAGTCACTTCAAAAATTGAACATCCCCCCCATTTCAAATTTTGCTTTTTTACTATAATAGATTGTAACAACTCAAAATTAAACCTCTTCCATTACTATATCTGCAGTGAAAGAGAGATGGAAAGAGGAGGGAACAAGTTTTTGCTCCATATGTTCAAGGGAGTGAACTTGAACTCGGGAACAACCCTCATGCCTCTGGCTGCCTTTATTCTCAACTTTGTTACAGCAGCCTTATATAAACCTTCCAAACAGGATGAGGACAGCTAATTAGGAGTATTAGTCCTTAGTCTGGTCCAACAGGGTGATCTATCTGTGGTTACACCTGGGGAACAGAAGACATGGTACTGTTATACACCATTTTCCTGTCTAGTTCCAGGAGGAGCATGAAGCAATAGTCCCTGTATCCTCTCTCAGGGTCCCAGCTAGCAGGTTGCACAGCTTAAAGCCATATTTTTTAATACGCTTGAATGATAAGCACTTGAAAATGGAGGCAGATAAAACAAGTGCTTAAAGCTCCTTTGCTACTGTGTCATCATAACTATGCAAATTTGCGAAAGAATTGATTGCTAAGCGGAGTAAAGGACAAGTTATAAGCATGTTGTTCTGTTTAATCGTGCAGGTGTTTTCGTATACAAATATTTGTCAGCCAAACCCTGGGAAATGCTTATTCCTTAAATCTATAAACTAGAAGAAGAAGGAAAAGAAAAAGATGACACTGTGCTCAGGCAGTGGAAGCCAGAAGGAACTCCATTTTTCATTTTTAGTGCATCTGTAAAGGTTTTTTTTTCTTTCTTTCTTTTTTTTTTTTTTTTTTTAAGTTCTTCAAGGTGATTCATAGTGCTGGTACTTACAGAGATATATGAGCTCAAGGCTACCCATTTAAAAAGCCTGAGAAACTAACTTCAAGGGGATATCTCTGAACAATCCACTTAGGCAGATACACTGCTGTATCTGGGTGCGTTTGCTTATTTATTTATTTTATGGTCAAAGAGATATGGTAATGCCATAGGATTGGCTGAGTGCTGCTTAAAGTTTGAGCTGATGTCAGAAAGTGCCAGGCAAAATGACAGGGGAAAGTGTATCCCTTATTCATCTCATGCAATGATGGCTGTTTTGTTTGGAGCCACTGGAATGATGCAAATAGAGCTATTTTTTTTTTAATGTTTCACAGCAGTCTCTTCCCACGCTCTGATGCTTGAAAGGGCACCCCACAGACAAAATTTGATTTATGCTACTTTTTAATTTATATATGTGTTTTTGTTTATTTAGCTTATGAAGCATTTTTGTTTTCAATCTTTATGATTCCTTTAGCCATGCAGTATTTTTTTGCTATTAGGACACATAATAGGCAAATATTCATCTGTTATATGAACAGCCATTCTGTTTAATTTCCGAAATGTTTAAAATGCATCAAAGAAACTTCAACACAAAAAGCATTTAAGAAACAACATCAACAAAACATTGAGTAGGTTTGGGCAGGAATACAATAGCTGTTTGTTTTTTTGTTTGTTATGGATTTGTTTTGTGTGAATGTGTGTGTAAGGAGGAAGAAGTGTCGCAGGCATGAAAGAGTGGGGAGAAGGCAGGGCTGGGGCTCTTCTTTATCCCCATTTGTCCATGACCCAGGATTTACGACCTGAAACACCGGAGGCAAATGCTGTATGAAGCACTGCACCCTGGATTTCTCAGCTCCCAGGAGGAGCAGGCAAAGGGCTGCTGCAAGGTGTGGGCATGCTTGATCTGCCCTGCTGGCACTGTGCTACTGGGGTTGAAACACAAAACATGCTCTAAGCTGGGCTCTGAAACCCCAGTATTTCATCCCAATTTTTCCCAAACACAAAAATTGAAAATCCTTCTTGAGGGGGTGAGGAACTGGAAAAAATGGGTTTGAGTGCCCTTCAGGAAAATGGGAACAGATCCTGAGTCTGCCACATCTTGTGTGCTTGGATCTCGGTGCCATGGCCCAAAGAGGGGAAGAAGGGGCATTTCTGCGGTTCTTTGGCTTCTTTCTTCTCCTTAGAGGTAGACAAATAAAATGTGCATGTGCTTTATGGACTAAGACTAGAAAAGAAATAAATCTTACACTCAAGTCAGTCTGAACTGATTTGGTTACAGCTGTATTTGGAAAGACACATGAAGCTAATGGTTAGTCAGATAGCTGCCCCATTTCATCATGTTAAGTAATCAGGGAGAAAGCAAATCCACAAAGTGTCCCAATTGTGAAGCAGCCCAGCGGTGCCGTGTCTGCAGCCTGCTTTCCAGGAGGAAGAGGTATGCAAAGAGGCACTGACAGCAAGGGGACAAAGTTGGACCAGACTGGCTCCTTGTCAGACCCTGGGAAATGAGAAAGCAGAACGTGCCCCTCCCCGCCCCCCCTAGACATCAGCTTTAAAATGACATTTTCATGGAGTGTGAAGCAGAAGATATAATTTGTTTCTTCTCAACACTCTTCATGCCATCATCTGTAGCAGATTAATTATGCTATGGCCACGAGATTACAGGAAACTTGGGGTGGTCGATAAAGAAAGTGTTTCGGTTATTGCTCTTTATAGGGTCCTGTTATTTTTCTTCCTTGCCAGCTCGAGGTAATATCTTGATTGCCGCCAGTTTGTTTGATGTCAGGGCCAGCACAGTGCTGGCTTGACATGTGCACTAAGCACGCTGACAGCAGCGAGGAAGTTCATTGACGCCGGGATGGCAAGAAATGAATGGACTCCAGAAGCAGTAAAATGCACTCTTAGTACATCACAGTGGAGGCTTCACTTTCCCGTGAGATACTGGGCTATTACTTGTCTGTGAGACACACTTCAACACATTGTGTCAAATGGCAGAATCATGAGAAAACTTGCGAAGTATTCCCATTAAGGCTAATTGATTTTTAAATACTCTATTATCCAAAGTTGGCATCTAATTATTTCTTTCAAGATCCTGACACGTTCCTGGTAGTTGCAAGAAGCAATGATTGTTCCGAATGCAGCTCTGTGGTGGGCAGCAGAGCATCCATCTGAAAGGGAAAGACGAGGCTTTTTATATTTTTCCTAGCTGACATGTCTGAGGCTGCTGCAAGAGGAATTGTGGTGCAGTAAAAAGACGTGTGAGATGAACTGATGGGAAGCTTGGGGATGTAGGCAGGCTCCAGCTGGAGCAAGACTTCTACACAGAGATCAAACTGTTCTGGCAGATAATTTATTACCTTTCTCAAACAAATCAGGTTGGCCTTAGGGTCATTAATGTTTATAGTGAAGCCCTAATTAAGCAAATATAAACCTTATGCTCAGCAGAGATCGCATTAAAAAAGAAAATAATCACATAGTCTTTCTTGTGCTTGCCTCTCCCTCTGATTTTGTGATGACAATATTAATTGACTAACAGCAACAAAATTCACATCAAATGTTGGAGAAACATCAGGGCCAACCAGTGTTGTCATCTGTAGTGAGCACAGCTTGAATACAGAGAGCTGCTGGGCCCAGCCCTCCTCTGACTTGTGTTTTGAGCATCATTTTTGTCTGTACGAGAGTGGTGTGAAATGCTGTTAAAGCAGAGGACACGTTTCACCTTGCTGTAAACGACTTCCCAAGGTGTCTGTGCTCCTCCGTGCGGAAACAAGCCCTCACGTGCTGAGCTGTTTGTGTCCGGGAGCTCCTTGTGGTATTAAGAAAGTGGTAGGGGAAAGGCAAAGGTAAGAAGTCTTGGCCCCCGTGCCCATATGTGTGCACGCTATCCTAAAAAAATCTCCTTGCAAGTGTCCTCTGTACACAGGACACAAGTAAAGGAACATAAAATGGCAGCTGTGTGGCAGGGGGAAGATGTGTCATCATTAAAACATGCAGAAAAATCAGCTACCTAGGCCATGTCTGTATAATATTGTCATGTAGCTCATATTCAATCACAGGGGGGAAAAAAAAAGTGAAATTGCTCTGATTTTAACAATTTGCTGTTTGAGATACAACAATTTCTTCTCAATATCCTGACTCGCCATACTAGTTGCTTCATACTTAATGCTCACTCATGCAGGCAGCCAGAAATAAAGTATTTCCACAGATTAAAACTGCCTCAAACACATATGGGTTTGGTTTAAAAGAAATAGATGGAGTTTGAAACTATAACTATTTCAGGAAATGAAATACAGTTTTGCGTTTTTGTAAGGTCTTTAAATATTTTATGAAGTACCAATGTTTGCTTGTATTTTTTTTAAACACCCTCTTATGTATTTTATTATGTACTTTAGTTGGAAAGACACCAAAAGGAGGGGGAGGAGGAATCTTACACCTATGTGCAGAACTGGGTTACCAACCTGTATTATTATAGCAGGAATATAGGGACATAACAGGGCAAATACTGTTAATTTCTTGTGTTTATTTGTTAGGCACATTTCTTTGATTAAAAATACACAAATATTTGGTAAAAGAACATTGCCCTAGGTAAGATGAAGTAACTGTGTAGTCTGGGCATGAAATAAATGTTCTGTAAAAGTGTCCTTTAATCTAATTGCCTAATTACCTTTGCTCTTTATCTGGAAAGACTCATAAGAAGGTGTTTGGGACAAGTGATTATGCTGGGCTGGTAGGAGCGTGTTGGATCACACAAGGCAGATAACTGGGTAAGACCAGGCCAGTTTTGGCATCCACATGCAGAGCCATACAGTGTAACTACAAAACAGCATGTTCTTAGTCTGTGTTTTCTCTGGGTAGTAGTAGCAGGAACACTGTGTTCATTTAAATTAAACCAGTTCCTTGGATAATAACAAAGTAATTAAAGAAGCCACCGAGGAAAAAGAGCCAATTTATTTGAATCATGTTCATAAAAACTACAACAAGTGCCTGAAGGTACAAAATAATGTAGTTAAGATGGCAGATTGATGATTTTTAAAAATGCATCTTGATATTAATTTAAATTATTGTCCCTAGTCCGAGAATAATAATGGATGTGAATATTTAATTTTAGGATAGAGACGATTCCTTCAGCTAAGTTAAATTGAAAGAAAATGGGTATAGATGTTGTAAGTCCACTTGGTATCCAAACCAATCTATTAAAATCTGGTCATTTTAATGTATTTCTATATTCATAACTCTCACTGTAATTGCAAGAGATGTACATGTACAAAGAGATGCTTTGCTAGATGACTTGAAATTAATATTATTTGATCCTGTGATATGTCAAATAGAGCATAAATACCCCTGCATTTGAAAACAGGGGGAGCCTTCTCTTGTGGATAGGGTCTCCTGCACTTAATTTATGGTTCTCATGTCAATCATAACTGAATACCTAAAGGAGATAGAAAAGAAAGGTTTGATATCTTGTACCCCTTCAGTTTCAGTGGTGTTACTCTGGTTTAGTTTCATCGTGCGCTCATGGAATCACAGACAATAAAACAATTTTCTTGGCCAATTCTTAGCAGTTTGCCTGAAGGTTGGGCCATCTATAACAGCCTGATCTCAAAACACAAACCAGGCTGCCTTAGATTGCCTGTCACCAGGACGAGGTGGTCTTATTGGTCTATTCCTTCTACATACGCTATCCAGCCTCTTAACATGAAGGTGGTATGTTTTTGTTCAGCAAATGCTTTTCTTTGGAATAGTGGGTGGCATCCCACCAGAGCTTTACAGACTTTGGTAAAACATTTTTTGTTGTTCTGTGTTAATGATGACACAACACAATCGAGGTTAGAGAGGATGCTATGATGCAAAAGAATAACAGTGACAATGGTTACAAGTGGTAACCTTAGAGTGACCTTGTAACTCTCTCCTGTATGTCTCTTTTTGGGCTCAGTCTGAATTGCAAGACTTAACTAATTTACATATATATATATATATATATATATATATATATATATATATATTTAATTTCAGTAACAGGTGTTACAGAGGTCTCCTGTGCTCGTGTACCTGTGCAGTAGTCCTCCACGGAGATTTCCCTGGCTATCCCTGAGCTTGGTGGTCCCCGTACTACTGAACAGATTCCCAGGCTCTAGCAAATTAGACAGCCTCCTAATTTATTTTAACATTACATCCACAAGACAAGGAGTCAAAGACTTGGGGACTTGTGTTATCATTATATATTCAGCTTTATCATCTAGGCAGAAATAGCTCGTGCTTAATTCAGGGAAGGAATCTCAGTATTTCTGTCAATACCCAACCTCAGTTTTTTTTCTCCTCAATAATCTATCCTGAATACATCATTTCAGTTCATCTGCCACCTACCATCAAACTTGGTATTCTCAGGCAAGCTCATAGAGAACCCACTTACAAGTTTATTCATGTTAATCTAGGGTCACAGGCGGTACAGACACAGGCCGGGGCAGGGAGCTGAATCTGTCTTACTGGCACTGATGGATGACTGGCACAGAAGGGCTGTTGCTGTCAATGGATACAAGGGAGAGATCCATTCTTATTCTCCTTAATATCTTTGCAGTGTATGGCACTGTTGACCTTATGTCAAGTCTGACAGGTGGCATGAATCCAAAGTAACTCTTCAACTAGACAAAGACCCATTCTTTTTCTAGTCCCTTTCAATGTCTACATGCATCCAGCTACTGAGTGAACTGGGTTTCAAAGCCGGTGATATACAGATGGCACAGAACTGTACATCTCCTTCCCTATGTATGAATTCTTTGTTATCACTGAGGTTTCTGAGTGCTTGGACATGGTCCACTGCCTTGCTTTTCTAGAATATTGACAATATTTGCAGTAAGAATAACTTACTGCCATACAGGAGGCAAAGCTTATCTGTGCAGCAGAAAGCCAGGCACCAATGGCCTTTTAGCTGTGGAAAATTCTTTTAGGGTTTTTAGGTTATTAAACTAATATGAAAATGTATATATACATATAGGTTAGTGTAAAATAGTACAAAGTAGATATTAATAAGAAACATGCCATAATTGTTGAGGGTAAAAGGATATAGCTGTATTGATTTGAATACCAAGGGCAGAAATGGACGCTTCACTCTTGCATTTGGGTTTCATTATGGACAGTAGGCAGAAACATCACACACACACAAACAGAGACATCTGAATCTAAATACTTTCACCTTATTGCAAATCATACTCTGATGAACTGCTTTATTACACTCCTCCACTGAGTGCTGCATACTGATTGATGACAGATAAAAGCTGGCCCCAAAAACTCATCTGGCTGTCTGAAAAAAAGAAAAAAAAAATGAAAGAAAAAAAAAAGCGTGTTTCTTAATAAAGTGCTGCCTTGCATCATAGAGGCTTTAATCCAAAATAGCAAGCAAAGGGGAATATGAAGCTGAAGAAGTGATCTGGGTCATTGTTACTCCATCTTTACCTTCCCATGCTTTAAACCATTGGTGTCCCATGCAGAGCACAGCCCAGTGTCAGATGTGCTGTCTGACCTTGAGCTGCCTCTGCTCAAGCCCAGGATTTGTTTAACAGTTGATCTGAATTAAACAGGTGAAGTTCTTTGTCCCTAACCCTGGCATTCACCAGGTATTAACCTGTGTCTACAGACCTTCTAGCACAGGGCATAACGTGTACTTCTGTGAAGCTTTGGTCTTGGGCACAATTAATTCTGGGTTAATTTTGACCTATAAGGCCCATCCTGCTTTGAGGGCTGTATACATTAATAAGCTCATTGCCTTTCAACTTGGCAGATACAGCATCTAAAGAGACAAGACTTGATGTGTGCATCTGGCTGGGGGTGAATGCACATGGGATGGGTTTGCAACTGTGCAACTGCCAGCTAACCATCTGGTATGATCTGTAAGGGAGGGTGGTGTCAAAGTGCACCCTCCTTGCCGGGCCCTCTGGAAATCCACACCTGCGTCTCAGTGCAGGACAACTTCAAGAAAAGTAGCTGCATCACCTGGAACTAGTTTCTCACCCTTTCTTTTAACAGATCCCAGGTCTGTTGTTTCTCAAGATCAGCTTTGGGACTCCTTTTCTTTCCCTCAGGTGTTAATTTTCCTTTTTATTATCATTATTTATTTATTTTCAGTGTTGGTTATTGTGATGGACAAAGGCTTTCTTGCTTTGATGAGGCAGGTTTCGATACGCTGGCTGACACACACCAGCTTAGCATCTGTGTAGCAACAGGGATGCACTGTGGCTTGTCTCAAAGACAGCAGTAGAAAGAGCACTTTGTGCAGGGATTTTCTACATCTCCGTTAAAGAGTGCAGCCTTCTGTGTGTGCAGTCCATGTACACACAGGGTGAATAGTGTCCCTTTGTAAAGTGTGTATGTAACCCTCTTTCTCTCACCTCTGCTACCTAATGGTTCTGCTGTTTTTCAGGCTCTCTATATCCATCCAAGTGAGACAGGATTTCCTGCAAAGCTAACACCTCTAGAGCTGCTTTTCTTATTTTTTATATATTTTTTTTTAATTTCAGTGGGGCAATTTATTTACTTATTTTAAAATATTCCCTTCATGAAGCCTTTACACAGAGGCTATCATTTCATTAAAGTGCCTGCTACCTTTGGCAGGACGTGGGTTTTACAAGTATGAAGAACCCCGTGAAAGGACAGTCTTTTCCAGAACTGCATCTCACTGAGGACTCCAAATTTTCTGAAAGCTTTGCTGTTCCCTCACACTCTGTGAGCCTTTTCTTCACTGCCAGTATCATTCACAGACTTTCAAGGGAAAAATACGGGTGATACCAGCCAAGTTATCTGCCCCAGGGGCACCATGAGCCCTTCCTGTTCCTGCCCATCTTCCCCTGGGCCCTCTCCCCACCCCAGCCATGGACCAGGACCCTATTTCAGCTCAGCCCGGGGCCATCAGCCCCTGCCCTGTTGTAACTGTGCCTTGCCCAGCCCTGCCTCCCTGCTGGTTTTTAGAAGAGACCCCGTGGAAATCAGTTCAGCTTTAACCCTGCAGATACAACTCTGGATGTTCTTGTTATTCATAGGTATTTCTGGTTCTCTTCTAGAAGGACAAACCAAAATCATGGTACTATAAACCTGGTTTTGTCCTCCTTCTGGTTAAAAGATTTCTCTATTTGTCTATTGTCTATTTGTCTATTGTCTATTTGTCACAATTAGTCTAAATTGTGTTTTGTGATAGGTAAAATCAGGTAACACACAAAGAAGACCTCAATTTAATGTGCAGTTATTAGGATGTTCAAAACAGGGTGGTGAATTATGTGGATAATATACTGCAGCGTAAATCAAGGTTTCCTTGAGAATGCTTCTGCCCTGTATAAGCTTTCTTTTCATACTGTGTGCAAGAGGCCTGGGATAGCATGGATATGGAAAACACAAATAACACAGCTATCTCATTTTCCAACATTAACACCTTTTGTGCTGTTCTGTCACGCTACTTCTGGAACAATATAAAATCTCAGACATTGGTTTTAAGTTAGTCTCTGTTTTAGGGCTTTAGATAACAGTCCCGGAGAACACGGTTTTGCATTCACCATTTGCAGAGGTTGTTTCATCCTCAATTATCATATGTGGGATACTGAGCTCTGCCAACCGTATACCTGATTTTGTACTCCGACAGTCACTGAAAGCTTATTTCAAAATATATATAGATGCTAGTTTTTGTCTGTTTGTTTGTTTTTGGTTTTGTTAACAGGAGCACATGACTCTTCAGGACAGGAGAATTAAGTAGCAGCGCTACCAGATGCCCATTAAAACCAAAAAAGAATACGACCTTAACATTTGATTGGCAGACCCTCACTAACAGTATTATTTCCACTTAACTGCCTTCCAGTTCTGGTATATAATTTAAGAATATTCATATTATTTACTTACAATAATTTATAATTTAGACCTAATAAAAACCTTTGTGTTTCTATTATTGCATATGTTTTTGTCATCTTTCTTGCCATGGAGATTCAGACTATTCAGATTACAAAACAGCCATTGATAGCAGACAAAATAATGAATATAACATATAATCTTAGCATGCAATAGCTAAATAATAGCTGATAACAAATAATGAAAATAACAATACAATAAGGGATTAAGCCAGAATTTATGCAGAGCAAACTCACTTTTCTTGTCCAAATGTTTCTAATTTCCCCTTGATACTTTAGCAACTTTATTTTCCAATGACCATAATAAAAGTCTGGAATCGTACTGGGCTGCCATGGGGCTCTGCCCATGCTGTGAACTGCAGACAGCATTGCACGGTGCTGAGCTGGTCATCACTTTCTGGGACAAAGCAGTGGAGCGATGTAACAAGAAACCTCATCGACAGGGGAATGCCATGGGATTAAATGCTACCAAACTCTTTCTCACTCCCAGCTATTACCACTTCTGTCTGAAAATACAGAATGTAAAATGCTTTCTCCTCTGCACAGTCTCTCAGAGGATTGATAATTGCATTTGGTAATGTTTGTAACACAGACTAAGTGAGAATGGATGTCTTTCTGTGCCCTTCAGGAGTAAGTGCTTGGGCACTGGACTGCTTGCTAGCATCACCAATATGCATGACTGAGAGACACACTGGTTATTTATAGATGCAAGAAAGTGGAGTGTTCAGCTTGGAGGTAATTCACACACTTCAAAGCATGTTTCAGAACTAAATATTTAAATTCTATTTTCCCTAGAGAAAAAGAAAAGAAACTTGATAAATTTTCCCTGTGGAAATTTTGATTTTGCAGAAACTGCTTTTCTGTCAGAAAACATTTTATTGAAAAACCTCCTGAATTGCTCTGGGTGCTCACATGAAAGTAAGGAAAAGAATATGTATTTGCTTGTTTAAGTATTTCAAACAAATGGACATAAAGCTGTTGATTCTCTTTTCAAGAACAAAGCAAATCATTTTCAATGGTATTTCTTTGATTAAAAAGTTTGAAAAAAAATCTTGTTCTCTATTTTTTCATATAATATTATATTATATTATATGAAATTATATATATATATTTATTATATTATATAATATATTGATTATATTATATTATATATAACATATAATATTATGTTTTCAACTTTAAATATGATAGTTTCTTTTAGAAAACAAACTGAGATCACTAACTATAAAAAAATGTTCAGTGTTGTTCAGTGCAGCAATGTGGGAATGAGAAATTAACATGGGGATAGTTGACAAATTCTGTTATTGAGCTGTTTGCAATAGGGAAAACATATCGGGTTTCCTTTCACATAGGGTTAACACTGGATGAATGAATCCCCAGGACAAACTGTAGCTGATTGCACTTTATTGCAACATGTTTTAACTTTTGTCATCTGTTGATTTTTCCATTGACCAAGTGCAGTAATTTGGGCAAGTTTTTTCAGCTGTTTCACCTCCTTCACCAGAACACAAGTTTGTTAAAGTACCAAAAATAGTGGCTTTTCTCTGTGACAGTAAAAACCACATCTATTAACCTACAGGAACTAAATCACTCTTTCAAAAAAATGTGGTCAGATTTCAGTAACATGAAGAACCCCTGCCAAGGAAAATTCAATAGAAACATAATGAAAATATCTGATGCTAACAAATATGGACATTCTCACAGCACTACTTTATCTGTTCAGAGAGACAATGTAAGGCAACTGCCTGCCCTGGCTCTATCATTGATCTGATGAATGCCCTTGAACTAAGTACCTTGACCTCTCTCCACCTCTGTTTCCCCTTTCAATCTGGCTTGTTAAAATTATGGAAATTTTGTCTTTTGTGTTTGTATAGGATATTTTGCACAGTCAAGTTCTGCTCACAGTCAGAGCTACCTGGTGAGACCAATATATGCATAATGGTTTCCACACCTGCTCCATGGAGATATCAAAAGTTTACCTCCCCCTATTAAGAGATGCAGTCTGTGTGATGCAGGTGAACATTATGAATGCCTGTTGCCATTATTAAGATATTAATCTTTCTTTTGGGTGGGAAACCATGCAGAAGTGTATCAAGCCTGTGGGAGGTGCTCTGGGGTCTACAGGCATTAAGGCTTGTTGGAACAGTCTGTGTTATGAATTTGGTCCCAGTTTGAGTCTAACTTTGCCTTCTAATTCACCAGTCATGCATAGAGTTGGTCTAAAGCCAGGCTCTTGCATCTTGAAGTTCAAGGTTTGCAACCCTCTGGGGAAGTGAGAGGAGATGTAGTTCGCTGCCCTGCTCCGATTTGTTTTAATGGGATATCGAGTCATAGCTAGTCAGGCTGCTCATGAGGTTTCTTGTAATGCCCTGTTGGCTACTTTAGTCTGTTCCTCGAGAGCAGCCTAAGAAAGAGGAATGGGTATCTGCCACCTCTCAGGAGTCAAGGCAAGGAAGAGTACGCTGGCAGT
Organism: Aythya fuligula; assembly: GCF_009819795.1. Lineage (NCBI taxonomy): Eukaryota > Metazoa > Chordata > Aves > Anseriformes > Anatidae > Aythya > Aythya fuligula. The sequence goes on along the minus strand of NC_045560.1, from coordinate 134,918,028 downwards.
AGGCTTTGGTCTTCAGTGAGATGTGGGGCTGTTCAGTGCCACCCCGCAGGTGAGAACAGCACAGGCTGTGCAGGACATTTCTGCCACTCCATCTTACTTCAGCACCCTGGAAGAATGGAGCAATGCCAGAGGGGCTCACTGTATCCAAGTCTATCTGAACAAAGAGGCAATCACTGCCTTTCACCTTTACTAAATCTTGCCTGCATGAGTCATCTTCCATTTAAGATATTAAAATCCAATTAAACTTAACTGATAGCAGCAGCTTTGGTGAAGGGTTGGTGACTGCTAGACATGACACCTCTCAGAGGAGACCAGTAGAGTATCAGAACTATTCACATATGGAGACTCTGGGCTTGGTTTAGGAGTGGTCATTTTGGGAGGTTCCTACCCTGCTGAGACCCACGTAGGCAATTTTTTCACAGCAGCAGAGTGTCAAACATTACAGACTGGAGAACAGCAGTGCAGCATATGCAGAAGGCATAAGTTGCTCCTGCTGTGGCCGTAGACTAGCAGAGTATGACTCAAGTCTTGCCAGTCTCACAGACTCAAATTAAAGACTGGCTCCTTGAGCCCTCTGCCAATCCTATTTCCTGACACAGCACATGGAAAAAAATGCCTTCATGTTCTGTGGCTTGTTCATGATCTCAGCCTTTCTCCCATCTGAAATGGGTTTCTTGAATTCCTTTCTACAGCATATTACACTAGAATGGAATTTGTCAAATTTACTTATTTATTTATTTATTTTTAATCAGATATACTATAAAGTAGATTTATACTCGCTTTTGAATTATGACTTTTTCAAACCTAAGTATATAAGAAATTACAACACTGCTTATTAAAAGGAAAAAAAGGGGGGGGGATTGATTTCAATGCTACTTAAATACTCTGAGTTCATCTGAAACAGAAATAACAGAAATGTATAGGCAGAAAGCTTGGGTATCATTCTTTCAGTCCTGTAGCCCAGGCCACAGGCACAAGGTGACAGAAAAGTTACTAATGGGCTGTACAGTGAGGCAAGTCCTCTGCAGTGTTTTCAAGTGCCTGCTAGCACATATAAAAATTAGTTAGGCCAAATGAGATGGGTTAGATTTACTGGATGTTGGGAGAGTCAGGGAACCCCTTGGGACTGCTCTCTGTGAGATACCCAGGGCTGAAAAGCCATTTGCACTTGTGCAGTTGCCCTGGAGTGGTAGCATACATGATAACTCAGTTTGCCAACTTGTTAATAGGCAATGCTTTGAGCTGCCCTCGATTCTTGCTTTCCCTTCAGTTTTGGTTACACTGATGTCTATGGGAAGTGTCACAGCTGACATTTGCAATTGCTGAGTGAACAAGCTGGGCAGAAATGGTAGCAAAATGGGAGCAATGGGAGAACTATTAATCCTGACCCAACCTTGCAAGAGCTTCCTTTGAGCTACTCAGGTGTACATGTACAGACATTACATTATCTCATGGCTCTCCTAGACAACATGGTCTGTTATCACTTACCCAGTTATTATTCTGAGGGCTGACTACCACTACCATTTATGAAATAAAACATAATTTATGGATGGGTAACCAGCACCTTCCAGGAAGCCGGTGTTGACTAACCTTCCAAAAGATGGAGACTGTGCTGTGGTACTTTGATAATTCACACTGTTAAATTTTATTTCATTTGTATTATCTCTAACATCTAACTTGGTGTCAGCCCATTTTCTGTTAGATTAAGGGGGACTTTAAGGTCCTTTGGTATTCACCATCCAACCATCTCTCTATTGCAGCCAAGTCATTTCTCAGTCTATGTTTTCATAAGTTAAAGAATCTGAATGAGTTGTCTTTATTTGTAAAGCATTTTCTCTAGCCTTCACATGAAGTTTATGATTTCTTTTTTTGTTTGTTTGTTTTGTTTTCAAACTCAAAATTTCCAAGTTAAAACTGAACCTGAACACATTGCCCCACCATTAATCTCTCCAGTGTGCTATCACCACTTTGGCCCACCCAGTTACAAAGCTGAAACTAGCTTCATCATCACAATGCATTTGAAGCTCATGTTGATTTTTTTGCCTCTTCCTTCCTTTGAATGTTATTCTGAACCTCTAGTTTCCAAGGTATCTCTCATATTGCAGATGTAACCTTCCTGCTCATTAAATGTATACATTTGTAATAGGCTATAAAGCAGTGGATTCGCATAAGTGAGCAGTCCAGATCAATCTTGTTGGGACTTACTGTCATCATCATATGAACTACATAAGAAACGACTGCTTTGAAGCAACAGAATAGAGAAAAAACTTTATTGCATGTGTCTACATGTGATTGAAACACTAAAACACAAACACTTGTAAATATACCAGTACCACATCCTCTGCTGGCATTGTCTGGCTTTCCATGGAGTTGTAGATGTGGCCCCTAAGTTTGTGGAACACTGCAAAGACTAAATAAATAAAAATTTAAAGGAGTTTCTGCCTAAAAGTGTACTCTCTTTTGTATGACTTTTATTGCATAGTTTATGCAAAAAAGGTAAGATTTTGTTGATTTTCATGGTATACATTTTTTTCCCTCTTATTCCCCTCCCCAATTTGATCAAATTTACTGAAGTGACACGCGAGCATTTCCCCATTTTGACAGCCACAGTTGAGACATGCAAATCCAAGGAGCTGTTGCAGAGAAGGAGAAATGGAACATTACTTAAAAAATAAAAATAAAAATCCCAGACATCCCAGAAAGTAGTCAAATATTTATGCAAAATGAGTGTAGCTTTATACACTGGCACTGAACAACACAATGCTCTGTCTCACACAATACTGTCATTCATGTGCGTACATACTGCCACAGGCAAAAGTCCCACACAATGTATTTTTATACAAATGCTAGCATATTTCATTACAAGTTGTTTTTTTAATTCCCTTATGTAGGGAATTCTCTTGATAGAGACATGCTGTCTCCCCAGAGTTTCCTAAAAGGAAAAGTCACTATGTAAAGTCTAGCAAAAATTATGGAGTAAAACATTATTTTCAGTTTATAAATTTCAGTTGTAAATAGCATTAGCAAAGAATATAGTTATAGCAATAACAAAGGAGATGGAAAGAATTTTTTTCTTCCCTTAAGAGAATTCAGGACACACTGCATTGTACTTTCTGTTCTCACAGCTATCATGTAAGCAATTAGAAATACAATGCAAATTAATCAGAATTGCTGGTATTAAATTTATGATACATAGCATGTTAGGACGTTGAAATTTGTTAGTGTAAATAAGACCTGGAGCAAAGCTGTGCAACTGAAGCACAGAGCGGAATGACCTGACAGAATGTAACTCAAGAAGCAAATTTAACCTGTACTTCACAGGCTTTTACTAATTGAAGTGTGCATCATCCTGCATCAAAGGAATGTCTAAAGGCAAGATTCCAAAGACTGAAGATTTGGAGGAGGCTAAGGAACAACAGATGAGATGATTCACTTCAGATATCTTGCATGTAGTTGTGTCATACAAACAACAGCTGAACACAGATGACACACAGGAGCTGACTCCTGGACTGCAGACTTTCTGTTAAACTGAAGCCCTGTACACACCTTTTGAGGGCAGTGGTAGTACTTGCTCCTTGCTCCAGCACTTGGATCCTTCCCTTTGATCAGCTTCACCTATGGATGAGGAAGGAATCCAAAATGTCAGAAAATGATGTGGCTCTCACTGTTGTACTCTCCCACGCTGTACTGACCCTTCACTTAGCATAGGTAAGAAACTGGAAATATGGAAGCATCGCCTGTTTCTTTCCTGTACAATTAAACTAGTATTTTCCTGTGGGAAAGGAAAAAAAATAATATATATATATATATATAAAATAATAAAATAAAATAAAATAAAATAAAATAAAATAAAATAAAATAAAATAAAATAAAATAAAATAAAATAAAATAAAATAAAATAAAATAACTAAACAAAATGAATCCTCCATGGAGGCATCTAGTGAGGACCCAGCTGTTTGTTCTTCTTTGAGATAGCAGAGACAATGAAATGATAAAATCTGCACACAAGACAGAGTGTGCATCATGAATGAATAAAACATTTTTTTAATTCCTCTGTGGGGGCTTTTCTGTGAAATCCAGGTGTCCTTTCCATTGAAACTCTCAGAAGGGGAAAAAATTATCCTATTCATTATCCCAGGCACATCATTTGCATAGAACACTCTTCGCACACCGGCTTCTGTCAAAATATCAGTCAGTCTCCAACTTTGGCTCTCTGGCCACTGTGCACAACTTGTGACACCTTGACACGCGTCCCCTGTGCCCCCTGCGCTCCAGCATGCCGAGCATCCTGTAGCCACGCTCCCCCTTCCCTTCTGCAGATGGCTGAGATTTGTCTTCCTTCCTCTGCCTGACAGGGTAGCCATCTCATCCTGCTTAAAACCCAAAAGTCTGTATGAAAACTTCATTCTCTGAATGGTTTATAGGTGATTTTTATTTATTTATTTATTTTTGTCAGATGTATTTTATTTTATTTTATTTTATTTTATTTTATTTTATTTTATTTTATTTTATTTTATTTTATTTTATTTTATTTTATTTTATTTTATTTTATGTATTTATTTATTTATTTATTGTGACATTTTGTCCAGTGGTTTACAGGTAGTGGCTTTCTGGGGAGCCAGTTTGTTTTGTTAAAGCACATGGCTTCATGCAGATTTCAGTTTCATTATGAAGCACGGAGTAGGCGGTGTTTAAAGAAGCCTGCTCCTGTAACTTCATTCCGTTTAAATGCACTCCTCTGCTTTAATATCCTCTTAAATCATTTATGTGTACACCAGTATTGAACATACCTTGCTTTACATTCCACGTGTAGCAGACTACACAAGACAATTACAACAATGCCAGCTAATTAAAGCTACAGGGGAAAACTCTGACCCTGCTCAAGTCAAAGGGAGCTTTGCCTCTTACTTCAATAGACTTAGCGCTTCACCCCCAGGCCCTTTCTGTCCCCCTAAGTTTCCCGGGCTGTCTGTGCAAAGAGTCCTGGAGAATATCAGGTCTCAGAGAGCCAATTAGCCAGAGACAGCAGGACAACAAAGCTCCGATGCCCGGTGCCTTCAGGAAGCAGACCCAGGCTGGGCCAGGGCCATGGCTCCAGGCAGCAGCCTCCATAGGCCTAAGGGAAAGGTGGAGGAGTCTCCCAGCGTGGGCAAGGACACAGCCACGTGAAAGTAATTGAAGGCGAGGGGAAAGGGCCTGAAGCTGTGCTGTGAGGCAAGGATCAGCACTTGAAAGTCAAATGTTTCCCTAATTGCTGTTTAAAAGGCCTGCTCTTGACCAGCCCTGGTCAAGCCCAGCCTTCCCTGCTGGGTGGGCTCCCTCCAGTTGTGGCGAAGGGCAGCACGTGGTGGTGCAGCCGCTGGCAAGGTCCAGATGTCCTGTGCATGCAGAGCACGCATGACCTTTTGCTTTTATTTCCCACTTTCCCAGGGGTCAATCAGCACGGGATGGAGGGTAGGTGGCTTCCTGGAGGAGTTACTCCCTATTAGTAGTCGCTCTGGATCCCAAAGGGTCCCTCGGCTTCTCCCATGATATTTGAACAGATGTGCACTTCCCACGTAGCAGGAAACGGGGTCCCAAGCAGGGCTGGAGCTGCGGGCTGACTCATCTCCATCTCTGCCTGCCAGGAAAGAGATGCAATGTGAGCTCTCTAATCATCAACACCACCGTCCCACGGTCTGTGAAGTTTTAAAACGTGACTTGAAGAGATAGGTGCTCATACATGTATGTTCAAAACGTCCAAGGTGGCTGCTGCTCAGAGGACTGTGGCATTGTCTGAGCAACTCAGAGGCGGCACTTGTCCCAAGTGTAAAATTAGTTTTTGAAGAATGCAAGCCCATTCTTGATCTGAAATATTGAATGAAGACCAGGATTTTCCTTGACACATTCTGTTTCAATGGAAAACAGATCTTGGCATGATCTTGCCTTAATATGGGATATTGCATTACAGATCATGGAGACGCTGACAAAATGGAAGGATCATAAAATAATTGCAAGCTGTTGAAAGGTGCTTTCTGGGTGAAGGTATTCATGCTAACAGAATAGTGCACTGGGACTACTGTGCTTGGACCAGGGCAACAGTTAGCGTGAAAATGAACTTAGAGAAGAAAAATGACCCTTGAGTTTGGTATTGGATCAAGGCTCTTTGGAGGTTTTTGAAATTCTTAAGTTTTATGAAAACCTGAATCAGACATTGTTCACCTTCTAAACCACAATGTCATTGCCTGAAGGCTCCTGGGTGCCTGAATTTCCTTGCCATTTTCATATTCACTTCTCGCTGTGGGAATTGAACGTGCACAAACTGTGTTCATTTGGGGGTTCTTGCATTACAAAAGGTCAGGTCCTATTTTATAATTCTATGTATTCATCTTTACAAAGAGGAGTTTTGTTCAGTCTGGACACAGCAAGATAATGAAAGCTCTTTAAACTGGTTAAAGGCAGACACTGCTTCATTTATCCAGTCAATTTTGTTGTTTTTCGAAGAATAGTAAAGCACTGCCTTTGAAAAATCTTTGCTGAATTGCCTTGAGGAAACTTAGAGAAATCAAAATCAATGTACTCGTGAATACTTAAAAGAGCTGCCCATGCCATCATGGCACGTACTGTTTTTTGTCTTCCTACTGCAATTGTCGAAGCAGGTGGCATAGAAAAGGAGCTCCACTGTATTGAACATCATTTGGGGTTTTTACTGAAATGCTTTAGCACCACAGGGATATGTTAGTCAGAAAGAAGTTCAGATTCAGAAAAATAAAGTTATCAAAATTCATGACCATGAGCTTATCTATCCCTGACAGTGTTATTGATGAAATGCCAGAGCATGTATGGAACACTGGATAAACCAGAAAGAAATAACTGTATACTAAGCCATATCTTGTGTGGAACTGTGTAAAGATCACCTTATGAGTATGGAGCAAATCACAAGATTACTTAAGCATATTTTGATTTAATTTCCTTTCTAGTAATTCAGTAATTAGTAAAAAAAAAAAAAAAAAAAAAAATCACTTTTTTATTTTATTTTATTTTATTTTATTTTATTTTATTTTATTTTATTTTATTTTATTTTATTTTATTTTATTTTATTTTATTTTATTTTTAATGGTGATCTATTTTGGAACACAGTAACCATCTATGAAGAATAAGAAATAGTTTTAATTCTAGACAAGCACAACTGGGACACCACCAGGAGACTATAATAGATGGTCAGAAGTTTCTTCCAGGTATTCCATCCATCACCTTCATTACTGGTTTACACAGGGAATAAGGTTTTATAAAAGGGATTTAAGGTGCAGGCTGATGAAGAGACTTTTAGCCTATAGGCAAGAATATGTCACTGTTTTTCCTTTCAAAGTCATTGCTTAGCTCTTGATATTCTTGGGCATCCAAGGTGTAAAGCTCAATGAACTTGTAGTCATCATCATTAGCAATGGGTTCAGCTGAGTGTAATTGCAGGCAGAAGCCATTAGACCAGACTCGGTGACCTTCCACAAAATATCAGGGCCATGCAATATATTCATGGAACTGTCTTTTATAATAACAAAATATGATGCACTATACTGCATGATTTCCTGCAAATTATGATTTCTGCCATGGAAGAAGTTCTACTTTTGGGTAGAACCAGGCATCAACAGACACTAGTTTCCACAAGTCCAGGGACTTGCTGGGAATGGGCTTGCTCAATTTCTTCAGAATTGCTGGACAACTGCAATCAACAAGACCAAAATGTCCAGGTGGAGGCTAGTGACAAGCAGTGTCCCCCAGAGGTCTCTCCTGGGACCAATACTGTTTAATATCTTTATCAATGACATAGACAGTTGGGGTTGAGTGCACCCTCAGCAGATTTGTAGATGACACCGGGCTGAGTGGTGCAGTTGATAAAGCAGAAGTAAGAGATGCCGTTCAAAGGCACTTGGAAAAGCTTGAGAATTGGGCCCATGTGAGCCTAATGAAGTTCAACAAGTCAGAGTGCAGGGTGCTGTACCTGGGCTAGGGCAATCCCAGACGTGAATATAGACTGGGAGAAGAATTCATTGAGAGCAGCCCTGTGGAGAAGTACTTGGGGGTTCTGGTGGATGAAAAGCTTCATGTGAGTCAGCAGTGCATGCTTGCAGCCCAGAAGGCCAACTGTATCCTGGGCTGCATCAACAGAAAAGTGGCCAGTAGGTCGAGGGAGGTGATTGTCCCCCCTCTGCTCTACACCTGTGAAGCCCCACCTAGAGTGCGGTGTCCAGGTCTGGAGCCCCCACAACAAGAAGGATGTGGAGCTGTTAGAATGAGTCCAGAGGAGGGCTACAAGGATGCTCAGAGGGCTGGAGCACCTCTACTATGAAAAAAGGCTGATAGAGTTGGGGTTGTTCAGCCTGGAGAAAAGAAGGCTCTGGGGTGACCTTATTGTAGCTTTTCAATATTTAAAGGGGGCTTATAAAAAATATGGAGAGTGACTCTTTCTTCAGTCAAATAATGACAGAACAGGGAGAAATGGTTTTAAATTAAAAGAGGGGAGATTTAGATTAGAGGTTAGGAAGAAATTCTTCACTCAGAGGGTGGTGAGGCACTGGCACAGATTGCCCAAAGAGGTTATGGATGCCCCATCCCTGGAGATGGTCAAGACTGGGTTGGATGAGGCCCTGGCCAACCTGATCTAGTAGGTGGCATCCCTGCCTATGGCAGTGGGGTTGGAACTGGGTGATGGTCCTTTCCAACCCAAATCATTCTATGATTCCACGGCAATTTGGAAGAAGACCTTTCAATGAAATGCTTGTGCTGGCAGAGTGACCTTCCTAAAGCCTCTCTTTCTGGGATATATTCATATTCAGGGGTTTATTCATTTAATTTTGGCCAGGGGACTGAAAAATGGAGTTGCTCTCCATGCTGTGAGCAGCATCCTTTCCATTGTCAGTAGTGTGGCTGGCAGTTCCAACCTGAAGTTCTTCTGTGATTATCTATCACATGGCAAACAACTGGAAGTGGGTACAAGGAGGTGTCACGGCTTAAACAGAAAGAGGACAGCTGCACAAACCATGCTAAAAAGGTACCCATTAAGTGCTGGCTATGCATCTGTGATTCCCCAAAGTAAGAGGGTTCACTGTTCATATCCTGTGATTGCTGTGTCACCACTTTCCATATGTAATGCCGCTACTATCAGTTGTGTTCTACCCTTCTAAAAGTCACCTTCAAAATAGGAGTTAATATACCCTACTCCTTTTATTAAGCCAAAAAGGAATTTACTTGTTATATAAAATGCCATATTTCTCTCTTCCTTAAATGTTGTGAAGTATTGATCTTTTAAGTTTAAACATATTCATACTTCCTCCTTTGTTCCAAAGTGAGTAGGGAAATCACTGTTGTTTCAAGGCTGTAGAGCCTTAAAATATGTGACTATATTTTGTCCCTGTAAGACTACATTTATACCAACATGTGTTTTCCCAGCAAGGAACGAGAGCAGCATCTCATATTGCATAACCTGTGGTTGTTTTTTCTATTTAATGGCTGAAATATAACAGATAGAGACATGTCATTGGAAATGTAAAATAGACTTTCCTTACTCGTGCGTTTTACACTTTTCTGATGAACATCACCCAAACCCTAGTCTCATTGACTGCTGAAAGGGCTGATGTGTATCATTGGCTAAGGATGGTTGTGATGCCCAGACACCCAGCTCCCAACGACTTGTCCTTCCCACTCTTTCTAGGTATTATAATGAAGTGCTCTGGAGTAATCTAAATTATGTAAATACTCTCTCCTATCAACTATGCTTCTCATATATTCCCTTAGAGAAAGATTAAAACAGTGTAGGAAGTGTGCTTGATATTCGCTTTAAAATGCTATACACTTAAAATCTACTTTTTTCATGGCTTTTCTACTGGAATGAATTAGGCAAAGCAGAATTAACCTTGTCAGTCACCAAGTCAGCTTCCATAACACAGAGTGCTGTAACTAAGAATACAGAAATAACAAGAGAGCCCCAATGCAGTCACCCTCCACTGATTCCTGCATAGAGTATGTAAAGTGCTTTGGGGTACTCTGAGAAGATAGACCCAATATAAATGTAAAGTAACAGTTAGCAAAGAAAAGCCTTTTTGCCTACAAGTCAAGGGCAAGGGAAAGTGTTCTCAGGCAAACAAAAGGCTTTATGCCTCAAAGCATGGATGCTGTACATAAGAGGCACTGAGCTGCTAACTGCAGCCCAAGCAGGAGTTTAGGGGAAGGAAGCAGTGTGCTTTAGGATGAGGGAGAGGAAAAGCAGGTGACTGTGAGAAAGGAGTGAATTGGAAGGGAGAGAGCACACACAGAGCGGTGCAATGTGTGAGTTCATGTGGTGGGAAAACAGCATGAACCCTAGTGAAGGGTTGCCAGATCTTCTTGTTCTGGCTAGTTTAGGGCAGACATTAAATGGGAACAAGGCAACCATGTGCTTCTGCAAATCTCATTGTGACCTTTCAGTTGATGTACAGCCCTAGGAAAGTCCTCTGGGCTAGAAAAGGAATCACAGAATGGTTTGGGTTGGAAGGGACCTTAAAGCCCACCCGGTTCCAGCCCCCTGCCATGGGCAGGGACACTTCCCACCAGACCAAGTTGCCCAAAGCCCCATCCAGCCTGGCCTTGAGCACCTCCAGAGATGATGAACTTCTTCCTAACATTTAATTGAAATCTACTTTTTTTTTTCTTTTTTTTTTTCTTTTTTGGTTTAAAGCCATTCCTCCTTGTCCTATCCCTGTACCACCTGACAAAGAGTCCCTCCCCAGCTTTCCTGCAGCCCTCTTTAGGCACTGGAAGGCTGCTGTAAGGTCAGCCTGGAGCCTTTTCTTCTCCAGGCTGAACAACCCCAGCTCCTTCAGCCTGTCTTCCTAGGATAGGTGCTACAGCCCTCTGAGCATCCCTGTGGCCCTCCTCTGGACTCATTTTATCAGGCCCATGTCATTTTTGTGTTGGGGGCCTCAGTGCTGAACGCAGAATCATTTTAACGTTACATGTACCTTATCCCGCTCTCTCTTGCCATTCTTAAAGTCGTGACAATTTTCCCCCCCAAAAGCCCCAGTATCCTTCCAATGGACTGTTCCCATGCAGAGGGCAGGGAAAAACACGTGGGCAGCTTCTGCCAATGCTCCTGGAGCAGGGGCAGGAGGGAGAGAAGAGTGACTTCTCAGATTGAGGAAATCAGAAAAAAAAAGAGTAAGAAGGGGAAGCATCAAGTATGAACTGCTGAACAAAACTGTTAGACATGGGTATGTCACAGAGCACAAGGGACGCTGTGTTAGAGACACCTGAGCAACCTGGTCCATGCTGCTGTTGGAACTGTCTGCACAGATAGCAGCTGAGATCCCAAATCAGAAATGCCATGCAATCGTTGGCTTGGGCACACAGACATGATGTCAGGCTCACCACCATATCTGGCACTTGTTCAGGAGCTTCTGCAACACACCCTGTTGCACAGTGTGGACAGGACCATGGCCCACTGGCTACCAGTAGCTCTACCAGTGCACTTCAGGGATACATTGTCTTTAGAAAGACAGCTCTGTTCCTCACCAGTCAGGCTGTTCCCAAAACAAATTGCTAAAAGTTATTCCTGCAGCATACCTAAGAGAGAACAGACAGATTCTCTGAAACAGCAACTGAGGCTTCTGCAACTTTTAATAGCAACAATCTCCAAAATTGTAGAGTGTTTAATATTATCAAACCTTCTTTTCCATCCATCCCAGACAGTGTTTCCTGTTGATTGTCTTCCTGCTTTGTAACTCTAAAAATATTTTGCCCCTTAAGTTCTGCAAAATTCATTGACTCTCATCACCTAGTATAGAAGTCTGTTGTGACAAGATGCCCCCCAAATTGGAGATCAAGTGGGATGCTATATCCATTAAGTTATCATTAGTAACTAACAATTTCAGTTTTGAGGTGGTGTTTCCTTGCCACATCTGGTTAATGGAAGAAGGAACTCCAGAGCACAGTGAATGGGAGCTATGGGGGCAATATCCTTTTTTTTTAGGAGCTTTACCTTGCGAGCACTTTGGTGCAACTTAAACAAACATCTAATTGTTAGTGCACATAGCTGACTGGCATAAACAAGTCTCTTCAGTCAGACAGAGTTCAACAAGGCTCCAGGTATAATTGCTTCCAAAGAAAGATGACCATAAGACCTGTCCTGTAAAATTTACAAATTAAGTAGATACACCTTCTGTATCAGAAACAAGTTTCTCCCCACTAAGACTGGAGCACATGATGAATCCTAATGTTTCTGGCAAGCTCGTTTTAATTCTGTCTTTATAATAATGACTAGAGCAATGAAAAACTCCTTTGTGTGGCAGGAAAGGAGACAAACTTAAGCAAAGTAAAAGCTTTGAGAAGAACATGTCATTTCAAAAGGGCTTGCCTTCCTGAGCTTTAACAGAATAGCCTCATTTTCATGATATAATGTTGCCAAATAAGAAGAAAAACATATCTCAAAATACTCTGTTCTGTGAATGCCTGTTTGTACAACAGCAGCAGCATTGTTATTCTGTGTCATCCCTTGTTGACAAGCCTGTTTGAGTTCCAATAATGGAAAACTATCATGTTGATTTGCTTCAGATTAACCTCATCTTCTTGTCATACTACAGGTATTTTCTATTACAAGTAACAAATATATGGTGATAGGTAAATGATTTTGATAAAGTCTGACAAACATTTTAAAACAGCTGCATAGCTGCTTATTTTACTTTAGAAAAAACCAATAGCATCAGAAAGATTGCATCTGTCAGATGTCTTTGGTAATTTTATCATTAGGTGTTGTCATGACTTTCTACATCTGCCTATAAGAAACAAATGCTTATTTCTGTGTTATAAGTATTATTTTGAATAACTTAGAATTCTCTCTAAACCAATCCACAAAAAGAGCTGAAAATAGTTAAATTACCAGCAAAACTAAAGTTAAGGACTGTAAATTGTTGCTCCAACCAGTTCTGATCCATTAGATTCAGACTATAATGGATTTGTATCCCAGGCACAGAGCTGCTGATTGCTCCATTTATATTTTTCCCTTTAAATGTAGGATTTGGGAAAAGTGAATTATCCTGATCTTATAATGACAATATTAGTGTCATGATGCAGAAAGTATCAAAGTGTAGAGGGATATACAGTTACTCTGTACAGAGAATGGTGTTTATTTTATTGTTAGCAATTACCAGATATGAATCAAAGTCAGCATGATTTCTGGGCATAACAAAACTTACCACTTCAGTCTCTTCCAACACACCAGTAACTTTTGCAATTGAAACTGTAGAATTCTATTTCAGAATGTAAGCTACAGAGCTTACTTAAAATATATAGATGTTAAAGCCAGTGTTTAATTACACATAGGCACTGTGGTCTGCACAGTAACTGCCTGTTTATCATAGAATCAAGAATGGCTCGGGTTGGAAGGGACCTCAAAGATCACCCACTTCCACCCCGCTGCCATGGGTACCTCCTACCAGACCAGGTTGCCCAAAACTCCATCCAGCCTGGCGTCAAGCACCTCCAGAGATGGGGCATCCCTAGCTTCTCTGGGCAACCTATTCCAGTGCTTCACCACCCTCTGAGTGAAGAATTTCTTCCTAATCTCTAATCTAAATCTCCTAATCTTTTAGTTTAAAAACATTCCCCCTTGTCCTGTCATTATCTGATTAAGCAGAATCACCTTCCACCTTTTTTATAAGTTCCCTTTAAGTACTGAAAGGCTTGGGAATTACATTAGCCAATTCCTTCAGGACCCTGGGATTCATGTCATTAGGTCCCATAGGCTTGTACCTGTTTAGATTCATCAGGCGGTCTCACACCTGCTCTTACAGTGGGTGGGACTTTGCTCCCCCCAGACTCCATCTATGGGTTCAGGGAAATTAAAAACTTGAGAAACCTGACTGTCAGTGAAGCCTGAGGCAAAGAAGTCATTACATACCTCAGCCTTCTGCATGTATGTCTGTCTGTCATTACCAGTTCAAAAGTCATACAGAGCCGTAGTCGGCAGGATTCGAACCTGCGCGGGGACACCCCAATGGATTTCTAGTCCATCGCCTTAACCACTCGGCCACGACTACGCACGGTTTGACCATAACTACACAAATAGAATACAAAAACACCCGTGGCAAATATACAAAAATACTTGTGTTAAATGCTGCCGACACAGGGCTGTAACTTCAGGTTATTTTCAGCACTTTTTTTTTTTTTTTTTTTTCTTCTGTCTAAAAAAAATATCTTTTAAACTCCTTTTCTTTATCAAAGGATGCAGAATACTTGACTGGTAACAACCTCTTGTGCTTTCATCCCTTTGAACTGCAGTGTGTTGCAAAATATTGCACTATGTTTGTCTTTACTGGAGTCAGATCACTGAGGAGAACCAAAACAGGGCTATGTGGGAGAGGAGAGGAGAGGTCATTTGAACCTCAGCAGAATGGAAATTTACTTGGTTTCTATCTTCTCCATAAGTATATTCATCTAGAAGTCCCAAATGACCATGATTGTTCAGTTTATTTTTGTAAGGCTCTTGTCAGAGACCCATTACATCCCTCAGTAGCTAAGAATCAGACTCCTCTTATTGTTACTGCTGTATCTGCAAGCTTAAGGCACTGGACCAAGCTCACACCTTCACCTCATGAGTGTTCTGTCATACATCCACACTCCCATTCTGCCTCACAGTGTGTTTGTCTCACCTGTGGGTAGCACTTGGAACCAAAGGAGGGTTTCCATTGTCACTTCCCAGGAATATTTAGTGCATTTTTAGTGGCATTATCTGACATTCCAGGCACAAACGTAAGGTCAGATCTGTTCCTAGGGCCCTGTTGGCATCTATAACTACCCAAGTTGTACTCTAACCACATGTGACACCCACTGAGTGAATTCATTGTAGCAATCACTTTTAACATATCTCAAGCATTTCATCATGATATTTTGCTGCTTGCAATGCCAGAGAGAGAACAACAGTATGAAATAAAATCCACAGAACTTCTCCTCTTATGAAATAGACATGGAAGAGCAGAAAACAGACTGAATTTCTCCAGGGTAATTTTATGTAAAAGAAAGACCAGCAACATCCTTTAAGGCCTGAAATGTCAAGCTTGTAAAAATAGTATTCTTGGGAGTTGTATTTGATCATTTGTTAAATACTGTGATATAAAATGTAGAAATCCATGTGTAATGCTTCAAATCCCTAATCTGGTTTAAAAGGTCAGTTGAAGCCTAAAAGGACTTGACATTTTCCCTTTAAAAATCTGACTTTTTGACTCAGAGCTAACAACATTTGAGCCTGAATGACCTGAAGGATAAATACAAAAGCTGATTTCAATTGAACTATTTAGAAAGCAGGGGATCTTCTAATTTGTAAGATAGCATTCAGGGAGGTTTTTCCATTAAGAACTCAATCGACTGAAAAATGATTTCCTTGGGTATTCCACAATCTTTCAATGCTTGTGTAAATTTTACACAGGAGGGGGCAGTGAGTGAGGCTGAAGATGTATAATAATGCCAGAAGAGCGGAAAGCCCTTTTTGAAACAGAGGTAACTGGTATTTGCCTTAATATGTAACCTTTTTACCTCTTTCACTGTCTTGGAAGACCATGTCTGCTTCAAAATCTTGTGTTCAATGCAATTGAGGCTTGCTGGCCAGTACTAATATCTTTCCAGTCATGGTGGTAGCCCCTTCCAGCAGCACCCTTTTCCATACCTCAGATATCACTTGGCTTGGATATTTGATATCACAGCCTGGATATTTGGTGGCTGCTCTCCTGAAGGTGTGTACTAACTGTTGGCCAAGCTATATGAGTGTGCTGTATGGGTAGGCTTCTTTGCAGAGCCTCAGGAACTCTGCCCACACAGCTGCTGAACCTTCTCCTGGTTGCGTCTCACCATCCCATCCAAAGCAATGATGGTGAAACTGGGGACACCTCATGGTGGGTGAGCCTTGCCCCTCAGGCCTCTCATGGTCATTGAAGTTGGCTCTACTACGCATATTTATGGAAGAGGCCCAGGAGCTTGTGCCCAAGGTGTCCCTGGGGCAGGGGTGGAAGATAGACTCATCATTCCTCCAGCCCTTAGTCCTCCTGTATGTGGATCCACCACCAGCTCCAGCCATTGGGTAAGCAATGGGGCTGGGAACCACCACCAGGAGGCCTGGAGCCTCCATCATGACATCGCAACATCCCACAAAGCCCTACAGAAGGTCCCCTTCAGTTTGGTGTCAGTGCTGGCCCCTGCTCCCCTACCAATCACCACATGGGCCCCGTGATGCGGTGAGCAAGACTTACCCACACTCATAGACCGAGTGTTTGCATCCCCACTGGCTGGAACAGAAATGCCGTCATTTTAACAGAGCATTGCCCTGCTATCGATGTCTCCCGGCTTCCCCCGGTGTTTACTTTTGATAAATGCCTCAGCTTCAGCTCACATCCACCCAGCAGCTGGGGACTATTATACCGTGACAACCTTCTATTCCATTGTCACAGTGTCAGATGCCTGAAAAGGATAATAGGTAGATATTTCTGCTCTTTGGATGTTAAGAAATAAATGGCATTCCCATTCCTTATTTAGTTACTTCTTAATTTTAATGAATAGCTGTAGTGATAATTACCAGATTCCTATATTGATAAAAACTGGCACATTCTGCATGTTAATAATAGCACAAATTTGATATTTATGAACTGCTGTTCTTTTGCAAATATAGACATTTGGTAATCATCATTATGATGATAAAATTCATTAAAATTTGAGAAACAACCTATTATCCCTTCTGCCCATTATCTTTTAATTAAGTAACACAGAGAGATTTTAGAAGACTTTCCTAGTCATAATGCAGAGTATTGTTTCTGTAATGGAGTCTCTATATATCAAAATACTTCCATTTCAGTTTTGATAGACAATATAAAAGACTGATGGAAGATTGACAGTAGATTAATTCCAAAATACACTTCAGCCTTCAAAAAAAAAAAAAAAAAAGCCAAACTCGATTCAGCAAGCACTTGCATCTTGTTTAGGTGTAGACTGGAGTTTGGATATAGAGTGGAAGCTGTATTAAGTTAGACACTATATTAGGATTTGCTAGTCTGCAACAGGAGAAAACTTTCATGACAAGTTATTCTTCAGAAATTTCTAGCAGTATGAATGCTGGAAAACTTGTGAGGTCTGTTCCTCACATGAAAAGTTCAGTTGTATCTAAAATGATAAGTTAGACCCTCTTTGAATTTGTATTTGGCTAAGAATCAAAAATGCATGGGGAGGGGTTAGATTCAGGCACATTCAAACAGTTCAGCCATTTGAAGAGGTTCAATCAGAGTTTTCAGTACTTGTTTAATCCTGGTTTGCATTATAATTTTAAATTTTAAGATGTGTTTTGAGTGCAATAAAGACATAAGCAGTATTAAAGTTAGTTTTACTTTAGATCTCTTAGATATTCATCTTCAAATAGAAGTTTTCTTAAGTAATATGAGTGTTTTGCTGTTATGACCATAATCTTTAGGACTCTATCCACTTTAAGCACATATTATTTGATTATATACTAAATTTAAATCTGATCTTGTCTACTTACACCTGATGTAGTTTCATTTTCATTGCATTTATTTACCTGATTTAACCAAACTTTTATGTTAATTTCCATTGGTGCTACCTTTATACTCAGTTCAACTCTCAAAAGTACTGCTGAGAACGTCTTTTATCTTTATGTATTTTCTTCCTTATTCCTGATCATTTTGACACTGGAGAATACTCATGTGGTAACATGTACAGCACCAGCAAATGTTTCAGGGGTAGATGCAGTCCATTCATATCCTTTCTTTGCCTTTCAGTCTTAACTAGGGCCTGATATACTAACAAATCTGTGCAGATTCTCATGCGCACTGTGATATATCATCACTGTGTTCAACCAAGAGTGAAAGAAGCAATTTTGTGAGGTCGCAGGATGGTCAATGCTCTTCTATTTGAGTTTTTCTTGGGTTCATCCAGACAATTTTCATTTCAAAAGGTTGTTCCCCTTCTTTACATACTTAATTCCTTCCTCTACAAATCTGACATAACTCATTTGAGAAAAGCTGCCTAGGAGTTGTCTTCTTCCAGACACAGTCCAGTGGCAGACACAGCATGGGCTGTGATGATCACAGGGAAATTCATGAAAATAAAGCCTCTTGAAACAAGGAACAAAATATTTCCTCTTACTTACTCCCTCCTTGCTTCTATCTTTATTTTGGAATTACTGCAACTAGCTGAGGAAGTAAAATCTCCATGGAAAACTACCACCAAAAACTTTAAAACATGTTTTAATTAGGAAAAAAAAAAAAAAAAAGAGAGAGAGAGAGATAATTTGTCCCAAATGCAAGTTTTTAGAGTTCAATATGACACCACACTCCTACCTGAAATTGTAGCTTGCCTTCCTCCCATTCCCACCGTTGTGTGAGGGTAATTCTCTGGCAAACTGAAGTCCCCAGTGGTGCATGAGAGACACTTCCATTCTTGAAGAATAATGGTACTTCATAGAAAATACTGGCCCACTAACCCACATAGCAAAATGAAGCATCTGGACCACAATATCCAAGATGTACTACAATTGTGCTACAGCGCTGAGCCAAAAAAAATAAAAAGGTTTGATTCCCAAACCAAAACCACTCCCACTCTGGAACATTTGCTTTGTGAACAAACAATTCAAAGCACAATTAGAGTTTTCTCAGGCTTTCTCTCAAAATCATGTAGAATCACAGATTTTAGATGAAGTCTGTGATAATCTGCAAATCAATAAAAACTTGTTCGGGAGCAGAGAAGAGGTAAAAAAAAATGCTCTCCTTTTTAAATTTCCCAGTCTGTATTGAAATAATGCCTAGAATAATGCTAAATTTCTTTGCAAAAAACTTACAGAGCTCTTGGCAAATATACCATTTTGTTGCTTTGAAATGACAGATAAAACAAGCTATTTTAACACAGACAGTGTGCCAATCCTCTGCTCAAGTACTGTCTTTTGGTAATAATAATAAAAAAGTGATGGAAATATGATTTATATCTCCTGAAATTTCCAAAGGACTGCCAAATGTTGTCTTAAAGCACCCTGCTCTTAGGCTGCCACAACAGTGAAAACGTTCCCAGCATCTTTCCTATGCAGCCAGCAGGAATAATGTAATACTCTTCCTCCAGATGCATTACATTGTTAAGCACTTAATCTCAAGGACCTTTTTGAAGTTCAGATAGTCCTACTTTATTCATCATCTAGTGTTTAGTTTAAAGTAACAAATGATTGAGCTGAAAGTCTTTCAGGAACAAAATTCCTTTTTTCCCCATACATAAACAGAGTTGCAGCCTTTGCATTTTTCGCCATCTGGCCCACAGTGTGAAATGACATTAGTAGCATGTCAGGTTTATTCCCTTTTAAAAAAAAAAAAAAAAAAAAAAAAGAAAGAAAGAAAAAGAAAGAAAAAACATAATCCTAATCTATAGTATGAAGAGTATTAAAATGAAACATCTGCCTCACTGAAATGAGTGGATGAACTCTGAAGTCTACAAGCTGCTGGAGTTTGTCAAGTACGTGTTTACATTGCTGACTATAGTAAATTTGCAGGATGATGACAAGAAGTCTACAAACTGAAATATCTTATTCAAATGTTTTTAAACATCTGTTTCAAACAGAAAAGACCAGAACAATGAAGTGGTGTTGTGATCACAGGCAGAGTGAGGACACGATAATATTATAGCCTCGGTTACATAATAAAAGACAGTGGCAACAGGGATTTAGAGCCGCAGTTACGGGCTTGTTTTCTGAAGTCAATAGATGACAGTACTGAGTGGTTTGTGTTTGCCTTAAGTGAGGACGAGTAAGGATGAAATGCACTCAAACACCCCTTCAGAACTTTTCTTTTACCACAGCACCTGCTGATTACTAAGCCAAATACATTTGGCACTGCACACCTCCTGGAGATCAAAGATGGCAGATTTCTCACTCGTTTTCCAAACCCAATGATCATGAGGCTGATGAGACTGTATTGTTTAGCAAAAAGAGTTTATCCTTTCTATCACAGGTTTTATTGCTTCATGGGACTTTAGGTTCTAGTCCTAGGACATAGATCTGTTTTTAATAACAAACTTCACTTGTGATGTTGCCATGCACTGAATAGAAATCTTTATTCTCTCAAACAAACAAACAAATGTCACAGTGATGTTTAATAAAAAGGTGGTAGGTTTGTCTCTTGATTTTTTTTTGTTTGGTTGGTTTTGAGAGGCAGGCAGGAATTAATATATTTAAATCAATATTTTCTCAGTCAGTATAATTTAAAAAAACATTTTACTAATACACTTTTATTTATTTTTGTATCTAAATTGACTTTGTGATATAAAATTCTTCTGAAAGTCACCAAATATTATTCTGAAAGTCTGCTGAGATGTAAGCACTTATGCTAGAGCATAAGGAGAATTCTGGGATTTATTTAAGTCCTTAGCTCAATCAAAATTATAATATTCCCTTACCTTCAAAATGCCTTAGAGCCAATGAAGCATGGAGCCAGGAAGCTAAGCAGGGTGCCCATGGCGCAATTATGGTCATGGCATAAATATGGCCTCTGGCTGTCCGTACTATTTATTGTTAGTGCACTCCCCAGTCCAGTTACAGCACACTCCAGTGAACAGCTAATACAAAGGTGTGTTGTGGGAGACCAAGTGGGAATAGGATTGTTACCAGCAGGGGTTATATAGTACGAGACCACTTTTGTTTTCCTTTTTGGGGAATAGGAAGAGATACTGATTAAATTGAGTCATATGGATATGAGATGTGCCCCTTGCTTTGAAAGCTAGAATGGAGAATTATGGAAAATAGATAATGGGTCCTTGACCCATTTTATTTCCTATTATCTGTATGATAATTTATTTCCACTAGCATTATCATAAGCAACATAAGTTTGCTGTATATTTGATCAATCTGACTGATGCAATAATACAATTGCACCACTGCTTTGCCAAGTAATCTTGGGATAAATAATTCCCAATTACTTAACTTCATCTTTAGGCACCAGGGATAACAATGCTTGCTTGTGTCTTTAAGTGGATGACACCATTACTGGCTGGATCAGATCAATGCAGGATGGACCATTTACCTGTAAAGGAAGCTTGTATCCTGTAAGTTTGGACTGGGCTGCTCTGCCAGCAATGTCCACTCTAGGTGCGAATGCACAGATGTGCACGATGGGCACATAGCAAACCTAAATTAATGTTGGACCTTCAAGTAGAGGAAGCAAGAGGAGAGCATGAAAGGAAAGAAGGGTGATTTATAACCTAATGACAAAGGACGGAATAAGGTCTCCTCACCAATCGCCCATGGTAGGGCAGTACGGGCCTTTGTCCTGGTGATATAACTCAAAATATAGTTTATACCAAGGAATGCAGTTAACCTTCATAGTTGTGTTCTTATTCATTTTTAAGATATTTATCTGATGGGTCTGAGGTAGCTGTTAGTATCATCTTTTTAATATTACTGTCTGATTTTAATGTATCACGTCAATTTTGTCTCAGACTTATTTAACCAGCATTCAGTATTATTGCTGTTATTGCATTCTTATTCTTTATTTTCATGGTGGTTGCCCTAGAATTCCTTTCATCAGGAGGGTCTAATGTCTTCATTAGACATATCTATGTTGAAGACAAAATTTTCTCAGAAATTTTGCATCATTTAAACTATTATGGGATATCCCTATACATCTTCAGTTTGGTGTATCTTCATACTCAGATCCAAGGCTAAGGATTCAGCTTCTCACAGAATCACAGAATTTTTTCACAGAATTTTCTAGGTTGGAAGAGACCTCAAGGTCATCGAGTCCAACCTCCAACCTAACGCTAACAGCCCTCCACTAAACCATATCCCTAAGCTCTACATCTAAACGTCTTTTGAAGACTTCCAAGGATGGTGACTCCACCACTTCCCTGGGCAGCCTGTTCCAATGCCTCACAACCCTTTCAGTGAAGAAGTTCTTCCTAACATCTAGCCTAAAACTCCCCTGGCTCAACTTAAACCCATTCCCCCTCGTCCTGTCACCAGGCACGTGGGAGAACAGGCCAACCCCCACCTCGCTACAGCCTCCCTTGAGGTACCTATACAGAGCGATAAGGTCGCCCCTGAGCCTCCTCTTCTCCAGGCTGAACAAGCCCAGCTCCCTCAGCCGCTCCTCGTAGGACTTGTTCTCCAGGCCCCTCACCAGCTTCGTCGTCCTTCTCTGCACCCGCTCAAGCACCTCGATGTCCTTCTTGTAGCGAGGGGCCCAAAACTGAACACAGTACTCGAGGTGCGGCCTCACCAGAGCTGAGTACAGGGGGACGATCACCTCCCTAGCCCTGCTGGTCACGCTGTTCCTAATACAAGCCAGGATGCCGTTGGCCTTCTTGGCCACCTGAGCACACTGCTGGCTCATATTCAGCCGACTGTCCACCATCACTCCCAGGTCCTTCTCTGCCTGGCAGCTCTCCAACCATTCCTCTCCCAGCCTGTAGCTCTGCTTGGGGTTATTGCGCCCCAGGTGCAGGACCCGGCACTTGGCCTTGTTAAACTTCATGCAGTATTCTGTAGCATTTCAGTTCATCTTTTAGTGTCCTTACACAAACATGGGCTCCATTGTATGGTCCTGTCAATATTTTTTATTCTGCGGCTGAACAGAGAGGTGCTGGTTATGCTGGTTAAACAGGGAGTTTTGGTGGAAAGAAAGTTAGAATCTGATGAAGATACTGGAATAGCTTGTTCATAAACGTGTCATGGTCCTGTAGTCAGCTAGGCAACTTGTTTAAAAGAAACCATTTCCAGCAGTGCTAAGAAATGCTGGTTAGTACTTTATGAAATAAAGGGGTGCTATATTCAACACTTTTGGTTTGCTGTCCCACACTCAGGTCTGCTTCTGTTGTAATGTCTGGTGAGATCATAGCTCTTGAGCACAAGATCCCAAGTTAATGTGTAAATAAATTTCCTCCACTGAATCAAAATTTTCTCCATCTCTTTTTTATTAATGCTTTTAATTTCAGTATAATGTAATATCATCTTTTATCTAATTGTTCATTTATTAGGAAAAAGATTGTTATCACAAGCATGTCACATGTACTGGATTTTCTGACTCCATGGTTGTCAGTGAGTAGCGCCCCTAATTTAGCCTAGGGTAAGGTTTAGCTAAAAGCACCACAGCGAAATCTTTCAGTCTGAAAATTTAAGAGCTTAAGGGGTATGTGTAGTTCTCATTCACTCAGTAAATCTATTCCTACCAAAACCACAGAGCTTACACAATTACCAAATGTGCAGGCATGCCTGATGATAGAAGCATGTCTCTTAAACCTAGAAACAAATAATCACACCATAGTCAAAGCTTTAAATGCCATTTGGATGGGAAAGAGAAGCTAAATACCCACAAAGAATTTTCATTTTCTAACTACTTTTTGCAGTTAATGCAGGCATGTAAACATAAAGCAGTCTTTACACATGGAGCACAACTTTTTTAACACATCTTTTGGGTTCTCAACTCATCAAAACAAAGTTCAAACAGAAGACCAAAACAATTCAGAAAGTGTAGAAAATGTACAATCACAGAATCTTCTCCTGTGGCCATAATTCCAATCAGCAGTAATGTGAATTGTCATTTTATATGGCAATACAACATGTATAGGTGAATACATCTTATGGAGAGATCTGGAGATGCCTTGCCCAGGGTTAAGAAAAGGTCATTTATTGGATCCTCTGTTGAAGTCAGTGAAGCTATATAAATTTATAATTTATTAAAATCTTAAACTAGACATTTGATTTCTGTTGTAGATAGGATGCAAAAAACATTGTCACAGTCTCCACTCTCTGATGAAGCAAAAATGTTGATAAAATATACTGCATGCAATACTGCATGCTTAGAGTAGAAGGAAAAAACTCGCAAGAAGATAATGTTGGAGAGTTAGATCTTCCTTTGTGAACAGAAAATTATTCCTTATAAATGCTAATATAGACTAATATTTAATTTCCGAGCTGTTTTATGTATGTGTACAATAACCTTTTAACAAAATATGAATCAATAGAAATAAATATTAACACAAACTTTTTTTTTTTTTTTTTTTTTTTTCCTGCAAATAAAACAGAGAAAACCTTTGTCTCTGAAAAAATAGAGGAAGGGATTGAGAATGTCAAGGTGAATTAAGTGGAAAAACCTTTCTTTCCTATTCATTGTTTTTGTTTGGAGCGGGGAAGGCTGAGGTAGGTGTCTATGAAACCCCAACTACGAAACAACAAGATATTCAAAATGCACAGACTTTTCATTTCTTCTTCTGAATCTTGCCTGAAAGAAAGCAAGCTGGTGATAGGGCAGCCTTTCAAAAGCATGAATATTTGCAAAGAATTGGAAAAGTGCAGGGTTACTACGGCTCTCATAAATTATAGGTAGTTTTTTGAATGAACGGGAATTTTATACAATGGGAAAAAAAGGAGAAAATACAAAAAAATATAGTAAAGTTAAAAAAAAAAAAAAAAAGAAGATAATTGCCTTAAGGTTAAATATTTTGGCAGAGACTTCACGCTATACAAATGTATGGAAAAGTTGAATAATATAGTATACTTCTGTATCTACTGTACCGTTGTTAAGGAAAATATCCAGTTTCCCAAGCATCTTTAACCGGTCATGGGATCCTTCAGCGTGACTGTAACTTGATAAAATCCTCTGAGTTATCCTACTGAGTGCTTAATACTTCCTCAGCGGCTTCCCAAGGTCTTCTCAAATGTAAAATATTTCATGAAGGGCCAAGCTTTTTTAATCAGGCTGCTTCTGCTTTCCAGTTTATCTAAAAGACACGTTATTGCAAACCTTTTCCTTTTACAGGAATTCTGTCTATTGTTTATATAGGTATCACGGAGAGAGATGTTTGATACAAATTGTTTCAGTTGGAAAGAGCTCTGCCAAAGAAAACAGACAGGCAGCTGTTTGCATTGCATATAAAAATTTTGTTAAATATGGCTGCACCTGTGTAAACACAAATTTATTTCCAAGAAGTACCCCTGCAGCTGCAAAAGCTTTCAGACATTGCCAGACAAGTTATTTTTATTAAACCATGTAACATACTAAATAGCTCTTTCGATGGTTGTCATGCCTTAAAAACATATAATATAAAAAATCTTGTCCATTTTTAGGGGAAATGTTTTTTTATTTTATTTTAATTTTTTTTCAAAAGCTAACAGAGCAATGGCCCACTCTATATTTTAGTGTTATGCTATGTTAGCCTGAAAATTTAAAGCCATGTGTAGGTGCATGTACTGTGAGAGCACTCCGTGCGTGTGTGTGTGCGCATATGTAGTTTTGGATTTTGTTAAGGTCTCAATATGTGCCTGATTCAGACTCTATCAAAGGTGATAGAGCGATTTTTACTGCCTGCAGCAGATTATGAATCAGAGTTTAAATGTTAACTTGAAATGCCTAGATCTGGCGTGGTATTGTATTTTCCATGCCTCACCTCCAGAAAGCATAAACAAACAAGACTATTTAAAGACTGGGAGATGCTGGGAAAAATCATTGCTTCTTTGCAAAGCAGTTGCTCTTTGTTTCCTTCTGCTGCAGAGCTACACGGCCCGTGGGGATGTGTAGCCAGGGCTGCACGGCCATCACCTTCCTCTGCCCAAAGTGGACAGAAATAGAAGGTGCAGGGCACCTTTGGGCCTTTCTGGAAGACAGGCAGAAATTGTTCATTCTCTTTAGTTACCCTCAAAGACACAAATGCAACTTGCCAAGGTTGGTGCAAACGGGTCCCTGGAGACCGTTTTGTGACCAAGGGATGCAGGCCACATTTATGAGCATGCATTCTCCAGCCTTTAGGAGTCTCTGGAGGAGGATTAATCTGCACGGTGCGTCTGTGGTCTGGGTTCCCCTATGCAGATGCACATTATGTAATTTGTCCGGTGTATTTGCACTCACTCTGAGGTCCGTTCTGCTGCTCTGCCAGACTTGGACTGAAAATACACGTATCATTATTTAAATCTATATGCATACACATTCAGTCTACGTGCAGCACATCAAGAGGTCTACCTCTTCTTAATAAGTTCACAGATCTCCCACTGACATTTATTTTAGTTATTTATATTAAATCATTTTCAAGGAGAATAGAAGCTCTTTTATACACTGTAGGCTGTATGAATGGCGTCTCTAGAAAGCTGAAATCAATAGTGCTTAGTGATTCAATCAGTGCTAGGTGCAGCACCATTCCAGGGGTTATATGATAGGTAATATGGTGCCAAGGAGCCTATCTGAGCTTAGCTCTCCTTCCTGTCTCTCCATGAGGATGCTGAGGGCAGGGGGCTAGGGGCATTACGTGAATTACAAGCATAAGCTGAAGTAATAGCCTGTGTTTTAATTCAGAAAGTGATCTGGCCAGGCAAAATTATTTTTAAAGGTGTATTGGCGATGATGGATGTGTAAATGCAAACACACGCAGACGCACACATATAAATATATATTTTTTAAAACTTGCCTCAACCGTGTCTCCTTTGTCCTGTTTCTCCATGCTGCCATTCAAGCCCAAGGGAACAGATCTCCAGTAAATGCTCTGTGAAGATCTGTGAAGGCAAAACTCCTTGGTGCCAAGACACTGTGGAGCTGCCACAGCAGTATTCAGAGAGACTTGTGAGCACTGGTGCAAGTTCTTACTCACTGTAACAAGAATGTAACCTGAATCAGTGGCACTGTTCTTCATTTTTGCAAGAGCAATTTTTTTCCCCTGAAATACTAGGAGAAGCAGTCTAGATATAGCTGGCATGTACCATACTAGCATGTGCCATACTAGAGCAAGCCCCCACTGGCATGTGGCTAATGCCAGATATATGAGAAAGATGTATATGGAAACTACCTGACTCACATTTAGAAATAATTTGACCTTCAGAAGATCTCAGACAAGTCACAAAGTAGGGATTCCCATAAATTTTGTAGGCTAAACTTACCAAGTACTGAAGTATTTTTTTCCCAAGAATCTTGCTACTAGAGGGAGTTGCACATACGCATAAGAAAAAGTGGAATTTGTTGTTCAATGTTGAGGAATGATCTATTACTGTTTAATAATTTCATCAGTTGGTTAAGGAGCAGAAACTGCAGGAAACAAGTCATGAGAACAACTTTCAAATGTATAAATGTTGAAATATATTTATGAAGTCAGCCACAATTGAGAAGTGAAAAAAAGTGAAAAACGGCGATTCACCTAAAAATAAATAAATAAATAAATAAATAAATAATAATAATAATAATAATAATAATAATACACAAAGGCAGTAGGGGAGAGGGACAGTAAGAAATAAGACACTATCCAGAGAAACACTATCCCACATTTGCATTTCTGCTGGTGGGAAAAAAATTGTAAATCTCAGATTGTATGTGATGTGCAGCTCTCCTAGCTTGTAGTAGACGAGTTTATGCAGTAAATATCCATTCCAGAATCAGACTTAAAATTTTAAGTAAACAAGCACAATTCTGAATTATATTGCATCTAGATTCTTTGACCATGATGAGCGAAAAATAAAGTGTTTTTTTCTGCCATTTCTGTAGGAGTACATCTTCGACCCATGGTCTGGAAGCGGTTTACACCATACCCATGCTTATGGTTGTAATTTCTGGAGTATGGATTTGGCTTTAGTGAAGAGCATATTTTCTGTTAGTTTGTATGTGAGTTGGTTAATTTAAAAAGTAATAATAATAAAGAAAAAAGGGATGAGGTCAGTCTGTCTCCAGTATTCTTGATAAGTAATACTTTTATATCCACAAGGAGGGAATCTTGTCTCTACTCGATGGCAAAATATTTGCTTTCAGCATTAAGGATGCAGTCCCATGTCAGGAGGCAGCATTAGGGTACAATGTGGAACGCACAGTTTTCGCAGTGGGAGGCATGCTGGCATCTGCAATGGAAAAAACATGGTCATCAGTCTTCCTGCTGAAAGGGTAAGAAAACTGATGACAGCGATCAATTCATGTTTTTTCCATCCAGACAAGAAAGACCATTTTCCTAACTGTCTGCTGTGTCCAGAATGTACAAGAGTCATTTTGGGTTCCCTATTCCTGGGAGAAAGCGCAGCATGACTGCACAGCCAGCACCGTGCAGAGCAATCGTGAAATGCATTGTCCATGTTGTAATTCATGCTTTATTGAAAAAAGTTCTAAAATATAAATTATTGGTTGATCACAGGTAACCAAATTATGCTAGTTGTCCATAAGCAATTATAATAAAATATTAAAAGAGTTTTATAGCCTAGAAAAAAAAAAAAAAAAAAGGAAAAGAAAGATAAAAATATACAGCCACATACTTTTGATTTAGTTGCTTCAATTTCCCTTTTTGTACATTAAAAATGTATAGAGGAGCTGCCATCTCAGTGGCATAGGATATGAAGCCACTTTATTTTTTGAGAAATACCAACTTAAATACAGTTGATTTGCCAAGTCGCAAAGATTCGCCCCCACTAAGCTGCACGTAACTGAGTCACACTCATGATCCCTCCTTAAATAATAAATTTAGAATCCTTATTAGAAAAAGTGATGCTGTCTAGCACTTGAAGATAAACTATGCTGTAGAAGTCTCTCGAAAAAGATAGAAATAAGTCGCTTAATAAAGTCTAAATCATTCCTTAGGTTAGCTAATAGAAGCACCCGTGGTTATAAAATTAATCAGTCTCTGCTATTACAGCAAATTGGTGAAGATTGTATTGACACATCTTCATCTGCATGTCTCATCAGAGGTGTCCGTGCCATTTAGCTACAAAACCCTGGAGGCTTTACTCTGCACAGAATCTTATAATACTTCAATTAAGGGACACCAAGCTGCCAGCCAGACAGCAGAGCATTTATTTCTTGATGACTCCTTAAGTTGTGCCACAGGCCTATCATTAAGAGAATATTTTTCACAGCATGTTGCAAAGATCCTCATGCCATTAAAAGGAATTGAAAAAGCATCAATTTGTTGTTTCCACCTAACACAGATATTTTTCATTGCTGGAACAGCCATTAAAAACAATCTGTTTTATTGCATTCTGAAAAGATCACAGGAAGTACACATTGTGATTTATTTTAAGTATGACATTAGTATTAAAAGCATAGTGAATCTGAAGTATTTGAAATAAATATTTAGGAAAACAAAGTATTAAATATGCTTAAAATTTTTCTTCAATGATTATTTGCTTCATTTTAATATGACCTCCAAACAGAGATTCTTAAATGCCCTTGAAGGGATATTTGATTTTTGAACGAGAGAATAAGGCCCTTCTGGGCCATGTAATATTAAGAAATAATAGACAACTCCAAATAATGGATACAACACTGAAAAGTAAATTTTTGTCTTCATATTCCTGTGGCTGTGGCCTTTCCTCGGGGTGGTAATACAACCTCTAGGACAGGGCATAGGAAGCATTACATAAAATTACATTAATTATATTATATTGTATTATATTATATAAATTACACTTTCTCTAACAATTTAGGACTAATCTGTAAAGGGACTCAGGCAATGCTCTGCCACTTGAAGTACTTAGTTTCAATAGCAGGAAAATCTGAGGTCCTCAAAAGCAACCAAATCCCCTAGGCACCTCTATTTCCTTATACATCAAGAAATTGCCCACGTGCTGGCCAATGGGCCAGTCCAAGTCAGCCTTACTGATGTGTTGTATCCCTCACCCCTAGGTAATCTGAAGATCAGCAGTCGCACACTGGTCACTCCTGAAAACCTTTATCCAGTGTTCATTGCCACAGCCTCCTAACTGGGCACACCTTAGGGTGTTAGGGCCTATCTGGGTGCTATGCTCAGTTTTACTGTGCTGGTAGGTGAACAGGGCTGTCCAATCTTTTCTCATCATCACTCACCATGATCTCATCATGTTTTCATCATGTTGTAGAGCTAGAACATGAGTCCTGGTCTCACTCATTGGCAGGAGAGTCCCCCATCTTCCTGGGAGTGCTGACCCCCCAAAGTAGGCCTCCCATAGTGTCTCTTATGGGAGGCCTGCTTTGCATTGAACTGTAAAGGCAAGCATGAAAAGCCAGATACTAACTCCCTAAGTCCATGTGCAGGAACCTTATTCAGAACCTTATGAGTGGAAAAGATTCTCTCAAGAGTACACCCAACCCTTTTGTGGGGGTTCTCCTGAATACCACCACCCCTACCTCTGTGTGTGAGGATATTTTTCCAAGGCAGCTTCCTCTATTTCTGCCAGAAGGAAAACCAACTTGAGTTGTCGCTAAATTTTAAGCCTTTCCAATGCTCAGATCCCTGGTGACCTCACATCTTATATATCATAGCAGTAGTTTCATGGTCAATTTTGAAGGAACTGGTTCCACCATTCTACTGTTTAAGAAGAGCATCACAATCTCTTTGGTACTTCCACAGCTGTTTCTGTAGTCATGGATTTCATCTGGGCAAATAGTTGGGACCAAAGCTAAACTGGCCAAAAAGGTTGTTTACCTTTCAGTCAGATCAGTCCTTGATGTAATTGCTGTGTGGCTGCACAACTGTGTGACTAGACATAGGCCAGGGTGTGCTGAAAAGGCAAGAACAAACAACATGGAGCAGAGCAGAGCAAGAATCCTTTCACAAGGATTGTGAAATATGCCAAATTAAATTATTCTCTTGTGTAGTTTTATTGATGGTACATTGCTGAATTAGAGCTTGCAAAGTAAAATACAACATATCTTGAATCTTGCAACAAGTTCGCCTCCTGAGCATCTCTAAGCCTCAGAAATGGAAAGTTGCATTGCAAACCAAGAGTTTGTCACCCAAATCTGATTCCTCAAGTGGCTGTTTCAGTGTAAAATATTTATTTAATATAGATCAAAAAGAAATCAATTACATTAACCACTGGTTTATCTGGACTTAGTCTTTATCATAACTCATGTGCTTTATCCCATTGAATGAAATAAGGTTCTTTATGTGATTAAAAACTGTTCCCTTAAATAAAAATTTCTAGGGTTAAGCCCCTTATTTGTAGTAAGTTGTTTGGGGATAAGCCATTAACAAGAGACATCTTCATTTTAAATCAGCACTAAACTATCATGTTAATATACTCCAGAGAGAGAGAGAGAGAGAGAGAGAGAAAGAGAGGGAGAGAGATTAAATTATTTGGCCTCCTACCCTTATTCATAAATGTGAATTTCTGATAGTATATTGGAAGGAGCAGCATTTGCAATTTCATCTCCTCTCCAATTAATTTATTTAAAACTAACGTGTATGGTGAGTGTCAATTTTGTGGAGTAAAAATACATTATAGATTGAGGGCCAGACTCTATAGCTCTAATTCATGTGAATAGTCTTGCTTGTGTGAATAGTCCCACTAGTTTCAATGGACTATTCACACCAGTTCAATGGGATTATTCACATATATAATACCCTATGGTATTTGGGATGAAAGGCGCTATATAAATGTAAACTATTATAAAAATATTATTAATATGCATTTTTAGTTACAGCAAAATATGCATTTACCCTGGTAGTCATTATAGCCGATAAGGTAAATCACGCTTGAGCTAAGAAACTCCTACTACACATCCAAAACACTTATTTAACTGTGCTACTAATAAGTAGGTTTTTTGTAAAAATACAAATACACATTTATAGGAACAGAAATATGACATGTATTTATGAAAAAGCTTTTGAGAGCTTTCAGGTAAATACTATGTAT
This sequence comes from Aythya fuligula, assembly GCF_009819795.1. Lineage (NCBI taxonomy): Eukaryota > Metazoa > Chordata > Aves > Anseriformes > Anatidae > Aythya > Aythya fuligula. Next base: position 134,886,425 of record NC_045560.1, on the reverse strand, counting down.
GTTTTCTTATTCCATAAAGGCAATTTACTTTCTTTTTTCTTTTTAAGAATAAACAAAATATAAAGGTCCAAATTCATCTCTGCAGTAGTTCTATTGACTTCAGTCAGGTTTTACCAAAACCAGGAAGGCAATTTCACACAAAGGGTATCACAAAAAACTCTACTGCTAACCATTCAAAGGGCCAATTTACAACGTGTTGTGTGCAAGCAGTCCCTGCAAACCAGCATGGAACCCTTCAGCAGCTTCAGAGGAGCTGAATTGCACATTAGGCAATATTCACATTTCTAATGCCAAAACCTAGAAATCCATAGTTATCACAGATCCACAGAAATTCATAGATATCATTCATAGATTGTAGTAATAACAATAATTAGAGAAAAATTGACAGACAAGTTATATCTGAAGAACCTTTTCCCAGTAAAATAGTGTATTAAAAAAACTCTGTGGGGGCACATCCACAGCTACTGTGACTCTGCAGTCTTCAATTCAAAGTCAGCCAACTCTTGAAGAATAAAAAAAGGGGAGAGAGAGTATGCGAGTGATGTAGTTTTTGCCTCTGAAACCGATAGCTGTGCAGTGAATTAACACATAGACTAGGAAATCAGTCACTGTCAGGGAAATGATCTGCTAATTTTTTTTTCTTACTTTATTTTCTACTTTATTTTTTACCAATTCTTCAGAATACTCGATTATGCAGTAAGTATAATGCAAATCTCAGTGACGTCCTTTTGGGTTGAGATGCAGCACTTTCAGGTAACAAGCATGACAACCCAGTGCAATGAAACCCAGTGACCCAGTGTTTGTGCTACATGGGGCAGCTTCTCAGTCCTTCACCTCCTCTTCCTGTTTCTTGTTCATTCTGCATGGGAGAGAAAACTGTTCAGACATTATAAGAGTGGTGGCTGAATCTTCAATCCTGTCCTCCCTGCAGAGAGCTGTGTGTCATTACTTCCATTGGTGACAGTTTGGGCTTAGCATGTCTACCAGTGTATTTCATTGGCTTTTTTTTTTTTTTTTTTTTTTTTTTTTTTCTGTCCCTCTGTGTTGTGTTTTGACAGATTTTGAAGATTCTTTTTTTGAAGACTTACAGAGACTAAGTAAAGACAGGACACTATATCTAGGTCTACATTACTGACTGGTGTGGCACAAGGAAGGAAGGACGGGGAGTTGATTTTCTGGGGCCTTGTATAGCTCCAGTACTGTATGTCCACGTTGCAACTTCAGTGGTCATGGAATCATAGAATCATAGAATGTCCTGAATTGGAAAGGACCAACAAGGATCACTGAGGCCAGCTCCTGGCTCCACACAGGACCACTGCAAAATCAGACCACATGTCTGAGAGCGTTGTCCAAATGTTTCTTGAACTCCCCAGGGTCCTCCAGAACTCCACTGCTGTAACCACTGCCCTGGGGAGCCTGTCCCAGTGCCTGACCACCCTCTGGGTGCAGAACCTGTCCCTAACCCCCAGCCTGACCCTCCCCTGTCCCAGCTCCATGCCGTTCCCTCGGGTCCTGTCGCTCTCCCCAGAGAGCAGAGCTCAGCGCCTGCCCCTCCGTTCCCCTCGTGAGGGAGCTGCAGGCCACCATGAGGCCTCCCCTCAGCCTGCTCTGCTCTGAACAAACCAAGGGACCTCAGCTGGGCAAGGAAACTCTTGCCCTCTATACCCTTTGTCATCTTTACTGCCCTCCTTTGTCCACTATATAATACTTTTATGTCCTTCTTACACTGTGGTGCCCAAAACTGCACACAGGTGCAGGAGGTTTGGTGAAGAAGTTTGAACAAAATACCAGTCCCAAGCACAAACCACCTGAGTGCAGAGGGCAAACTGGTGGAGGACTCTCCAGCCACATTGCTAGGTGGACTGCCCAGATGGTGCCTCAGTGTGCAACTTCAATATTGGTTCCAGTGAGAGGAAAACTTTTTCATGTGCAATGGTATAGGTATGAGGAAAAATTGCTCCCCCCCAAAAGACCTCCTATTCACTAAATTGACACACTCGATAGAGACTTCAACTTTTTTCCTTCTTTCTTTCCTTCTCCAGGTGGTGCTGGTATACAGCTGGTGCTGGTATACTGATTGCTTTCCAAATCATCCACCCTGTGGGCTATAATTGAGAAGATGGACAGAAACAATGCACAAATGTGAGAAGAGAGGTGACAGATGAGATGAGAGACGAGAGACAAGAAAAGAGAGAAGAAAAAAGAGGGAAGAGAGAGGCACACATCTCTCTACATTTTTCAGTGATTAATTTTCCAAACTCACACAAACTGTTGTGGGCTTCACAAACTAAATAATGAATTGATGTCAATCTGAATGAGAATTATGCTGAAAGGAATTCAGTTACAGCCAACCCTGAACCAGAAGTATGCTGATCCCTTGATTTTTCTCCTTTCCTTAGCTTGCCTTTGCTTTCTCCTTCTTCAGGTGGAGTTTTTCATATTATCTCTACACATTTTATTCCATCTTTCTATCCCATCTCTTCATCTCAGAAAACAAACTTAAGAAGTGCCTTATTTTAGGTTAGGCATTGGTACGGGTTGCCCAGGGAGGTGGTGGAGTCACTGTCTCTGGGGGCGTTTAAGGAAAGGTTGTATGTGCTACACAAGGTCATTTTTTAGTAGGTGATACTGGTGGTAGGGGGATGGTTGGACTAGATGGTCTTGGAGGTCTTTTTCATCCTTAATGATTCTATGATTCTATCAAATATTCCACAGCAGAATTTAATTCTTCTTTCTTCCCTATCCCCATTTTTCAGTGTGGCCAGATGATTGACCCACTGAAAATAACGAAGTTGATAAGACATGATATGAATTGAGATGACAACCTAAGCGATGCCCAGCCTAGAGAAGGGAAAGAAGATCTAATATATTGGTTTGATCTCATGCAGTTTCAGCCCTGGGTTTAGTGATTAGGGAAAAGCAGCTGGAACCCCAGGTTCCATCAGGCCATTGGAAGTTAGGTCAGAGGTTAGGTCAGAGTGTTAGGTCAGTAGTGTTAGGTCAGAGCTTGGACTCAATGATCTTGAGGTCTCTTCCAACCTAGAAATTCTGTGAATCTGTGATTCTGTGATTAAAATGAACTGTGCTTTGTATAGTCAGGCACAACTCAAAGTATGGGCAGGCTTTATGTTCTCAGAAAGATCAGGCAGAACCATTCCAACTGTTTCAAAGGGCACTTGAAATTCTGGTATTTTCATCATGACCATCTAAAGACGGATGTGTTTATCATTTTTAGTGACTCTTTTTGCTTGTGGCTTATAGACCTGTACCTTAGTGACCTGCATCTGAAAGTAAAGTAATTTGCAGGTGGTAAGGAAAATAAAATAAACCCCAGCATTTTCTAGTGACTTCTTAAGTCAAAAATTGCTTTTGTTCAGTCATGTTCAATAGATGCTAATGAACCTATCTTAAATAAAGTCTAATTTTGGGAAAACAAAACAAAACAAACAAAAAAGTACTTTTTTTTTTTTTTTTTTTTTTTTTTTTTTTTTTTAATCTCCACAGTATCTTGTAGCAATGAGTTCCACAGATTAGATTTGTGTTTTAAGTCCACTGCCTGATCCTCTGTGGACCTTCTCATAACAGTGACTTGAAAGTCACTCCCTTACTTCTTGCTTTTGTTTAACCTTCCCTTGCTCCTTCCTCCCAGTATAAAAACAAATATGTTTGCATCTTAAAAAAAAAGTCTGCCCTTCATCTGCAACCCTATTTCTTTTCTTGTTTCTTGTATTTTTAAAATCTAGGGTTCTTTTCTGTTCAAAAACAATTTTGCATCCTCTTCATCCTGACTTCCACACCACTGAGACTGGCAAATGGCACTTAAGACTCCCATCAGACCATTCTGACCACTGAGGTACTGCATAAAACAAAAGTGGTGGCAGTAATTTCTCTTCCAGATGTGTTTTCTCTGGGAAAATCAAATTTCCACAAAGCTGCACCCCATTATTCTCTGCACAGCCAGCCTAGAATTCTCCTTTTCTGTGAAACCTACAGCAAACAATGCTGAGACTGCTGCTTCTTTTGCTGTTCCTTTTAACTTCCTCACATCCACCTGCCATACCTTTTTTTATCCTCTGAAACTTACTGGAACATTTCTTTCTGTCCTGCGTTGGTGCATCTCCTTGCACACACACCTCTGCTGTGTTGCTGAGATTTCCAGATGCTACAGAGTTGCAAACAGTACCAATAACTCCATGTCCTGAATGTCATGCATTTTTTGAATGCTTACAAATTTTCTTTTCATATGTGGAAGTGCTCATCATTTAGCTGTTCGTTATTCCTCCATTGCAGAAATGTCGTCCCTTATCCATGGACTATTTCTTTAGTGTGAGTGAAGAAAACAAGAGGGTACTTAGCCCATCAGTGGGTCTCCAGTCACTCAGCAACTCCTTCCACTCTTATGTGGGAAAATATCTCAAAGTATAGAAAGTCTCCACAGTCTGATGCCTATTTTTGAGATAAAGGGATATCTGCCTACCTGTCTTTGTCAGTTGTAATTATGAAAGCTCATTCTACTTTTAATGCTCTTTTTTATTTTTTTTTTTTTTTTTTTTTTTTACCCTCCAATTTTCTGTGAATTTGGGGAAGATCCAAACCCAACAGGAATGACCAACTTTGCCCACAAAGTTGACAGTAGGGCATTTTTTGACACCAGAAGAAGAAAAAAAAACTATGAATTTTGACACAGACTCTGCAGATATTGACATGAGTAACCTGGCTCCTCTGTATAGATATTTGTTTCAGCATACGGGGGTTCTGAAACGAGAAATATGCAAATTTTAAGCTGATTCTTTCCCTTTAAGAAGCCATCATAATTGAGTCATGAAAACTTTTTAATCTCTGCAAAATGTGCTTGTAAGTAGAGTAATACCATAAATATAGATGAATGCTCATTCATGCTGGACCTTTAGTAATAGACTTGCAAGTCACTGTCAGATGATTCGTTTCCATAAAATGCCTCATTTTTCTTACATAGTTTAGGCAGCTCAATGCCTGAACGTTATCTTGACCTAAAAGAAAAAAAAAATCTCCATATACAGAGTTTTGTCTTGTTCTGGCAAAACTCCCCTATGAAAGAACTGATGTGCTTCAAACACCCCACTAATGGTACAGTAAATTACATTTTCTCATTTGGAACATTGTAATAGATTTCTCTACAGAGTGATTTATCATGCAACAATTAGGAACCCCAGGGAATTAGATGACCATTTTAAATTTTATCAGCTTGTTTCAATAAACTGTTAATGTGACCCTAATGTTTGGGAAGCACTTTAATATAATCAGATTTCAGTTGTTCAATCTACTGACATTAATGGCTACCTCATTAATCATAGGATTCTCACTGAGACCTCAGAGGCTGTGCTAAGTTCAGTGGACCAGTTCTTACAATAATAAAAACAACAGGCAATTTTCAACAGGGAAAAATTCTCACTTTAACTTCAAAATGTTGGTTTTGTTATCCTCCAGGAGTTGACAAGGTCATTTAATAATTCCTCAAAGCCTGGAAAAACATTTTTGTGTAGTTCAGCTTTGTTCTTATATTGGTCAATTAAAAATGATATGATCAGAAGAACTGCAATCCTTTCCTGTAAACAAACAGTGGCAGCCTAAGTTGTAAAATATGGGTGAAAGACTGTGTAACAATTTATGTAGGAATTTTATCTGTGGTTCAGGATAACTACCCCATGTACCCAGGGACGGTGATGCTTCCTTCCTGAAAGCACTGTCATATTCCTTGGTGATGGGTCCAACCTTGATGAATGCACCACTAATTACTAATTAGATTACTAATCCATAAGGCATCACAAGAACACTGCAGTGATTTCCCTTTCATTGCCGAATGTGTTGTTCCATTCTTTCAAAATACCTTGTTTCCCTGATTAAAGTTTTGGTAGTTTAATGGAAGACAATGTGAAATAATACCAGTCGGTTTGTAGCCCTCTTCTTTGATAAATCAGTGGCATTTCTGCTACCACATTCCCTTATAAAGAGTGAAGAGATCAGGTGTTAGAGTTTGTGTCTCAAGGTCTACGGAAATCTTTATGACCTTATATGTCCCTATCAAATATGTGCTAGCAAACATGGTCATATTTTAGTACAAAAGCTTAAGAGGTCTAGGTATGATTTTAAGAAGGCTGAGTCCTTTGCATGGGCAGATAACCAAACAACTGCTTAAATATTTATTTTCTTTTGTTCAGAAGAAAGGTGTGGAAAGGGGATGTAAGAAGATGCTGAAACAATTTATGAGAAATTAAAACACCAGTGACAATTACTGGTATCATAAAATAGTGTGAACCGAGGTTCAGTCAGCTGAAGGTCTGCTTGTCAGGCTTTGATGGACAGCAGAATTGTAGAAACTTCCACTGCCTCCAACTGAAAGCACTTTTCCTAATAAAAGTCTTCTGGAAATGAAGAAACTTTGTCCTTCATTTGTCGTAGATCTAATATACAGTCCGAGAATGCCAAACAGCAGTAAGCAGTGAAATAGTTAACTTTAGGAGCTGATCTTAATAGATCTTGGTTTCTTTATTGATAATGCAATCTAAGCTAGGTATATATAATTGATAAGTTATTCACCTGGCAGTCAATACAGTTAATGTGTACTTAGTTTATTTGCTGAGTTAATCTGTCTAAAACAGGAAAATAGTAGCAAGCCAAAGAGGATATGTACAATATTGACATATTTATCCAATAGGTTGTGGGGGCTTCAATAAAATCAGATTTACTAAGTTAGAGAGTCAGGTTTTCAAGACATTAGCAAGGAACATGCATTTTGATTCATACTTTGTTTACTAATGCAGATAAGAAATACGACTAAAGTAAGTCTGTTTTTCTAAAACGTGGAAAGAAAAAGAAAAAGACTTTGATCTTATCAGACAAATGTCTTCAGACAAAGAAATGTTAGCAGTATTTTGTGTAGACTGGAAAGAATCAACAAAACTACACTGCAGAAGTGATTGCTTATATAGCATCTGGGAAAGGGATGTAGCACTCACAGACATGTTTTCAAGTTCAGCGAAAAAAAAGGATCAGTAAATACCCCTGGACCACTCAGTCTATGTCCTGGCAATCACAAGCACCACACCAGGCACTCTCCTTCAAATAATTCATAACATCTATCTTAAAAGTTATCGATTTATTTATTTAATTATTTATTTTTGCTACAAATACTTCCACTGAAAATCTACTCCAGTCCCTCTGCTCTCAAATAGTAAGAAATCTTCATAATAATCAGATAAAAATTGTTCTGTTCTTGGGTTTGTTATTCTGTTACTCTTTTATAAAAGTATTACCATACCCTTTTTGTTATTTGACCAATATTATCATCTAGCAGGCACTAGTTCCTACCAGGCACTCCAATACCCTTGGCATGTATTCCAGCAAAGTAATGTTAATTCATTTCCGTAGCAAACATTTCTTGTCCATCTGAGCATCCAAAGGTTTTCAGTGGCTTTTCTAGATCCATCTAATTTTTCTGGAATATGGGTGATAAGTCTTGAAGCAGTGAGAGAGAGACCAGAGTCCCCAGAATTATGACAAAGGCATCACGGAATGCTGGATTTATCATTAGCATGGGAAAGAGGATTCTGATATTAAAAGGCTGAGAGATGTTCAGAACTAGACAGATGTGCATACAAGTGGGATACAACAGAGATTGTCTGAAGATGGCAATTAGAAAAAAAAATAAATGGATAAGTTAAGCTATTGTATGACAAGTTTTCAAAAGCTTATCTTCTACATATAGACTTCTTAGCTATCTAAAAAAAAATCCTATGTAAAAAAATAAACATATAATTTTACAGGAGGAATTTGAGGCTGTTAGGATTAGCAAAAGGGCAGAAGTAGTGCAGTGACAGCTATCACTAGAAGCTAACTAAAAGTCCACAGAAAAGTTTGAAAGGATCTGCAACAAAGGACCTCTCTATAATATGCAAGAGCAGGAACAAAAGAGTTTCATGGAGGTGACTGAGGTGGGAAAAAAGAACTAGCAGAGCATGTAGCACAACTGGAGGCAGAGGAGATCAGAACAAAGATAGAGGAAAATGCACAGCACTACGGGATTTGGGGTGACTGAGACATTTTAATTTTGACTAAAATCCTTTGGAAAAAAAAAAATCAAGCCATAATCTGTTAGTGATTATATGTGTGGCCTTGGCTGATGGTCCACGGCAGGAGTTACCTGATATATGGTTTTAGTGTGAAAAGTGACATTTTTAGTACGTGTTATCGGCAGTGATCCATCACGGCATAATATGCAAGATTATCCACTGGAACCCAGGCTTTTTGCTTCAGGTGGTTTTATTTATAGCGTGTGCAGGTGCAGCTGAGGCAGTGAATCTAGGCTAGCATACGAGGAGTAGAGCAGATGAAGCACCTTCCTTCTGGAGTGTGTGTGGGGACAGAGGGGAGCTGCCAGTTGAGCAGCTCATGTTGAAAGCTGTTGTGGGCTTTAAGGAGCCTCTTAACTCCCAGGCACAGTCTGGCTGTTTGCTCTGGCTTTGGGGAGAATAATAAGGGACGAGGTTTCAAGGGAGGATGGTGTTGTTTGGACAGCATTTATTTTGCTCTTTCTGATCGCTGTTTGAGAAGGGATAGCTTTTAACTCTTAATTGTGTACTTTGCTTTTATCAGAGCACAGACCCGTCCTGTCCTTTCTCACTCACCCCTTTCCTCCTGCAGTCCTCGCTTTACTGCTTTCTTCCTTCTCGCTTTCCTTTCATCTTCCATCCAGACAGTAAACAGTCTGGAGCTGAATCCAGAGAGTAGAAAAGCCTCTGGTTCCCTCCCCACCCAATAAGAATCCCAATAAAACTTTAAAGTGACATCCAGACCTTTGCTGTGTGGTAGAGGGTCTGTCTCTGCAGTAGAAGAAAGTAGCACATCATGATTTGTCAAGGAGGACTTTCCTCAAGCAATCTTCCACAAAAAAAAAAAAAAAAAAAAAAAAAAGGAAGAGGTGGAGCCTGTGCAGTGATGAAGATGCTAAGGACAAAGGGCCTTGTTGTATCTTGGTGCACCAGGTATTTATGTCAGTAATTCTCATTAGGTTTAATGTGAATAACAGTCACAAATCCCCTGCGGGCTGAGAAGAGAACAGATTCCGTAATGTTTCCACGAGGGATACTTTGAAACCCTCATAAAACATTCATATTTGATAGAAAGGAAAACCTGCTTTAATAAAACATGTGACACTACTATACAATGCAGCCATTGGTATGTTATCTATTTGGGTATCATGTATAAGGTACTTGCATACATGCATTGCCAGGATATATCATAAGGCAAAGATCACTTTGCTTCCTATTAGTGGTTTGTTTATTAACAGGTCATTTTACTGTAGCCTCAAAATGGAGTATTTTAACTAAGCAAGCCAGGATGAACCCAAGTTTTCTTTTTTTTTTTTTTCTTTCCTTAAGATCCTACTTCTGAATGTGGCTTGAAAGACAGACATATGCACCAGAAAACTGCTGAATTTGAAGTGACTTCTTCAGGGTTCATTTTCCTGTATTAACAGAAGGTCATAAGAAGGCTGGGGTCCATTGTGCTGGGCACCAAGTAAAAGGAGCCAGCATCCAGAGGGGCAGCCTGTTGAAGAAAAGGGGGCGTCACTAGACACGAAAGCATTTCACCTGTCTGCTTCAGGAGGGCAAAATGCCCTGCAGGCTCCGTGCTTTAGGTGCCATCCCTATGGGGAAGCCTTGAATACACCATGGCATGCAAAACCGAGTGAGATGCCTATATTAAGGCAGCTGAATCCCATCTTCAAAATGTCTGCTGCTTCCAGAATACAACCAGGGACATTTTGCTCGTGACAACACACCCTTAATATCCTTTTACTACAGGATGCCACAGCACGTTCATAAAACAAGGTACACAGCCACCGAAAATACTCAGGGTTGCACATACACAGGTACTGAAATAGATGCGCACAATTCAGAGGAGAGCAAGAAAAGCAAGATCTGCTCCATAAAAGCCTTCCTACATCCTGGTGCAATTATCTTCATGTCATAATAAAATTCTAAGACAAAGTAATTAGAATCTATAGTTGATGAAATATTACATATCATAGATTACTTTCAATTCATTTTTATACATTTTAGGGGAGAAAAAATGATAAAAGCTGTCCAATGTGCAGTTCAGCCGTACCTATATGTGGTCCCCAGTGTTTTATATATATATATTTTAATGGTTGCTGGCATTTCAACCATTGCGACACTAAGAGTAGTGCACACTTAAAGCTCACATATCATCAGCAAAATCTGCCACACTTCTTGAGGAAATGTTAAAATGTTCAACATCCGTGTTCTCAACAAGTAAATAACACATTATAGGGCTACATTATGACCAGATTATATCTATTAGTTACTGCTGTGCACCATGTAAATCTCCAGATTCCCTTGGGAAATGAGAAAATCATTTCAGACTTCAATAACTAACAATCAGTTATTGCTCTGGGCAATAATAAAGCTGAATGCAATTACCTAAAGTGAAGTTAGCAGTGTAACAAATGAAATACAGATTTCTTTCTCTCCTAAAATAAATGTAGCATCTCCTCATCACACACTACTGCATGGTATAATAGGGTCTTCTAAGCAGTGTATTGTCTGAACAGCCTATTTTAGATTTGAAATATATGTGATTAAAACTTATAAAAGTTACTTTTTATGACATCACTTGCATGATTAGTGCTGGAAAAAGACTAACGGCTATGAAACTGCAAAAGTAAAGCACTCATTCTAGGAAAATAGATTTCAAAACAAGATTCTCTGCTCCCAGTAGTGCTTCTCTTCACACAGTAAAGACAATTTACCCCAAAAGGGAAAAATTCTGTTCATGAAATGCCTTTGATCAAATTTTTCTCAAAATGGGTTAGAGTTGTAACTGCAGCATTTCAGTCTTCAGACTTATCCTTCCTCCTGTCACATTAATTTATTATTTATTCTGCTAACATGAAAACGTGCAGTCTGTTAAGGAGGCAAAAATATTTTATTTTAAGCTGATTTAGAGAATGAAGTGCTTGAGAACTGAAGTCCCTAGAAGCCAGAACTTTTCTTAACTCAGAACTGGATTGTATAAAATCAAGCAGATACATAAATGTTTGCAGAATGAGGATTTTTGCATATAGCTCTGGAATAAATGATATTTTCAGTAAGAATGAAAAGACTAAATGCTGGATGAAAAAAATAAAAATAAAAACACACAAAAATGTTCATAACTAAGAATAATATTTTTCAGCTATGATACCTTTTGCCTTGTTATGCAGAGTAAGTATTAATTCTCCATACTGAATTATTGCTAATTAATTATTTGCATGTACTTCCTCTTTGTCACTACAGAATTCAATTATCCTGAAACAGATTTCCCAGTAGAAAGTTAATCCTAATTTCTGATATTTTATGAAACCAATTTTTATTTATAAATACAGGTTGGGCTTGAACCAAGAATGTTCCAGAAAAAAAGCAGTTATTTCCAATTTCTTAAGACACGTTTTACACATAACATTGAAGAAAGAGCTTTTCACCTTGTTACTGGGCAGTTTTTTGTGCCTTATCCTAAAGTGATGTTGACATTTTTAACAGCTCCTTGGAAGCTAATGATCCCCCTTTCAAACCGTGTCCAGTACTTTGTTGTTACTGTGTAGCTCATTAGTGTTACAAGAAGCTCATTTTCAGAAATTTTCAGGCAAAGAGTTGTATATTTACACGGTGCATAGTTCAACATATTAGTATTAGCAGTATTAGTAATAATGTATTTACAAAATGTGACAAAGCAATTGCATTCAGATCTCTGTGCCCTTCATTTTGGGTAAGTGTTTTCCCTGAATAAAGGTGTTGAGTCAGTGAATGCTCTAAACGTGAAAATGAAAATGTGATGCATTTTGGCCATACTAACCAAGAGAATATCCTTTCTAGGTGAATTTAGCTTCTATTATGATATAAATTTCATAAAAAAAAAATAGAATCCACACAGCCATTAAGGCAGGGCAGTATCAAGAAGAGACACAACATGCAGTAGCTGAGATAAAACATTAGAGCACCAAGGTGCATCATTTCAATTCAGTATTTCCTCAGTTAAATAGAACATGCTTGGCAATTTTTTGTAAGGTTTGAGGAGTCTCAGCTTGCTACCATTCCCTTCTATTCCCCTCCTGTAAAACAAGGAGGAGAATGAGGTTGCTCTCCACAAATGCCATCCACCATTAAGAGCTTGAGATTTAGGGGCAGGCATCCAGACTCTGGTTGTGATGACATTTAGATACAGATTTCACTGAGGAGAATGAACCTCACAAAGCCTTATCGCAGTCAAGGGGAATTAAGGAACTAATTATCTTATGTATTTGGGCTCATGGCTAGCCAGGAAGTACGAGTTATGTCTGTACTTAAGTGGTTTGAAGTGCTGAGAGAGAAAGTGACCACATTAGCCTTGAATTCAGACTGGGTAAAAAATCCCATCTGCTTTTTCTAGCAGGTGACACCAGGATCTTTCTAGGAAGGATCTGTCTGCCTCATGTTTCCAAAGGGAAAAGGTGTGTGGGGAGGCTGCCCCATCAGACACTTGGCACCACCACCTTCCCTCCAGGCAGCAAAGAAGGACCAGCAGCAAACACAGCCCCGAGAGCAGCCTGGAGGATGCTCCTGCACCTTGAAAGCCCCTAGCCATGAGGCAAACAGCCACTTAGGCTGTCCAGCTAAAAGACCCTCTTTCTAAGGTTTGTTGCTAAGCTAAGGAGGCATTCCATTTGTGTTTGTGGGAAGAAATGGTAAAGCATGACTTTCCTTTTGGAGTGCACATTAAAGACACAAAGAAAATAGGTGGTGATCCCAAAAAGTAGTTATTACTGAAGGTAGATAGACTTCGACTGAAGTTTTGTAGGGACTGATAGCAGGCTACTCATGCTTTAAGAGTTTTGCCAATGCTCCAGCTAGAATAATAATGGAATAAATTAATGTTGATTAAAAATGAGGAGGTCAAAAAGGTTGGCAGGTAGTAAATAACATTGAGGTTGGAATTAATATACAGACTGATAAGAATCACCTTTTTTTTTTTTTTTTTTTTTTTTTTTTTTTTTTTTTATTGAAGCCAAACAAATAATTACAATTGATTCCTACAAAAGTGGCCTTATCCTGAAAAACAAATTTTTGAAACTATTATGGCCACTAATTCCAAACAATTCAATGCACTTCGCCAAAACAAAGCACATAACTCAGTTGTTGGATATAAAATCATGTAATAGAGTAATAGTCAGGGTTAAATGACATGCCTTAATTCTGAATTTGTTGTTGATGGGACCATTTTTGGAACAATTCACACACTTCTATCATGCATATTTTAAGAAAGGACTCTGCAAAATCTCATAGACTGCAGCAGATAGCCCTAGAAATTATGTGGGAAAAAAAAATCCTAAAAGTAAGAAATCTCTAGTAGGTGCTGTTGTACAGGTGTCTATGATGAACTACACTTTCTCTGAAACTCATGTGATCTGTCACAGTGAGTGGCAGAGACAGAGACAGGGCTACAGCATTGGTCTGTGGACATCCAGGAGATAGGGCCGAATGCAGGTGTACTCCAAAATTTCTGACCTAGGTCCTAAGTGGCATCCAGATACCCAACGTTTCTTTAATGTGAACAACTGTTTGCAGTTAGACAAAGGATTCACCCACTTTAACGTCCTTTCTCTGGTGGGGACTGTTACCAAATTCGTAGGAATGGAGTGTAAGAATAGGGCGAGTACAGAGCAGTCCCCAGCAAATGTCCTCGGCTTTTGTCAGTCTGCAGTTTAGGGACCTTCTGACTCACAGGTTGTAGCTATATTTTTTATGTCTTAATAGCCTTTGATAGATTCCTCTTTCCTGAGTGTTTTATGAGCACAAACCAAAGGAAGCTTTGGCAATGGATCCCACTATTTAATTGTGTTCTGTTCAGAAGGGAAGGTCTTTCTATTTGTTTTAAACCTGCTGCCTGATTATTTTATTTGGCGCCCTCTTATTTTTGATTTTTTGGGAAACAGCAAATAATTGCTCCTTATTTACGCTCTCTCTGCAAGTAATGACTTTGTGTGCCTCTCTCGTGTTTTCTGTTTTCCAGGATGCAGGGTTTTATTTAACCTATTTAATCTTCTCTTGTACAGTAGCCAAATCTGATCATCCCTGTTAACCCACCTCTGTAATGTTTGCTGGTTCTACATATTTTTGCTGAGACAGGGTAATGAGACACAGTATTCAAGATGCAAACACTCTGTCGTTACATACTGTGGTATAATGATGACTTCTGTTTTGCTCTCTGTTCCTTTCTAAGCTAATCTGGCTCAGTCTATTTTGGTATTTTGACCTCTGCCAAGCACCAAACTGATATTTTCAGAGAACTGTTTACAGTGACTCTAGGATTTCTCTCTTGGCTGGTAATACCTCACTAAGGCAATGCCTCTAACAGTACAGTGAGCCCTGCCAGAGGCTGATCCTAGGCACTTGCATTTCATCACCTGTGCTACTAAATAGCTACAACAGTCTCCAGTGCAGTACTGGCCTATGCCAGCTAGCTCTCTGCCAAACTATTGCGAAGCGTGGTTCAGGTTTCTTGAAGCACAAGTCATCATCTGCCAGGAATGGTCACTAACAGGTAGCCTGAATGGAGCCACGCTACTTGAGAAGGTTCAAAGAACCATAATATAATGGGCACGTGCCACGACTGCAGTGTGAAAGAACAGTCCTGGGTAGATATAGAATTAACCTAACCTTAACCTTATTAATTAGTGTTTTTTGTTGTTGTTGTTTGTGTGTGTGTGTGTGTTTGTTTGTTTGTTTTTAAGAGAAGTAACCTCCCTTTTATGCCATAGTAACTTAGCTGTTCTGACCTTCCAGTTACAATATTTTGATCAGTCACCTCTATCAACATTTTCAGGTGAGTCTTTCAAAGAACTCTAATAGATGCAAAAGGCATGACCTCAGCTACAAAAATTATGATGTATCTTCCTCTGTGTGTGACATCCATCCAGTTCCATTTGCTATTGTACCTTCAACCATTTTCCCTGGTAGAGAATTCAGATGTGCTGGTCTTTAGTTTCCCAGCTCTTCTCACCTGGTCTTTGTGGCTCAGTTCCCCATCTGTAAAACTGTAGTGCCACTAGCCTGCGATCTTATAGGTCTGCAGTGAAGATTAATTAATTTCTGTTTCCAGATCACTCAAATATGAGTGATATGAATAACTAAAAGGCAAATAAACTATTCAGAAAAGAGTTTGTCTCCTAAGTAGTAACTAAAAAAGGCCAAACAATGTAAAGCAACAAATAAAATACTGAACCACCCATTAATTGTAGTGTGCTAAGTAGAGACATAGAATGTAGAGGTGAAAGGGATGATTATCACCCCCAAGTTTGTTCTTTAGCTTCTCCAAAGCTTTGAGGTGTGGTGGTGGTGAGGAGGCTATTCAGTAAAACAGTGAAGAATTCAGTATCATGCTTAGAAAAAGTATGTGTTATTTCTATTTTCACTTTGTCTAGCTTGAATTTGCTAGCTTTGTCTCACTTTGTCTAGCTGTGTACGTACAAAATTGTTGTATTAGAGGGAGAGGGGGGGCCAGAGAGTCCAAACTCCATTGACAGAAGAATATACGGTCTCTATTGTATAGAAAATCTGTTAATATAGCAGAATATAAAAAAAAGTTTATTTTCATTCTAGGTTCCCAAACAAATCATAGATTACCTCTGTCTTGCAATAGAGCCTGTTCAAAGACCTTTGAAGTTTCCAACTGACTCAATAGGCTTTGGATCTGGCCCTGATGTAGTAAAACCTTTGTTGAATGTTTATAGATAACCACTTAGTCAGTGCTGGCTTAAGAAAAGAAAAAGGAAATAAATTAAATGCATCTACCAGTGACATAAGCCTCATGAAGAATTAACTAGGATAAGCACTTATTCTAGTTGGTGCACTGTCGATCTGAACAATACAGACAAAAATAATAATTAAAACATAGCTTCATGCTGAGATGAAACTTTCAAGAGTCTCTACTGTGTTAAGCTTATGATTTTTCTGTTTTTCTATTTACAAGCATAATTACGTCCCAGAGGCAACAGGAGCTAATGCTTGTCAGTCCCCATTTCCCCCTCCGATAGGAGATTAATTTCTTTACACAGAAATCCAAAAGTTGATGCCAGAGCAATAATAATAATGTAAACAAGTCTCTTATTCTTTTAATCTGGAATGCATAATTTAATGGCATGGCTGTATAAATAATGAAAATACCACATCTACTTTAGACAATTAAGGGTAAACTGAAGGTAACATTTAATGTAGTATTGATTGACTGGATCAACAAAATGACGGCAGACATCTGTATGGATGATAGCAGTTAGGAAAATGCTACCAAGTATATCAATACAGATTAAGCAGGGGAGGGATGGAGTAGACTTGATGGCTCAGAGGACTGGTAATGGAATATGGAGCCTTTCACCTCCAGCACACTGATTCAAGCCGGCCTAGGTCAATCTGTGACTGAAAGTCATTACCATCAGATGGCTCTTCAGTGAAATGAGTTTGTCCTAATGGCAGGCTGTCTGTGTCACAAAATGCACCATCTATCATGACTGACACTGCGTTGAGATTTCCAGCTGGAAGGCTAGAATGAGAGAGGATGGACTCGGCAGTCCCTTCACCTGGGGAGCAGGGATGAGGACCGTTTTCAGGGCTTGCTCTGCTATGGGCTATGTTGCAGATGCTTTAAGAATGTATAATTTTAGGAACCATGGTGCTAAATACTAACCAAGCAAAGAGCACGAAGAAAGTACCTGTGCTAAAGAGATTGCGACTGAAATGTAAGAAAAGACACGAACAAGCAGACAGAAATGGTAAATATGGGATAATTAATTAGGCAGTACCGGTTAGTGTGATAGGAGCAGCTCAGCACACCAACGGCATCAAGCTGCAGTATATTTTCTGCCGTACTTGTGGTTTTGGATGGGTCTGAGAGTACTGTTGTTACATGGGAGAAAGCACAACAGGATTTGATAAACAAAATGAATAAAAGCGCAGTGGAATCCAGTATCCTGGGTTAGTCAGTTGTGAGAAGCAAGATATTAAAGCTAAGTGAGGACCAAGACAGGTTGAGAATAAAGGCCTTCAGAATGAAGGCAAAGTGCTTACAGAGACCACGTACAGATAGGAACACTGGAGAGATGCAAGGGGTGGAGTGACATGGACAAAGGAATGAGATAAGGGGATTATTTCTTTCAGCAGCAATTCTGCTTGGATACAAGCAGAGCAAGACTGTATCTGTCAAAGCTGCCCAAAATGACATTGTTGTGAAGTGACAGGAGCATAAAAAGAGTTTTAGGTATGTGGTTGGATGGGCAATACTTTTTATGTACCTTTTATGAGTTCTGGAGAAAGGTATTACCTGAAAGATTTAACATTAGCCTGAATATTAACACCAATTAAATAGTTTTGTTGGCAAAATTTGGGTTGAAGTCCTGAGTGGGAGATGGGACAGAACTTTTATTGATAATGATCACAAAATGAATGGACCAAAAAGAATTAATAACATGCTTTTATATCTTTGAGCTTGATCTGGTGGCTAGACATACACGGGGAGATACCAGGTCAGAGAGTAGACAAAGTTCTTGCATTTTGGGGAGTTAATATTCTGT
The DNA here is from genome assembly GCF_009819795.1 of Aythya fuligula. NCBI lineage: Eukaryota > Metazoa > Chordata > Aves > Anseriformes > Anatidae > Aythya > Aythya fuligula. The sequence continues at coordinate 134,868,787 of NC_045560.1, read as the reverse complement.
GTGCTAGTCTACTTTGTACTGTCATCTTAGAACAAAGATGTTGAGCATTGTTTTTCAGCCTTTGATCTGCTGAGCCCTGGAAGCTCATGGAATGCTTCTAGGAGCTCCACAAAAGATAAAAAGGAAAAGCAAGCCTATGCTAACAACTTAATTTAACTTAATTCAACTTCTATTCAAAAAATTTTCACAAATCATAAAGTTGAAAACTACTGCATAGAAAGAGAACAAAAAGGAACAGATTTTTGTTAAATTGTCAGAGTAACCTGAAGGAAAAGACAGTCACTGAAAACAACAGCCCATATATTTTCTTTGAAAATTCCTGAGATGAAATGAAACCATGTAGCTTTAAGAAACAGGTTTGGACTTTTAAAGTCATTTGCTAAAGGGATTTGGCAACAAATTGATGGGTGTGGTAACATCAATAGAAGGTAGCACTTATTCCTCCCTGATTGATATGCATTTCAGTTGTAGTTACATATTCAGTAGTTCTATTTCTTGTGTTTTTTATGCCTGTAAGAGACAGATTACATATATTCAGAAACATATTCAGGACAGTGAAATTAAAAATGGCGAAAGTTTTTCAGTGCTTGTAGAGATCCTTTTCATGAAATTGTAATTCCTTATGCTTAACTCTTTAAGGATTCTATGTCAAGGTTGCTGGTCATACACAGCTGTGTTGTTTAGGAGAATAACTTGATAGTGAAATGAATACCACGATCAGGAGAAATTATGTGGAACTGAACTAGCACTGAATGCATTTTGCTATGAGGTCTCACAAGGACAAACTCCTCAGCAGTTGTTCAGATAATACAAAACCATGTAACTAGCTATGCTGATTCCGGTATTCCTTCATGTTTATTTATTTTTTGGTTGTGATTATCTAGTCAAAAACCATGCGTAACAGCTATTTGAGTGTGATTGCTGTTTTGCACATGCTACTATATCCAAATATCTGTGAGCATAATCATTAATTGAGTTTAACTGAACCATACTAAAACAATAATGGAAACAAAATACGTAAGTATTTTACATGTATGTGATTCTTGCTAAGAGCTTAAAGAAATACAGGATCATTACAAATTCTGAACACAGAGAAGTTAGAAAGATCAGAGATTGTGCCCACTGTGGGTGCAACACACTCTGTCCCACATGGGGCAGGTACCCTAAGAAGAAAACATAACATGGCCAGTGAGCTGCCTTGTTCCAAGAGCTACATAGTGTTAGCATGAGGCTTCTTGGCAGAAAAGGTACAAAAACGCCTTGTTTCTCATCGGCTGAAGTCAGGGTTGGCTGTATTTCTAAGAAAGCTGTTTTGTTTCAGCCATCCATTAAGCTTGCTACAGAAATGACTGGAGAAAATCCTGCGGTTTGGTACGCGTGCCAGACAGAAACTCTGATGAATCAACTTTTCTTCAGGCTGGTTCTCCGCTCTGTATTCATGTCATCTAGAAAGACGGGAAAAGTTCATATGGGTAGGGCTTTCACTTCCTAAGTTGCAGAGGTAAACAAATGCAAATATTTCGTTTTGTGTATCTCTACTTCCAGGGGAGTGTTACCCCCGAATATCAAGTGCCATTTTGCAGGGAGCGAGGCGCGCGCTTGCCATACTAATCAGCATGCCGCTCGAAGGCAGGGGCTGATCGCTCGCACCCAAGTAAATGAATTATGTGGTGCCAGGGGCATCGTCTCGGGATGGTGAAAGGTTACTTGGCAGGGAAGGCAACTTGCCATACGGGTGCTTTTAGGGTCTTAAATGTACGTCCCTATGGGGGCGGGCGGGATCGTGGTGCGTGTGGCCAACATGCTTTGAATTCCGCCTGCTTGGCAGACTCACAGGTGGGTGGTGGGGACTGAACAGGGGATGTGAGGCAGGGCACAGCGCCCGCCCGACCTCCCAGCACCCTTCCAGGGCTGCCGGGGCCGTGCAACCCGCAGGTGCCGAGGGCTGGGCCCGGCCCCCCTTCCGCCCCGGCCCCACGTAGGCCGCTGCCCGGCGCTGCGGGCGGGCTGGAGCGGGAGGCGGAGCGGCGGGGGCGCTGGGGCGGGGGGCGGCCGCGAGGCCCGGCGGCACAGGACACCGCCCCGCCGCCGGAGGAGGGAGCAGGCAGCAGGCAGGAGGCGGAGCTCCGCCGCTCGGCCCCAGGTACCGCGCCGCGTCCCGGGGTGGGCGGCGGGCCGCGGGGTTAGGCCCGGCCGCAGTCACTAGGCCCACGGTTGCCATGGCAACCGCTCCCCCCTATCTCCCCCGCCCCCCTCCTCGGGGCGCCGGGGGCGCCATTGGCCTGCGGGCAGGGCGCGCCCGCGCCGGCGGCGCTCTCGGCCGGCCCCGCTGCCCGCCGCGGGGCCCCGCCGCCATTGGCCGGGAGGAAGCGCTCGCCTCCGCCATTGGCCAGCGCGGCGCCCGGGTGCCGCCCACGGGACGTGGGCTGAGGGGGGCGGGAGGGGGCAGCGGCTGTGGCCGCCGCGGCCATTTTGGGTGTGGGCAGAAAGGGCTTTCCCCTTTCCCCCGCCTCCCGCTGCCCTGAGGCAATCCTTGGCAGCCCCCTTGCTCCCCTGTGCCCACAGGCAGCCTGTGCCAGGCTGGGTTGCCGGCCAAGGCTGCTTTTGTGGGAAACACATCCCCTGCTGGGGGGCTCTGTGGTCAGGGAGGGGTGTGAGGCGTGCGCTGGCCCTGCCAAGGGGCTGCTGAGGGTGGTGGGGCTGACAGGAGGCTTGTAATGGGTCCATGCGAGGCCACCATGGGCTGCAGGATGCGCCCTCAAGAGCACTAAGTCTCATGTGGCACCCACAGAGGCAGCTTGGTTGGGTTCACATGTAGAACACTGACCCCATGTACAGCCCTGTCCCATGTAAAAACCCCATCCCATGTAAAAATCCCATCCCATGTAAAGACCTGCCCGTGGGGTTTCCAGGTGGCTGGGAGTGGGACAACTAGCAGCAGCGTGTTCAGGCTGCTCCCCCACAGACCATGAGTTGGGACCAAGGCACACGGAGCCATATGTGGTCAGCAGGCTGCATCAGCTGCCTCTGCACAGGCACTAAATGAGATACAACCTGGATTTGTTGCCTTTGCAGTGTTTACCTTGTGGGTGTTGACCTCTGGGGATGTTGGGCTCCCTTGTGTTTTCCGTGAGTGCATTGATCGTGCTTAGGTTCAGAAGATCCTGGACAGAAATACAGGAACCGCAATGTTTCTAAGTGCAAAGTCAGTAGGGTTTTTTTGCCAGCATTTTCATATGGTTCTAAAATTGCTGCATGTCTCAACAGCCTACGTAGTGATGACGATCGAGTATAGTGCCAGAACACCCCTCTAAGAGCGCTTATGGTGTAACTGGGCTGTAGGTATGGCACATGCATTCCCACACGCTAGTTCAGTGACATCCTAAGGGGCTCAAGTTCTTTGCTGTTAAGGATCCGGCTCATTCCTAAAATAGAGAGCTATTTACTGATCAGGATGCGAGGATACCTATTAATAAAGACTGGTTCTTCCAGCCTTCGCTACTGATAAGTGACTTCCGTAGTGGGAAACTGTAAAAGGGATGCAGAAGATCTACAGTTATGGCAAAATTTGAATTATTCCTTAAGTATTGCTATTTGGCATGTTTTGCCTTGCTGAATCACTTCACCTCTTGGTACAAAATGGGCTAGGGACAAACTTGGTTGTTCAGAAAATAGCTTGTCTGTTCACAAAGGAAAATCTTGGCAGATGCTTTTGTTGGCATGATTATCTTTGATTGTGAATTAGTACGACTTACCCCTCTAGGACTTGTTTTGTGTGTTTATAGAAGCCCTGAAGATGGAAGTGTACTTCAGGTCAGTACTCTAAGTATGAGCATAGAGAAAACAATGAAGGGTTTACTTTGAAATAAATTAATCACCAGTGTAAAGAGTTGACAATTGTTCACTTTTTTTTTTTTTTTTCTGCTATTCTTGCTTCAACATATAAATCCTTTTTATAATTTATTGTATAACTCTGTATTTATAATCTGCTAGCTCAATCTGTTTTAGTAGGGATGTTGACTAGGTGACCTCAAGAACTCTGTTCCAACATCAATGATTCTGTTATTCTGTTTATTGATTTAATAAAGAAGAGTTTGCAGTGATATTCTACAGTTGATTTTTTAGTCTAAAATTTTGTAGTATTTTTTTTCTATAGAAAAAAATCAGTTATTTCAACATAGATATGGGGGCTTTTCAAATACCTAGGTTTGAACAGATTATATCCGATCACTAAAATGGAAATTCCTGTTATAATTGGCAAAACTTCTCGTGTAATTAACTTTAAATCTTGTGTCTATATATACACACATATATGTCTATGTATGTGTTTCTATTAAGTTCTGTAAAAACAGGATTATCCCTTCTGCTTCAGATGCAAACAGCTGAGCTCCTGAATTCAATTACTGCATCATATTTAATGTATAGGATTTTTCCACGTCTTTCCTTAAAACAGACTTCAGTAAAATATAATATGCAACAATTATTTTTTTTTCTTTAAAAAATCATGCATAAAGTCAGTGCTTTTATTTGTTTTTCTTTTAAATTTTCATAAACTTGAACTACACAGAATCAGTTTATGGACATTGGAAGATTCCATATGCACTTTTACCTGTTCCTTGATTTTTTCATACCTCTTGCCATCACACTGCAGCTTTTTTTTAAGAAAAGGAAGCCAATTTGTGTGAGTTTTATGGCAGGTATGGGAAAATCCTCTAACCCACTATTGATCACAAAGAGTGAATGAATACCTGGCCACGTAAGCTAATATATTAACCTGCTATGCTGCCCAGTGTATAGCCAGGATCTACTTTGTTCAGATATTTCAGCCATATCTTGCAGCTGAGTCTTAAAGGACTATAGAAACTTGGTGCACTTTATGGCAATACCTCCAGGAAACAACCAGTTTTCATAGGGACTATACAGAAAACAAGACAACTTGTGGTTTTTGTTTGTTTGTTTTGTAGTGCAATGAAGACATTTGCCCTGGATTTGTCTGTGTAAATTGTTCCTTGATACCATGAATTAATTTTTGTTTCTTAAATATTTTTTAAAATCTTTCAGAAGAAACCAGGTGAATATCATCAACATTACTTACAATTCTGATTAATTATAGAATTTCCTTGAGATATTTCTCATAGCTAGGAAGTTCTTGGTTTTGTTTTCCTTTGGGATGTTTCCATATTAATCTGAATTTTCATTAGGCAAGACAAGCTGTGAATTACAGAAGAGGAGAGGTTAGAATACTTTGGAAAGTCTTTACATATCCCTAATGTAGGCTAATGTTACAAAATGGGGTTACAAGTTAAAAAAACTGAAATGGGTTAACGTCACCTTGGAGAGCCAAGGCACTCCGTTAAGTGCTTATTCTTCTTAAGTAAATTGTTATGTTTGTTATGAAATACATAAAGAGAAGGAAACATAGACATCTCCTTCAATCCTCTGACCCTCTTCCAATACTACCATTATAATGCAGTTATTCCTGGGAAGCAGAACTGCAAAAGTTCATATTTCTGATTCCGCTTTATAGTTTTCTGTTGTTTTTTGTAGATTTTTTTCATTTGCTTACAGGTCTACTTTTTCTTGGGGAAAAAATGTAAAGAGCATGGCGGAATACATACAAGCTGATCATTTTTTAAAATGAAAGATGAAGTGCTTTTCAGTGCAATGGCTATCCTCATTTCAAATGAAGTCTGCAATGATTAAATATTAAAATGATCGATGGTTTAAATTAATATAAAAACTTTTCAGGAGATTATTACAAAGATTAACATTTTTAATGTTTTAATACTTCCATAGTTTATCAATCACAGGCACAGTGAAACTGTTTTTAGTTAGCAAGCTGATGATCTCATACATCATTGCAATATTATGCACAACATAAACATCATGATGTTGTTGGTAGAAGAGATGAAGAATCACAATTTATGTTACAACTCTTTAATAATCAGTTTTGGTCTTGAAGTATTTTTCGACGCTTGGAATAATCAGGTAAGATTTTTTCCACTCTGGAAAGAAGATAAAAAGGAAAAATGGCTCCAGAAAAATTGCAGTGTTTGCCATTTATAGAGGAACTCCGTTTCGTGGAACAACAAAAGTAGATGGCCACTGGTACTGCCACAGAAGAAGAAAAAGCACTTGCATATGCTTTTCCAAGAAGGACTTGCATTAATGCAGCTTTAACATCCCAAAATTGTCTGCAACACCTATGATTCCCAATACATTTTTACTTTTTATTAGACTTATATTTGAAGGTCATGGGAAAATGTCATGGCACCCCAGGCACTTTTGTATCACAGGCTCTGTGTAGTTACCCCTATAATTCAGTGCATTAAGTAAACACTCACTCCAGAAATTCTTGACATGGACAGTGCTAATTCCTTTGTTTTCAATGTCTTCTACTATTATTTATTTTATTTTATTTTATTTTATTTTATTTTATTTTATTTTATTTTATTTTATTTTATTTTATTTTATTTTATTTTATTTTATTTTACTTTATTTTACTTTATTTTACTTTATTTTACAGCAAGGCTAAAAAACAGCTGTAATGTTTTAAAGTTTGATTTTGCCTCTCTAACCAGATATTACAATGATACAATGGAGCTTATACAATAGTTTATTGTGTCCCAGGACTTTTTCGAATGTTAATGTGATAATTCATATACCAACAAAATATTGTTTATTCATGTGTTGTGATTGTTCTTGGCATCATCCTTCATCCAATATGTTTACCATCAAAAACAAGACAGAATTGGAAAGCCACAGTGTGATGAATTAGTGAATGTGAGCACAAGAGCACATGTAAGGAGGGTCAGGAGATGCCGTCAGGAGAGGAATGGTAAAATAAAAAATCCAGAAATAGCTGTTGAGCTGGTGAAGTGAATAAACAGGGAAGGACTGTTCTGACAGCAGAAGCTTACAGTGGAGGAGGCACTTGTGCAAGAAAGGGCAAGTATGAGAGAGGAAAAGAGCAAAGGTTAGCATTAGGTTAATGTTGAGAATAGTATTGGTAAGTTAAAATCCAGAGGGCATGCTGATGCACACCATTTTGTGCACAGGACCAGTTTGTTGTCAGCTACTAATGCTGTTATTTCTATCCTTAAGTAAGACAACAAAATAAAAGCTTAGGTTACATGGCCCGTAGCTAGTTGCCTCTAGCCAGAAAGCCACGTTTATCCTCATGTGTTTCCACTGAAATAAAATAAATAATGAAACAGAATAACCTTTTATGTTATGAACTGTTTTTTGTAGTGGGGAAACAGATTGGTTTGGAAGCATAGCAGCTTTCAAAGTTTCGACTGTTTTCTTTCTGGCTGCACTGTGTGATGTAAATGAAGAAAAGGTTAAGTTTACCCATGGTAATTCCTGCTCACATTTACATTATCAATCAGCCTTTGTAGCTTTTTGTGCTTTTGGCTATTGTGTTTTCATTGTAATCTGTGCATATGAAGTTCTCAATTCTACAAACTCTTGCTCTCAGTTTTTTTCACAACTGGCCCTGACAGATGTGCTCGGGAAGCCCTCGATGCGGTGGTTGAAGATGCTGCCAGCTGGTCGCCTTCTCCCCATCCCTCCAGCTCCAGTTGCAGCCCGCAGGGAAGAGTCAGCCCTACCTGCATCTTACTTCCCTCACCTTAACCTAAATCTATTTTTCAATATCTTGACCTGTTGCATGGGCTGTGAACAGGGCTCCTGGAGCAGAATACACCCCACTTCACTGCCTTTTCTTACAGGCAGGTCACCCCCAGCACAGAGCTGGGGGCAGCAGCATCTTAATCAGAGACTCCCCTGTAGTTTCAGGTGAACACATTTTTAACTTTGTTTTTCAGCTAACCCGTGTTTTCCACCTGTTGCTCAACCAAATCAGCGCAGGGGACATTTCAGTGCTTGGCTTTACCGTATCATCACCTCTTCTTCAACTCTCACCTCCTGGTTTTGTCTGCCTTTAAAAGTGATCATGCCCAAAAGCTCTTCTTAGAGAGCATAAATCCTTCGGTCACGTAGTGAGTATGCCACAGAAATTGTCCAGTAGGCAGTTTTGGTGTTGAACTCATTGTGTGTGGAGCTGATTAAGCTGCCTGCAATTAAGATTACATCACTTTCCTGCAAGACCAGTTTTGTATTACTTATGTCCCTGCCAAAAGGAAACAGTTAACCTGAAGCAATGGATTATTTGTTTTGTTTTTGTGTCTTGGCTGTCAAACTGAAAGTACCCTATTCGTATAGCTAACATTTAAATTTGATTAGGTCCTTGATTTACTGTTACTAGATTAAAATTAATTTAAAAATTAGGACTGTACAGTAACAATAAAATGGATAAAGAGCTGGGTAGTTGCCAGCACTCAGAAGCAATGGCTGGAGGCCACTGTCAGCGGATGAGAGCTTGTGGGGGCTCTCAGCAGAGTTAGTTTCAGGTGTGATGCTTTTCATTGTTTCAGCCAGTTGTCTGGGAGTAAACGTAAAAGGAATAGTGTGACAAACTGTGGTGGTTCAGTGACTGCTGGGCTGATGAAGAAGCCTGGCTTCTTCGTGATAGCATGGCTGGGATCACCACAGCGTGAGTCTCTTTGTTAGACTGCGATCTGTCTGCAAATGTATTTAGGAAGTAGGAGTGCTGTGTATGCAGAATGAACGATCTTATCTGGGTGGAAAGCTGGGGCCATGAGAAACTTCAGGTCTGTAAGGAAGCTCCTGCAGCCAAAGGTGCCTCTGGCGCAGGACAGAGGCAAAAGGGGCTGGTGCGGCCTAGGATAGGGTGGGGTGGAGGTGGGGAGGCAGTTCAAATCCCTGTGGTAAGACCAGTCCTGGATTGTTGTTTCTAATTGGAATTTCTCAGAAAAGTGTATCCTGAAAAAAATACCAAAAATGGTGAAAACACAGGCTTACTGCTGCTAATGGCAGTGGTGCTTTGGTGGTGGTGCCTGCCTTTGGCACTATGCCTGTGCGAAAGTGGGTTTAAGATTACCATGATATTTCTGACCACACGTCTACCTTACCTCACTCATGCTGGGCTTCAGCAAGATGTTAGACACCCGTCCCTCCTATGTATGTAGTATTAGGTGTCCTAGGTGATCCTGAGAGGCACCCCTGTGATTTTGTCATTTCTTTCCTTTCCACACGATGCAGAAAGCATTGTTTCTTTTTTGATATTTGAGTGCATCATGGAAAGCTTTCTATAATGTGTTTTTTCAACCTTGGACTTAGGCATGAATAAATATAAGTATGATTTTAGAGGAACCACAAGAAATTTCAGCAGCTGATAATTTGGGATTTTTTAATCTGTGTTCATAAAATGGTCAAAGCAAGAATGGATGCTTCTTTCTTTAGATTTTTCTGACATATACAATTTAATTTGTGAATGTATCTTTCTGTAATTTGGATTAAAAAGGTTAACAGAGCATTCTTAGATTGCTTTTTAACTTTTTATTCTGAAAGATAGGATAATTTGCAGGTCTGGGTTCTTTCAGAAGCTTTCTGGGTATACAAAGCAGTGGACTAACAAGCTAAGTAGGAAGAGGGTATTCTGGAAAAATGATTATTATAGAGACAAAACCTATTTAAAAAATCTTCAAACTATTTTCATTTTAAGTACACCAGTGGGGTTAAATAATATTAGTAACTTCTGTTAAAGTAACAGATCATAGTAATTTAAAACAAAAGGTCCCAGTGCACTTGCTAATATCCTTTATGGCTTCAGTAAAATACATCTGAAATGATTTACGAAGCGAAGCTTCTGGATGAATTCTTCCAGTTCTACATGAGAAGAGAGCCTGTTTATCTTCATGTGTGTTTATATATACCCATGGAAATTATGATCTAAATGTGGGTACAGTACTAAAACATAGCCATATATGCAGAGTAGGGAATCCAAAGTACTTGCATTCTGTCATTTACTGCACACAAGTGATGTATATTGTATAGGCTCTGTTCAATTCTGTATCCTGACCATAGAAGGACTCTATAGAATCTGTGCTGTACCTCAAGGAGACCATCAAGGGGAGAGAATGGTATTTGGAAGAAAAAGCTCAGGGAAATGGCTCTCTGACCAAACTTGTCTGGTTTTGAGCATCCTGACCTGCACTGTCAGTTCTGGGAAGAGCGAAGACCTGGAAAGATGGTTGCACTATATTAGACTATATAATAGGCTTTCATTAACTTGCCTTATAAGAAAAAAAAATAGTATCGAAACAACCAGGATGGCCATAAAGTTTACAGGGAGGCTGTAGGAAGGACCTAGGCAGATGTGCCTGAATGATTGCACCAGGCACCTTCAAAAGTTCACATGACCTACCATTATTCCATTTTCTACCGTCTGCTGATTTTTCTTTTTGCTGCCTTTTTTTTTTTTTTTTTCCAGCTGCACTCCACGCTTGTCCTCTTTGCCTTGAAACAGGGCAACTAAAGAGTTTAACACATTTTCTGATGTCTATCACAGTTCATTTTTTTCATTTGACTGTTTCCACATATGAAGGTTTTATCCTGCTTTTGATACACTCCTTTAATTCATTTTTTTTTCCTTCAAGATTCGTATTTTGATAGATATCACTGATTTTATGCTCACTTTTTTGCCCAAATAGAATATAAACCTCTTCAAGAGATGGTATCGTGTACACTATTACTTTGTTCTTTGTCTTAAAAATCATTGTGTTTAATGGGCTGTCTAGGTAGGTTTCAGGAGAGCCAAGTCTTGAGCAATTTAGATGTAATCTGCAGAGAGTGTGCTTGGGCTATTGTTTCGAACTACTTTGGAACCTACTGAACCGATGTTATTTAAGCTGTATTAAACTCTGCACCCAATTATGGCCTAATCCTTCAAAGCTAGTAGAGTAGGACTTGGTTTTGAAAATGCTGCTGCTAACATCGATGGGTCTGTTCACTAAGCCGGACTATTAAGCTCATTATTAAGTGCTGTAGGGCTGAACTTTACATTTGCTATGTTAGTGCTAAATCCTGTAGATTCGGGTTTTCTGGCAGTGTTCACCTCAGACAATTTTAAAGAAAAATTGCAAAAATGATGCGGTGCAGTTAGGCTAAGGAAATGCATGGCAGCTTCCTCTTCTGGTCTTTGTGGGGAAGGTTAACAGGTTATTCTGTCTTTAATCAGTTATTGAAAAACAGAAGAAAATGTAGATGCCAAACCCACTGAACTCAAACTCTTTACACTTAATGGTTCTTTTACATAGTGACTAGAATATGTATGTGTGTGTGTGTGAGTGTATTAAGCTTTTAGTTGCTTTCCTGAATCCCTAAAATATCATGGGAGACAACAAAAGGGGCATACAACTGTTTTTCTTCATTTATAGATGAGGCTATTTAATACTTATCGAGCTGCAGTAGTTTCAGAGGAAAAAACAAAAACCAACCAACAACAACAAAAAAACACATTTATTCTGAACATTAAGTCCTTTTGAATACTGGGTTTTGCAATGGAGCTAATAATTCAGTTTTGCTGAAGTGTTACAATTAGGTCTACGTGTGCTGAAGTGTTATTTGCTGCTACCATTTGTAGCCTGCTTTCAATAGTTGCGTGCTTGCTCAAGGTAAGAAGTGAGACAATTGTTAGACTAAAAGCGTGGTGGCCAGTTTTAGCAATTATTACGGCTTGAAGTCATATGTGATGGGACATTGTATTACACTGCAGCGAAATATGGACTAGAAGGACACACTTGTCTGCCTCTCAGCTTTTTGCCTGTGTGGCTGATTTGTGGCTATTCTCTTTTCTTCTTCTGGTTTCGATGTATTAGGCTGATCGGCAGGTTGGGGTGGACTATTTGGTGAGAGCTGTATTTCACCATGAACGATAGACAAAGTTCAATGAAAATGAAGTCGAAGTAGTTGGAATATCAGTAATAGAAATAATGGGGAAAAAATAAGCTGAAACTTAGCCTAATGCACTTTAAAATGTAACTTTTGAAAAATGGGATGAGAGGCAAGGAAGAACTCCATCAGTTTCAAAAGGTCTTTTGATGTATTTCTTCGAATAATTCTAATTTTTAAATAATTCACCCAGAAATTATGTATTTCTAATGGTATAACACAAGCAAAAAAAAAAAAAAAAAAAAAGAAAAGGCACAATGGAAACAAAATAATATATTAATATGCATTTATTTATTGTGAATAACATCAAAAAGTTACTATTTTATTCTCACTGAAGGTTGTGTCCCGTTTTGCAACATTGAAAATGTCAAAAATCAGACATTCGGTCCTCTGGGTGGTTGTGACCTCCAGTTTAAGGTGAACATGCTGAAGGGAAGTATAATTACTCCCTAAATATTTCTTCTAATTTAAGGAGGAAATAGGAATTTCATTTCCATCAAAGATGAGCCTAAGCTTAAGATCTTCAAATGAGGAATTAGAAAGTGTGTATAATTAAAGCACCCAGCAAGCTATGACTTGTGGCAAATCCAGGAAAGCAGTAACATCTGGAAAAAATCGGGTTTTTGTCACTTCCCAAAACCAACGCGACAACGAATAAAGGGAGTATTTTCTAATTCAAAGAAGGGAAGGAAGAAGTTGCTGTTCCCGTACAGTGCCATCCAGCAGGGCAAAGAAAAGTTTCTGAGGTCTGGGGATAGGAGCTCAGTGAAGCCACGTGGTGCTCTACTAAATGCAAGAGTTGTAACTTCATAACATATTAAAAGTGAAGTGCTTAGACAGACTTAGCTGATTTTTAAATTTAAGGTCTCTGACCCCTTGCTTTATACCTGTTATTTAAATTATCCCCTACTTCATCAAAGGAAATGAGTGCTGAAGGTGTGCGTGCTGGCGATCAAAGCGGGAATAAAGCTGCCTGTATTTAACTGAGCCACAAAACCTTTGCTGTGGCTGCCTCATGTGCTGAGGCAGAACAAGTAATTGCTTCCCATGGTTGCTCTGGACTTGATGAAGTTTTAACTCGGGTGGCAGAGAGCGCAGGGTGGGCTAGGTGCCCGCCTGAGCCTCTTTCCACCAATTTACCCCTGAGTTGTACCATAACCCCCTAAAATGTTTAAACAGATTATGGTATTTTGAAGAATGTTAGTTCTGAAATACCGCATATGGTGTCATTTATTGTATAATTTTCCCTTTAGCAGTGATTTCCCCTTTAGCTCTTTCCTCTGGGAAATACTACACGTTGAACTGTCTGGCGAGGCAGAAGTGAACCACATGGATTCTTTTCTCCTTCGTGAACTTCAAGGGTATTTTCTTGACGCACCAATGCCGTCATATATTCTTACAAAAAAACTTCCAGCTTTGAAAGTTTGCAATTTTAAATTTGGTTGGACGAAGATCTGTCTTCAAATTAAAAAGTATATATGTTCCACAGATGGTATAGCTCTGTTCAGCTCTGAAATCCGTAGAGAATTTGGTTCTAGAGACAAATAACAAATCCTAATAATGAAAAGTAAATGTAAGGTGCATATAATCCCTAAAATAGCAACACACATCTGCAAAATGCCATGTTTTTTATAAGTTGTACTATAAAACCAATTACTGCACAGTTTGTTGTGTATGTTCTGTCTAAGTTGTCTAAGTAATGTTTTTGTAAGTGAGTTTTGGCCAAATACATTTTGGTTTTTCTTCCTGTAGAAGCTGTGACAAACTTTGCTGGGCATAGGAGGAACCACTGACAATTTTAAAAGTCTCTTTTTGCTTTAAACAAAAACAAATTTACATCACTGTGAAGTCTTTCAAAAGATCTTTATTTTTGCAGTCTAGGAGCATAGTCTCCCAGAGACAGAACTCCTAGAGGTGATTTGGCTTTGGTTCGGCTTTGATTTCTTTACAATTGCATCTCTTCTTGCACTGCAAAGGCAGCTGAGGTGGCCTTTCTGCAGAATTTAGGTGTCTCACATTCCTGGAATTAGGTGGAACTAATCTGGGTTGTTGTTGGAATTTATTTTTTGTAATTGGTTTTGATGACTGCTCAGGAGTTTGAAGTGGCCCAGAGAATATACTAAGTGTTCATATGGAATATTATTACTGGTGTACTGCTTTTGAACATAAATTTGGAGCTAATTTCATGGGTTTCGTAGGTGTTGTGTAACTAAGAGCAGAGCAGCACCTTTCCCCGAAGCACAAAGAAGTTTTCCTGGAAGTAGCAATGGGAGTTCTGTGCCTGCTGCTTACATGGAGCTACCAAATGGCCCGATGCATGGCAGAATAAAAGTTTTAATTCCTAGATGGATGTAACCTTGGGTTATTTGAGCAACGTTTTTTCCACCTGACTTTATACATTTTGTGCTTTTTTTGTTTAATTTTTCCAAATTTAACTGAATTTAAAGTGATCTCCACTACTTCCAAGATCAAATTAAAATTCTTTTTATTAAAAAAAAATAAAAAATAAAAAGAAATAAAAAGTCCCCAAGGAAAGCAGAGCTAGATTCTACCAGAAGCACTACGGGCAAGTATTTTTTCCTTTGAAAAAGCATGTTCATCCTTTGAGAGAAAGTTTCCAAAGGAATGGTGAAGACTGCTGTAAGACTTATGAATAAGACATGTTTAGGTCAGCCAGTGAATGTTTTTTAAGTACTAGTAAAGCTTTTTAAATTCTTATTCCTGACCAAAGTGTGAATAAAATATTCAGCTGCATTATTCCTGCAGTTTTGGCTGCTGGTTGCTTGCATTAAATTCCTTCCATTGCTATTCACAGAATACAGTTACTGTAATTAGGTGGTACACAAAAAAGCCAATTAAAATAACAGCAATAATGTCCAAAATATATATTTGCAGACATGTTCTCACTTTAAATGCAGAGATACCTAGTCTTTGATGACCACAGAGAATCCAGTGCCTTCCTTGGATTCTACCTGAGGAGGCTAAAAGGCTATTTTTATCTCTTGTATCTTGTAAGAGCCATAATACCTGTTATTTATTAAACTGTGGACTATGGAAGTGACTGATGAAAAACAGTTCTTTCACTGACAGTAGGCTTTGAATCATATTCAAAAATGGTTTGGGTTATGAGTTGAAATTATTAACCTGCCTTGCATCCAGCAAAAAGACAACAAAAAAAGGAATTTTAAGTTTGATATCCATTTGTAATTAAAGATAAGGTGTTTCTTAATAAACGCAGATATTCATTGTGCATTCACCTGCATTTTCAATTACAACTCGTCACAGTACTTTTCTGTTCTGCGGTGTTTTTTTTTTAGTGTTTCTTTAAACTGACTAGTTATATTTCAGCAACAAAAACAGTCATCCCATACATTATTTTTATTGTTTTAAGGTGTCCTCTGCTAATATTGAGGCAGCTTATTGTTGAAGAATTCAGACATAGGAGACTGTCAAATATCATTGCTAAGGTAGTTGGTACATACGCACATATGTAGGTCTTTGTGTGTTCTCTGATAGACACTCCAAGCTTTATTACTATTATTAATCATTTGTATTGCACCATGAATGCATAAAGTGCAGTCTTTGTGCTATATAGTCCCTGCACTTATTTTTTATTATTATTTTTGAAGTCAATCACAGCGTATTTCTGTTTCATTAACATAATGGCTTTACTTTTTTTTTTTTGGTCAAGAATCGTGCATTGGGATTTAAACACTCTTGTGGTCATCCCTTGAATGGACTTTCAGAACTGTTTTATAACACAAAATGCTATTGACTGTTGGAGGTGATAATAGGCAATTTATTGTGTGCATTAATTATTATCAGTCACTGCTAATGAATAGAACAGGAGGAGAAGAAAAATCATCTGTTCTTCTGAGGGTGTAAGCCTTCAGAAGTGAATTACTAGGCGGGAAGGGAAAGACGGTGAGAAAACAATTAAGGAAACCACAAAAACAAAGAAATCCCTTTGACCTTGTAGAGTCTGTGAAATAGCAATAAACAAATAATCATTCCAGTCAACCTCGCTGCATTTTCTTAAAATCCTCTTTTGAAGAAGCTCAGAAGTTGAGAGCTCACGTTGACTTCCAGTGATCTGAAATCTCTCTTGCAGTCCGTTTAGTAGCCTGTGAAAAGAGCAGCTCCTTTGCATCTTTTCGGGTGGTCGCAAAATCATTGACATGCCAGGGACCCAACGGCTGCCGCATGTTGCTCCTTGTGGTCCCTCTTCTGCAGAGACATGGAGAAGAGGCCAGGTCCTCCACCCGCTGCTGTCAGAAGGGATGGGCTGAAAAAGACAAATTTCCTGCAGGAAATTTAACATGACCAATAACTGCGGGATGACCGCTGCTATTTTAAATAGGGGAATGTCTCTTTTCAGATGGTTTCAGGAGTCATAAAGGATCCTGGCTTCTCCTTTACGGAAATCTGATCAGAAAGTTGCGTTTGAAGCCATTCCTACAGCGAGATTCATACATAATAAATACTATCTCTTATTAATCCATATTTCAGTTTAACTCTGGCTCGTAGCAAGTTACTTCCTCGGGGAATGGAGGATTCTTCGCAAGAGAAGGTGATGAGCCATGGTCCCCGGGGAATTACATTGTGAAAACAAGCTTGGTTTCGTACATGCTAATATAGATCTGCTATTCCCCTTCCACATCTATCACAACACATTTTAAATTGTGGCTGATCTTTTATGCAAATAGCTGTCTTATTAGACGTTGCGGCTGTATGTGCTAATGTCTCCGTGGGCTTCCCGGGCGTTTGCTATCTAACCATCAAAGCGGTGGAAATGCAGGATGATGGCGGCGTGGCTTTGAAGAACAAAGGAGAGCCGCAGCCTTTTCAGGTTCTAGATGCCAGGGTCCGTGGTGCCGAGCCACGTGGGCAGAGGCTCTGCTAAAGTAGGCCAGCCATGTTCCCAAATAACGGGAAATAATTAATTTTTTTTTGTCTGCCTTCTCTTGTGTTTTGTTGGCACTGCTAAGACTGCAAACATCTTTCACAGCTGACATTTTGTTACAAAACATTTGTAGGCTATTGAAATTGCAAAAGGCAAGTCAAAACACTTTCTTGCAGTGGCATAAAACAAGCCAAGAACTAGTTCTGCAGCACAAAAAAATATCTGTTATCTCCTCAACTAGCTGGAAGTTGGAGTGTTACCTTTATTTTCCACTCTTGTTATTACAACGTGAATGCTATGCAAGAGTATCAGTCAAGAGAATATCTGGGAAGCATAATAGAGGGGGAAAAACCCCGATGGATTACAGCTTCCTGCTTATGCATTTTAGATAAAATGAGAATATTCTCTGAATTAAACCACAGTGATGTGTGGAAACATTAGAGCACTTTGAGTTTTCAATTCAGATTAAAAAAAAAAAAAAAAGTATTCTTTTATATCTTGTTATTGCATTAGCAATGTTGCTGATTTTTGAGCACCAAAGTTCATTTTACATCCCGTATCCTACCCTTTGAATTAAGGAGCCTGTTTCAGTCTCTGTTTGTGGCAGTTTTGTCATTTGACATTTATCCCTGGAGGTCTTTAAAAGACGTTTAGATGTAGAGCTTAGGGAAATGGTTTAGTGGGGACTGTTAGCGTTAGGTCAGAGGTTGGACTCGATGACCTTGAGGTCTCTTCCAACCTAGAAAATTCTGTGATTCTGTGATTAAATTGTAATAAATCTTATAAAAGAGATAAGTACAAAAAAAGAGATTGTATGGTTTTAAATGCACAAATCACTGATGGGATCATCTGCTTCGAACCTTGTTTGAAGTTAAGAATGAAATGCCGTGGCTGTTGAATGCTGTGACACCAACCGTAACCCATTCAGTAGAGACTTGGCATGTGTTTCTGCACATGGTTTGGCATGGCAGTGCCTTCAAGGGCTACACTCCCCAGACAACGTGCCTTGGCAGAACCGGGGCGCGCTCCTCTTGCAGATGGTGGTGCCTAACATGAAACTTGTCCATACTTCAAGGCCATATGTGCACAATCTGCAGACGGTTTGTGGTGACGCAGAGTTTGCCCTTGGCACTGTCCTCATCAAGGTCCATTGGGAAATGGCAAATACTTAATTTTGTGGCATATCTTGGCCAACTGTTGTGCTTGCTGGAGTTGATCTGCGCTTGAGATGGTAAATCAGGCACTTCTGGAGAACATCAGTCCTATGGTGTGTGCAGGGCTTGATGGTAGGACATTTGTGGCATACGGATGGTCAAGTGTGGGATGAAGGATGTCTTCACATGGTGGGATTTATCATCACTGTGACGAAGGTTGTCTCCAGCCTAGCTGAAAAGTTTCAAAACCAGTGTTTAGAGCAATGACTGTGACTTGCTAGGTATTTTTTGATTATGGAAAAAAGGATGAAACGAGCATTCTTCTAGATTCTTATGGTATCTCTTGAGACATTTGTAGCAACCCTGTGAGGGTATGAATGATGGCCCGTAAGGCATTGCACGTTACATGGGGGGTTGCTAGACTGCTGCTCAGTGATGCTTGTTCACAGAAGAGTTCACAGCTTTCACCTTCCATCTCCACGTTCTTTCCATTTGTGGATCTCTAAGGACCATGGCAGGAAGGTAGGAGAGTGGGAGATTGCTGTATTTTAGGTATTTTCTTATCTTATCTTCTGCTCAAGGTGGCCTGAGGAGAAATCCCTCAGGTTTTTTGACTAGGTACACCTGTGGGTGCACACACCCTGCCTCGTCCTGCCTCAGACTCCTGCACAGATGTGTGTACCAGTAATAGGAGAAGCTCACAATGCTGCATTCACTCCGTGGTTTACTAATTATATATATCTATATATATACATGGGATGAAATTCAGTAGTAGTACTGAAAACTAAATTACAGAACAATCAGTTTAAAATACTTTTTTTCTTTTAAACTCAAGGTAACAAGCATTTGGTAATGTTAATAACCTATGCAGTGGGGGAAAAAGGTATGGTTAGAATTTATCTAATGGTTTTTAGAATGGTGATGATTAACTTCGGTGTCTCGGTGTCTCTGGGTAGGCTTCCATCTTTAATAGATGTAATATAGTAAATGCTGAAATGCTGTTTGTTACAGTTTCTGTTGGTGTTACAAATCATTGATTTCCTTAGTAAGTTATTTAGGAATAATGTCTTTTTTTTTTTTTTTTTCCTTCTGGTACTGACAGTGATTTTCAAATTGAAAACAATGGGTAGAAAAGATGCCTCTACAGCAAGGACTCCTGTTGACCAATACAGGAAACAAATAGGTAAGAGATCTGAAGAAAACTTTGTGTGCTTAAAAAAACCTCTGTTTTGTGCAGGTAGACTAGTTGGTTTAACAAAATGTATTATTTTTCCTCAAAAGCTTTGTGTTGCTTAAAATAAGTGATGCAAAATAATGGACACTCCAAGAAAACATATGTTGTATGCTGTTGACTAATTCATTCAGCAAAACCTTTTATACAGACTCTGTTTTGTGTAACTTAAAAAGTCCACTTTCTGTATTTAGGAATGGTAGTGAAAGGCTGCAGTTAGGTGGCTACGTGATGTTTTTGAACTGTTCAAACTTTCATTATTTTCCTGTTTGTCTCCAGTTTGAAATATGGAAATTTGTAAAAGAAATACTGTTTACAATTTTTGATATGCTGAATGATACATGTACAGACCTTTACATGGTATAAATACATTTATTTTCACATTTATGGAATACTTTTAACATTTGAATAAGTTCTTTACTTTTTTTTTTCTTGTTACTGCCCATTGTAAATATAGGTACCTGTATGCAAAGTATTCATGCACAAACACATACACTCGCACAGATACACACAGAGCAGACACAAATCCCTATTTCATAGCTTATATGCGAAGGTAAGTGACTAATTTTTGCAATCCATATATAAGGAGTCTGTCTCTCTAGGTGTAAAATATTATTATAAAACAGATACAATGTTTTAAAAGTACATATATAAAGTGAAGTAATTTAATCTATACTTAGTTATTTAAGTAAATGATTTTGTTTCACAGTTGCTAAGCACTCACATCTGTGTTTAAATATGCGGAAAAACAGCAAGTGTCTGGGAAGAAAAGGCTGTTTATAATGCACATTCTCATGGTGAAAGAGCTAAGGTTATGTGAACAATTGTAATTTTAGTGTGCCTTATTTTTTTTAGTGCTACCTTAACATTTTAATATAATTGTTTTAATGGGCTTTTCTGCATTTAAAGTTGAAAGTAAGGGACTATTTTAATTTTTTTAAAAACTAGCTACAGAATGCTCTGTGTTTCCTAATCCTGGGCAGTTAGTGTGGCAGACCTCCTTGGTTAGCTCTCTGAGATAGTTAGAAATATGGTTGAAAATCTCCAAGTACACTTACAGATGGGAAGCAAATATACTGAAAATGTTCAGATGGTCTCTGTGCTTTCGTGCAATTTAGAAAACCCTGCAAGGAAACTATTGCCTAGGAGAAGATGACACCTCAAATACTTCACCAGAGTGGGTTAGGTAAGAAGTAGAAACCCCTCAGCATATCTTCAAGACAATACCTCCCATGGGACTGGGTGTCTAGAGAGGCTTATTGCATCAGCTTTCTGACATCATCTCTGCATGGTTTTTGTTGTGGTCAGTGCTTTACCAGCTACCTCTTGCAGGTCTGCTTTTCTTCCTTTTGTAAACACCTTCAAGTGACTATTGGAGTTGTGTTTTTTGAAGTCTTCTGCATGGTAGGGATCTTGAGAGGGCTTCTCAGCATGGCAGGGCTCTGGTTCGTGAAGTTTCTTTCCTTTCAGCAGGAAATTCTTCTGCCCAGGCTCTGCCTTCAGCAGGATCCTCCTGGGACCAGGCTGGACCACTGGAGGACCAGTGAGAAGGTAAAACTGCCACTAAGTATGGGACTTGCAAAATGACCTCACACTTCAAAGCTTTAGCTATTTCTTGCACGCTAATGCCACTCGGCACCGTGGTTGCATGTCTCACACCTGTGTGCCAGGACTGATCCGCAGTGACTTGAGCAGGGAAGAGGACGCTGTGTTGTAGCAAGGAGACAAGAGAATGTACACAGGGGCCCATCTTTCAGAGGGATGCTGTTATGTAGCTGGCTCTTCTGTTTCGGGCTAGGTTTGTACAGCATGTTGTCTGAACAATTTGGCACCTTCCCTGTTATACGATGCAGCACCGTGATCTATTGGGTACTGCAAAGTGCAGTGTCTGAGGGGTCTCATAATAAGCTCATTTTCCTTAGAAGTGACGCATTGCTCTTAGCTTGGCAAAGGCAAGTGTTAAAAATTATTGTAGGGAAGAATCTCACACTGGCAGGCAAATAAACTATATAATGTATGAGGTGTTTTTCTGTCTCCAGTTTCTGTGATTGTATTATTCCTTAGAGGACAGAGAGCAAGAACTGAAATAGACTATCCATTGCCTTTTGCTCTGATTGTATTTTTTTCAGCTCCCACTCTGGTTGTTCACTAATACAACCGCAGAGTTTGCCGATGGAAATTAGCTTGCTGCTCTCACCACTGAACTTAATGAATGTAACAGGGGGGAGCTGAAAATTTATGGGTAGGGTTTTATACTTTAATGTTGCAAGTGTGTTTGAGTTTTACATATAGGCAGCTTAGGATAGCTTCAGGCCTGGTAACTGAACTTAGTGGAGCTATCCCTTTATTCTCCTTGTGCTCCCAAGGTCTATTAGTACAATAAATACTAACCTGGTCCAATAAACAGATTTTCTGACCATGATGAGTATGGAAGACTGGTTTGTTTGTTGTTTGTTTTGTTTTTTTACTACATGATTTATTTATTTATTTTTTCTATACAAGTGATGATAACTCATCTGTTAGTCACAAAATCACAGAATGTTTGAGGTTTGCAGAGGCCTCTGGTGGTCACCTGGTTTAACCCCCTTCTCAAGCAGGGCCACCCAGAGCAGATTGCCATGTCCAGGTGGCTTTTGAGTATCTGCAGGAATGGGGACTCCACAATCTGTCTGAGCTACCTGTTCCTGAGTTCGACTATTCTTAATGTAAAGAGTGTTTTTCTTATATTTGAATAAAACTTCCTGTGTTCCAGTTTGTGTCCACTGCCTCTTGTCCTGTCACTGCATAGCACTGAAAAGAGCCTGGTTCTGTCCTCATTGCACCCTCCCTTTAGGTATTTGTATACACTAATGAGATCCCACTGAGCCTTCTCTTCTGTAGGCTGAACAGTCCCAGCTCTCTCAGCTTTTCCTGGTAGGAGAGGTGCTCCAGTCTCTTAATTTTAATTCTGTTTAATCTGTTTCTTCATGACCTGATTTCATTGAGATACTTATTAAAAATCATAAAAGAAGAATTTCAATTTTCTCTTAAAATCTAGTCTTCATATAATCCTAGATTTGGCAGCTTAGATACCTTTGCAGGGATGCATTAGTGTGAGGCAGATTAGTAGAAGACCCTTCAGCTCACCAAACACTGTCACTCTCCAGGACTGTAGCTTCTGGGAGGTCGTTCTTGTCTGTGGGAAAAGAGAGACAGAAGGATCATGTGTTTTGGAGATGGATTGCCTTTCCCAGATAGGTTATAATCTAGAAGCAGTGGGCAAGGGGATGCTGCATGGGGCCTGTCTCTAAAAACTTAATTTATCAAGTCCCTTTACAGTTCTAAAGCCATGTGTGAATGATCGCTATTCTTTGTCTCCAGGTGTTCAGCATGTATGGGTTCTTGAAAATATTGTGATGTCTGCTGGCTGAACAGCTATCTTTTGCTGACTAATGGCATGGTGTTATTTTTTAGCTCATGATTTACTGTTCCCTAGCCATGCTGAATAGAAGGTAGCCAGATTGAAACATTCTTAGTACCTTTTTTTGGATGGAAAATGCAGTCTTCAAAGAACAACATGTCACAAAGTCATGTCAACTTCAACACAATTTTCAATTAGGTTTTTAGTGGAGTAATTTGAACTAAAAGCAGATTTTTAATTTCATTTTGTTCCAAGCTTTCTGTTTTGTTCTGAGTTTCCATACGGCACACCACATGCTTGCCCTATGCCATGGTTTAAGTTCATGTTGATCGCTTCAGTTCATTCTTCTTTTTCTCTCCTTCACGAGTGAGGGATCGCTTGTGTTTTGTTTGCTGCTGTGCCATTAGCAGTTGCTTTTTGCTTTTAGAGGGTTCCCCCAGAATAAAGACTGATATTGCTTTTCTGTGTCAGCTGGCTTCCAGCCACCTCTCTGCCACCAGCCAAACTTTGTCTGTAGTGCTTGCAAGTGCACCAGTATCCAACAGCAGCACTGCCTTTCCTGCAGGGAGTAAAGGGAAGTTTTTGCTTATCAGACCAAACTAGCACTGGCTGCTTGAAGACTGTCCCCAGGTGAGGCAGAGGACGGCAGCAGCAGCCTTTTCAAACTGACTTGGACAGTGCCTGGAGAAGGAGGAGAGGAAGAAGGACAACACCATGGGAGTTTATCTGTGCTCAATCGCCTCCAGCAGCCCACACTGTAAGGGAAGCATGAGGAAGAGTGATTTTATTCAGCTGTCTTTCCCATACACAAATTTATACCTGAGCATGCACAACGTACACCCCCACAATGCAGCAGCAGACAAGGCGCTCCTCTGCGTAGCATTTATTTATCACTGCTGCTGTTTGTGCTGCTGTGCTTAATTTGCTGGGATCAGAGGAGAGGTGTGAGGAAGCATGCATCTTTCCGCATCTACGTAGCTTTGCTTCACAAATGCTGTGAAAATAGCAACAGGTTTTGCACCATATTTGCTTTGTTTACTGTTATGTGCGTTTTAAGTTCCCAGAACAATTCCACATGTATATTTTCCATCCCTCTTCATCTGGTGTGTCACTTGCTCAGCATAGGAGCCGCAGGATTTGTGGGTAGTGTTCATGACTCGTGTGATTGCGGGATCCTAAGCAGGCATACTGAGAGGATTATAGTATAACTAAAACCTGGTCTACAAATCAGGAATAGACATACTTTTGGCTCACATTACTATTGTGTTGCTGTAACATAATTTTTCATGAGGAGAGGTTGTTTGCCAATCATTCAACTTCCAAGTTGTAGACTCAAAGGTCTGCTTATTGTCTGCTCTGAGTCCTTGGACTCGCTGGCTTGATCCTGCATGTCTGTAACATGTGTAGGCACAGCTCTGGGGTAAGCCAGGCTCTGTGCGGCCCCTGGGGAGGAGTGAAAGTTATGAATGAAAATAAATTCTCTTTTTGTCTCGGAAAGCACAAGGTGCTAGACCAAGCGTGATGGCTCGGTGGTGGTGGTGCTCACTGGTGTAACACAGTGGGAGTAACACAGAGTGGGAGTCCTGGAGACCCTGGTGTGGAGAGAGGGCTGTCAGCCTGAACAACTACAGCTCTGTGGGTGAAGTGGCCCCTTTTCTACGACTCCTGAGTGTGGGGAGCTGGAGAATTGTCCAAAATAAGGCACCTCCTCCTAGTGTCAGAGGTTACGTTCCTGATGAGATGGAGAAGAGCTTGTGGAGAAGAGCATGAGCTCCTTGGTCAGGGCTGGGCTCAGTGGCCTCCCGGCCTCCAGCACAGAGTACCTCAGCTGGGTGACCACAATGGGGACCAGCCTCCCCAGCCAGTAGTGCTTTGTGCACTGATATCTGCACTGACGATATGAAGTAATAGGTCATGGAGAGAGGGATGAGCAGAATGTGACTAGCAGCAGCATGGACGTCTCCAGAGTTCCCACCTCCAGCCACCAGCTCAGTCCTGAGCATGGACCTGTTGCCTCCTTGTCTCCAGAAGGAAGCCCTTCTCATGGCAGTGTGCCATATCCAATTGCCCTGCAGTTAAAAACAACCCCTTTACTGTCTACCACCTCACCTGTTTTGTTGTTTTCCATTATTGTTCATTTTCTTTTTTTTTTTTTTTTTGTAGAGTTAATGTTCCTCTGCTTTTCTTATCCTGAATGGTGCCATACGTACTCAAATTTAATTGTCTTTATTTTCAGCTCAGAAAAACTGTTATGTTTTGATATTTTTTTCTGAAATACATTACATACTTTGAAGTGAAATGTGATTTTTTTTTGTTTTGTTTTGGATCAGGATATGTTTGTTGTCAGCATCAAAATTTTAGATTTCATTTCTGAAACAACACCAACAGCAGCAAAAAATATGTTTGGACTGAATTTGTACTGAAAATTTCGAAATCACACCATTTATCGCAAAACAGTAATTCCTGTATCTTTTGTCTGCTAAGAGAAGGCACAGCACCAGAAGGCAGTATTTTCATCATTGAGATTGCTGTCCCTTGTGACAAGCAAATATTTACCAGGACTGATGTCAATGGAGTGAAATTCTCCAACCTACTTTTTTTAATAATCTTTTTTTTTTTTCTCCCATATTTGGTATCAGTCAACTATTTATTAGGGGAAAGATGGGAAGGGGAAAAGTACTGAAACAAATACCTGCTGTTCTGACTAATTTTAAGTCAAGATAAAAAAAAGAAGAGACCTCTCCTAGTATTTATTTTGGGGCAGAAAAACAAACCAATAAATAGATAGGACTTTTTATACAGATGTAACTCTAATCTCTTGAATTTTTAAATAAAAAGATACTATTAAGCACATAATAAAGAGAAGTGGAGGGGAAGAAAAAAGACCACTCCTTTTGCTATTACATGAGAGTGTCATCAAGTTTTGCAATCTTCTCCTATGCTGAGTTTCATACTTTATGCTGATGTGCCATGCATACCACGTGTAGTCGTTCTTTTGTCTGGGAGATGGTGCCATGGAGAATGAATTTCTTTGTCACAAAAACTGAACTATATCTTTTGGCCAGTGATTGCTGCTTTAATTTCAATTTTATGCCAGTGGCATCACTTCTTGGAAACTAAAGAGCAGCTGAGGAAAACAGTGCTATGAAGTGAAACCTAGACTAGCTGTCCTAATGCAATCCTCATTTTTCATCAATTGGGATGTTTTTAAATGCGTTCTGTGAAGACTGATGATGGATTTTAAGCACGTATGGTATGCGCTCACTTATTTTTTTAAGTCCAAAGCAGTAAAGCTGTATTTTATTGCCTTTGCTGAGAGCGTAGAAGGTGATGGTAGGTCTGGATATGTACTTGTGTTTGTATGGATATTACTGAGCAGGGACAGGAGGGGAATCTGCAGCATGCCATGTGCTGTGGAGAATGATGGTAAGGAGGAAGGTGGGGAATCACAGAATGATTTGGGTTGGAAGTGACCTTAAAGCCCACCCAGTTCCACCCCCCTGCCATGGGCAGGGTCACCTCCTACAAGCCCAGGTTGCCCAAAGCCCCATCCAGCCTGGCCTTGAGCACCTCCAGGGATGGGGCCTCCACAGCTTCTCTGGGCAGCCTGTGCCAGGGCCTCACCACCCTCTGAGTGAAGAATTTCTTCCCTATATCTAACCTAAATCTCCCCTCTTTTAGTTTAAAGCCATTCCCCCTTGCCCTATCCCTATGCACAAAGAGTCCCTCCCCAGCTTTCCTGCAGGCTCCCTTTAGGTACTGGAAGGCTGCTGTAAGGTCTGCCTCTCTTCTCCAGGCTGAACAACCCCAGCTCCCTCAGCCTGTCTTCATAGGAGAATCCAACTCCCTTGGCTTCCATCCCTTCTCCACAGTAAATCCCTGTTGTTTCTTTGAACTTGTTTGATTATGCTACTTCTACTATACGTTTATACTACACATGTTTAGTACTTTTATACAGATGGAGGCTCATAGTCTGCTCTTATTTTAAGCTCATCAACAACATCACCATTTCACTGAGTGGTGTCGCTATGAATTTTTTTATAGGTGTAAATGACAGTGAAATTTGGCTCACTGTTTCCAATTGCTGAGCTGCGTTTCAGTATGGTGTTATTTCAAGCACTTGCAGTTCCTGTAAGGTAGTTGGTGTCTACAGGGTTCTTGCAATGATACATATTTGTGCTTGTGCTTTCTCTGAGCTGCCTGATCCATTCTTCAGTGGATTCATTTTTGCAGTCAAAAATCATCCTAAAACAACCTCTTTGCATCTTATCCAAAATACATAAAAATTTTGCTGTAGACACATAAGCATGTATATATTACATTTAGAGGCAGAGCAGTTTAACAATTTTAGAAATTCTTGTATCAGCCTTTGAAAATCTTATCTCATATGCATGAAGGGTAGACTTCAAAGTACTCACATCTGAATGTGGATCTGTAAATCTAACTTCAGACACATTTCTTAAAAAAATCTCAGACATCATTTTTCTATGTATACAGTATTTATATTTATTCATTCGCTTGTGTTCCATGTGCTTATACTTGTAAGTAATAATATTTCAATATAAATGCAAGGAGACTTGAGCAACGAATTACATATCTGATTTCCTCTTTTTTTTTTTTTTTTTTTTTTTTTTATCATCAGACAGCAATGCAGAAGGTATAAAAATGAAATGGTCAGTGCATACTTCCACAGATGCTCTTGCTTTATGCTTAAGATGAACATAATGCATATCTGTAACCACATGTCTTCAGTTACAATGCTACAAGATGTTGAGCTATTTATTTGGTGTTGTTAGGTTTTGCCCAGCCATTGTCTCCCAGTGGAGTGTGGCACTCCATTAAATCTGTGCTGCTCCCTCAGTGTCTGGGCTAGCAGAAATGAAGGCAGCAAGGAGGCTGGTGAGCTTTGCAGGGGCCACTAAGCAAAAGGAAACACATACAATCCCCTTGGTTCAATTCTCTTCATTTCAAGAGGTTTAACTGGAGGGGCTTTTGTATTTCATACTTCAGGACGTGACCAGTTCAGCAGGAATCACACCTATTTATGGCCATAAAAAAATGTGTTAGGTGTCTGTGTTCTGGGTAAGCATGACCACAGAACAGCCATCTGGCTTCTGCAGGATGAATTTGTAATGGATTTTTACATATTGGTGATGGTTGTCATGTGGTCCATTAATTGCATGTTGACAGGGATTTCTGTAACTTATTTGCATTGAAGTATTTTTTTTTCAGTGGAGGCTTTTTCTTCTATAATGTCTTATTTTGGAAGAAGTTAGGAACTGGCTTCATTGTGGTTTACAAGGTCTTGAACTATTTATGGGATTGCCTGCTGAGTCTTAAATATAACTTTCAGGCTTTGGGTGTTGGATGGGAAGTGAAATAGCAGGAGAAGCATCTTGGTGAGCTCAAAATGCTAGAATGAAAATATAAAAAGGCAATTGCTTAATTTGAATTGGAATTACAGAAATTGCAAGCATGATGCGACTGACATTTGCTTTTACTTGATGGTTAAGGCTGATCAAAACTATGCACTATTGAAAATATTCACATAGGCGGGGTTATTTTGAGATGTTTCAGTTGTGTAGCTGTTGGATCAGTACAGCACAGCACCATGAAGGGAACAAAAGAGCTATATAATGTGAAGTGGAATGTAGGTTCTATACCAGTACTCTGCTCTGATTGAGTGCTCTGATTGCAGTTAATAAATTTACAGATAATATAAGGCAAGTCACTGATCTATCGTTTAGTATCTGAAATATTTTACTTCAAGTCTTTTTCTTGTAATCACCTCAGCTATTTAACATTGGACTGACTGAGCGGATTTTGCTCTGCAAAGCTATTGTTCTAAAATAACTTATATATTAAATAATAATATCCTCAAGAGTTTTGACTGCCTGTTAAATATGAAGGGTAGAAAAAGGCTACCTTTGCCTTAGTTTACATTCTGTGAATGTCTTATCTTTTGTACCATGTCTGCATTGATGCTATAAGATTTGTAGCAGTACTGATAACCTGAATCAGGACTTCTGATTTTTCAGTAACAAAATAACATTGAATTTAGAATACATGTTTAATTGTTTTGAATTAATTTTCCTGTGGTATTTTAACCAAATACCTGTCAATATGTTTCTTGTTTGTTAGAACTGGGGTTTGAATGATCTAGGATGTAATAGGTAACGGGATGTGACACAGCTCATCACTAAATCACTTGCTCAGGTTCAGCCTAGGTGATAGTCATGGGAAGATGGTAACTGCCTGGCAGATGTTGGGTGGCATTTATGATGCAATGTTTGTGCATTCAGTTCCTAGCGGAGAAGTGTTGAAAAACATCATTATTTGTTGGCAGTCAAAACAGCGAGGAGCTGGATAATGAACTAGCATATGGAAGGAAACAGTGTCTCAGCATTAGACATGGTCCCTTCAGCTCAAGGTTATGGCATACTGATGAGAGTGGCCCAGATTCACTGAAGCTGTTGCAAGACTGAATTCAGAGGGTGTGTTAAATCCTTCAGCTTTGGGCCCCTTGAGCATTGTGCACGTGCTGACCTGCCTCGTAGCAGCACTAATCGTGCAGAGAAGAGCAATGCAGCTGGTGAAAGGACTGGAAAACAAGAGTTATGTGGAGCGGCTGTGGGAGCTGGAGTTGTTTAGCTGGGAGAAGAGGAAGCTGAGGGGACACCTCATCCCTCTCTGCAACTGCACGGATTGAAGTCGCAGCAAGGAAGGTGAGGGTCTCTTTTCTCAGGTGACAGGATGTGAGAAAGCAGTCTCAAGTTGCACCAGGGGAGGCTTAGGTTGGACATTTGAAAGGATTTCTTCATGGAGAGGGTGGTCAAGTATGGGAACAGGCTGCCAGGGAAGTGGTGGAGTCCTCATCCCTGGAGGTATTTAAGAGACATGGACATGGCACTGAGGGACAAGGGTTGGAGATGGGACTTGGCAGGTCTGGATGATGGTTGGAATTAATGATCGTGAAGGTCTTTTCCAACCTAGATGATTCTGTGATTCTAATTAACTCGGCCATGATGCCACGCAGTATGGCACTGCATCACCTAGCTTAAAAATGGCTTTTACCTAGCCAATTCAGAGCGTGGTCTGGATGAGTGTGCATTTGTGTAGGCCTTGCCTGAGGGACTTTCAGTCAATGTTGCTGAAGAGCTGGAAGGAATTAAGGTAGAATCTAAGTAGGAGTTTTGGAGGTATTGAGTGAAGAGGTATAAGAATAATCTCTGTAGGTTTTTATTCTAACAGGTGAAAAGTCTGAATTTGGGCTGATGTTTTATGTCTGCATGTGAAAGTTAAGCCTGGGACTGCTTTCTGGCACAGAGGCTAACTACCATCAAACGCCCCTGACCATACTGTTAAACTCTTTATCCCTAAAACAGAGTGGCTGCATGCAGACTGCTTCCTGGAAGTTGCTCCAGGCCCATATTAACTCTTGAACCATGTGTGGGAATTGCCTGGCAGCTGCTTACCTTGGGCACAAACTGCATCAGGGACTGTGCTAGCTACTGGATAGTGCAGAGAGTTCAATCCCAGTTCCTAGTGGCATTGTATAATATGCACTACACCTGCAAACAGATAGCCGGAGGGTGCAGTTTGACATTACAAAGTGACCTTTAGCAACACCCACCTAAGGCACTTGAATCTTGCTACTTGCTCCTGTCCCCATATCACAGTGTACACTACACCATCATTTGTGATGGCACAGCTGTTTGTGTGCTGTTTTGACCCAGCTTGAAGAAAAAGATGTGCTGGGCAGTTGAATCAATTCCCTCATCAGCTTCATCATCTGGCTGCGTGCAGCTGAGTTCATATGTATTGAAGAGCAGGATGGCACGCTGCAGGGACTGAGACACGTGCCAGAACCCAGGCCAACAAGTGCCATAAGCTGGTATTGCTGTTGAAGGTATTGTAAAGCCAAACTACATCTCGAGTCAGTCTATAGAGAGCCTTTATTGCATCTAACACGCAGATTGGACAGATTAGGAGGCAGTGTGAGAAGGATTAGCTTCCTATGTAGGTACTTGATGTCCTTGGAATCACTTTTGATTTCAGTTGGGTGATGTCTGTGGGTCAGATCTTGATGAATTATATTGTGAATAACAAATACCATCATTTAAGTCCATCTATTTTGGGAGATATTTTGTACTCTCTGCAGAGAACAATGACATTGTCTTTCATATGTGTGGAAGGCACAACCAAACCTAAATGCGTTTCTTTTTTGGCACAGCCTTTTTCATTATGGTCAAGTATAGTACTGTGTATTGTGCCTACCAAAGATTAGAAAGAAACAGAATGAAATGATTAGTGAGATTATCTCTGAAGAAATACTTCAGAGAAGAAATACTTCCAGAAAAGCTAGACTGCAGTCCTCTGTGTCTTTTCTGGAAAAGGTGGGAACAGTGCAAACTAGAATGAAGTGTACAGGGAGAAACATTGAATAAATTGCAAATCAAATAGAACTGAAGGTACAATCCTTAGCATACTTCACAGTGTGAAGTGTCTCAGAAAATCAGCCTGTTAAGTACAATACCAGATGGAAATGATTGGTAGAGGTACAAGAAAATCAGACTCCTGTCTGCAGCACAGGAGGCTCTGTGTATCTTGATAGGGAGCTTGGAAAACCACAGACCCTGTAGCATATATTCTGTGGAAGATTTTCTGCCCAAATGGCTTAATGGAAAAAGCAAATATGATCTGTTGTGTTTGTGGAGAGAAAACCATTAAATTCTAATGAGTAATCGTCATGAAAGGGACAGAGAGGGAAGTGCTTTTACATACTCTTCAGAGAGGGAGAATAAAATGTTTCACTGTGAACTAAAGCAAAAAAAAAAATAGTTCATGAAGGATCATTTTCCCCATCTTTGTCATTCCCCCAGTGCAAAAAGAGAAATTGAAACGCATAGTTCAGTGTTAACTTTTTTGCTTTATATAGCTACGTTTTAGGCAATTTTTAGTCTAAATAGAAGCACTTCCAACAGTCAAGAGGCTGTGGCTGGAAGGTTGGATTTTACTCTGGTGGAGGTTTGGAACAGGTATTGAACTACTGAACTGAGCAAAGTTATTTCAGAAGCTCATCCTTTTAACCAGGAGCAAAATCCAATCCATAAGTGCGAAGATAAAAAATGAATAACTCTTAGACACTGGAAGGGCTTCTGTTGCTTTAGGATTTTATTGTCTCTTGTCAAAATAGTATCAAAGAACTGTGTGCGTTGCTAAGTGGGTAACAATTCTGGAAAAGTTTCACTATAAAGGAGGCTAAACACTGGTAGGGGTTGCCTGGAGAAGTGGAATTTCCGTCTTTGGAGACTTTTTGGCACATATGAAGACCTAATCCACATGATCTAACTTTGAGGTTAGCCTGGCTTTGAACAGTGGGCTGCAGCAGGTAGCCTCCGGAGGTCCCTTCCAGCCTGAATTATTCTGACCTACTCTCTGATTATTTGCTTCTGAAACGCAGGGTGTATTTACTTAGAATGGTACTGGCATAATGATTAGGATAGGGTAGGATAGGGTAGGGTAGGGTAGGGTAGGGTAGGATAGGGTAGGGTAGGGTAGGAGCCTTTGTTTCCAATGATCACCCAAAATATAGTAATGAAACTGTGTGTTTTATCATTGTGTGTATTGAATGTAGAGATAAGAAATATTACAGCTATTGAATAAAGTGATGGTGCATATGAAGTACTGATTACTGTTTTGCTCTTCAGTGAATTGAAAGAGAGATGCTGAAAGAACTATTAGTATGACCAAGAAAATAAAAACAATTTTGAAGTTAACTTGTTTAGGCCAGCCAAACACAAGCTAAGACAAATGTGTTTGCTCTTAGTGAATGTTTTAGGAGTGAACACTAGGGAAAAACAGCAGTCCATATGCACCCAGTCTGTAACTGTATTTAAATTGTCCATAAAGAGACCCATTTGGAAAACAGACGGTGATTTCTTACCAATAGGAGACTAAGGTTCTTGAGTGATGTCCTGCCTGTAGTTTAGAGAAGAGAAAAGCTCTAGATTGCTTTCCAACTGATAGTTTCCTATGATCAGTTTTGAACCAAACTGAATGATATGGGTGCCTTCACTAACAGAATACTGGATTTCAGTAGTTCACAAAGTCCTTTCTAGTCATATGTTCCATATGGACAAAGTTTCACTGTGAAGTGGAGCAGCTTTCCAAGATATTTATAGCTAGAAAATGCATTTGGAAGGATTACCATAACTTTCTGCCTGTAGTTTTACTTGTGGAAAAATTAATACTGGGTGTTTTCACCAAAATCAAAATTTAAGGAGAACTGAAAAGATCATGTTGAATTTCACACGCTTTTTTCTTCTTGTTGAAGTGAAGATGAAATTCATACTGAAAGTCTGGGATGGAAGGAGAGAGATATAAGAAAAAGGGTACATATCTGTAGTCGTGTTACATTTTGTTTTTCAGTGCTTGTACTCTCAACGTGGTATGGTAAAACTTTCAAAGCATTTCCGTAGCATCATCTCTCCTGGTTTTTGTTTGGTTGTTCTTGTTTTGTTTTGATAAGCTGCTAGGTACATTTGATATTGTTGCTTTTGTTTATATTTTATTTTATACAAGGACAGTACTGAGGAAGAGAGAGAGAGAGAGAGAGAGAGTGAGAGTGTATTAGTAATTAGAGTATATGATTTCTTGGGGAATCCCAAGATACGTCTTTGATGAGACTTTTCTGTTATCCCTTGGCCTTAGCTGTTGTGGGATGTCCTGCTGGCAGGAATAGGATTTGACTCAGGCATTCTCGTCATAAAAAATGTCAATGGGAAACAAAACAAAAGGTTCATACCAAATACTTCTAGTAAATACTTCATCTCCAAGGGGACAGAAAAGAGAAGCACACAGCATTTGTAGGTTTTTAAGGAACCCAGGAACATATTTCGTTCAGTAAGTAAATAGGAAGAGTTTGGATAGAGTTTATAGCAGGTGCCAAAGGCTATAGAATAAGGGCATGGTAATATGGGTGGTCTGCACTGCATACATCACATAATATATGTGTGTGATAATACACATAATATATGTGTGTGGTAATAATCACATCATAAAGTGTTTTTTTTTAGGTAGAGTTCTTCAGAAGTAAAACCATCTATTTATGTATTGAACAGTATATGCAAAATCAGTTGTTTCCCAAGAACAATTTTAGCTTAGCACATTTTAAATTAAATTTATGTGGATATGTAGCACTAAACATTGCTGAAGTCTTCAGCATAAAAGTGCTGTGATCGTGGAACTGGACACTATGATGGGGGAGATTGCAAGAGCTTCATTCCCAGAGTATCTTGCAGTAGGTGGCTATATTGACTGAAGTGGGTTATATTTAGGGAAATCCCTGGACTAGAAAGTGATCAAGGTACATGCATTTATTTGGACTGTCGGTCAATAACGTATCAGCCAGGGCTGCTATGTGATGGTGGTGAGGGATGCTGCCCTGGAAGAATGAGGACATTGCTATATGTTTAACCTTGTAAAATCTCGACACTTTTACTACCAAAAAAAGAAGGAAGACCAATCTAGGACTTGAAAGTCTTGTCCAAGGTCATACATAAAATGTGGCTGAGAGAGGAAGAGAGATTTTGGTCCTTGTCTATTATCCTCACCAAAAATGCATTTGTTATCTTCCTCTGGTCCCTTGTCTCACTTGTTACGTACCATACTCCTTGATCAATGAATCTTATCATCCTTATTTACTTCTCTATGGAGAAGGGGCCTCTGAACATTATTGTAAAATTGAGTTCTTCATTCAGCTATAGATTAGGAACAGACAATTTATGTTAATTCCTTGACTTTTCAGTGCCTGCCTTCATACCTGTTAGTATGTGTATCTGCATTAAAAATACAGGTAGGTGGGTATCTCGGGAATTTTATGTGTTATTTTGAGGGTGGAGGACCAATAGAAAATAAAGCACTGCCACACCACTGAGTGAATTCTCAGTGAGTTCTTTTGCCACACTCTGTAGCCTTTTTATCATAAGAAGAAAAAAAAAAAAACTGGTTAGAACTTGAACATTAAATTAGCATTGTATTTCTGACACTCCTTTGGATTTTGCATCAAAAGAACTACGAGGCAACTTGATGGAAATCTTCATTTTATGCACTTTTCACTCAAATGTTAGTTGCACTAGTTTTGCTTTAATAATTTAGTGGTCCCTATTATGCATATACAAAATCCCTTTGCCCAGTTCTTAGAACTTAGCTTAATCAAATCCACAGGCTTTTTCCTGGATCTGTGAAAAATATATTTGTCATAAGGACTGCATTGTTGCTGGAAGTGCAGTCATGTCTCTTTTCTTCTGAGGAACTGAACTGTTCAAAAACAGGCCATAGGGAGGGTGTGTGGCTTTGTTTTGTTCTGTGTTTCTGTATCAATCTATCTATGAAACAAGACATTCACAAAAGCAATTCACTCTGAGTATGAGACAAACCTCTAGGTTGCGAGGGACTGAAAAATGACTGAAAAAGAAATGCATTGATTGTTTTTTCACTCTGCATGCTATGTATAATAAATATGTCCGTCCTGGTATGTTTAAAGAATCAATCAGAGAGAGGAATGTTAATAGAGAACTGTTCTGGGAGTTTACAAATAACCTCTTTTGTCTGTCTTGAGCAATGCCTGTCCTTTCTGTTGAGAGCACCCTGCCACGGGAAGCGGAGGAGTCTCTGCTGGTGCTGCACATTTGGACTAACCCCCAGCAGATGCACCTCATCTAGGACCGAATTGCTGGGCTGCACATAACAGTGTGTGGGTGAAATTCTGCGTCCTATATCACCCATTAGTCCATACTTTGTGACTTTACATGAAGAGATTTCTTCAGCAGAGAAAAAGAGAGGGGGGACGTTACTTAGGACCTTTGTGATCAGACCAATGTCAACAGTAAGTTTGTGAGGAAGCAGGCATAGCTAAAAGTTAATTTTCTGTTTAATTTAGAGCATTTGTGTATGCTTTTAATTCCAGAAACTGAAATTGCTTTGTGCATGGGTTTATAAATATTTAACATGCATTTTTAATGAATAAGAAATTGACTTTAAGGGTCACTAGCAGATTCAGTTACTTTTTCAGGTACTTTTTAATTGTTTCTCATTATATTTGTAAATGTAATTTTAAAATATTAAAAAATAAATTAATATAGGCCAATAGAGAATCATCTCAAATAGATAACGCTCATGAGTGTTTTTCACTTCTATTACACCATTACACCAGGATCTCAGAGTTTTCGATGAGTACCAAAGTCTTGTGAGGAAAAGAGATTTCCCAGGGTTATACAATAATTTTGTGGCAGATTGAGGAATAAAAAGCAGATCCATGTTTTATCTGCTCTAATAGAATAGTTTCCCAGACTCTAGGCTGTTTTCCTCAGCAGTCACTCCAGCTTTTATGTGTCCTACAAGAGGCAACATACTTAGAAGGTCGTCCTATGGAATTAAGTTTTGGAAAAAAAATATGCTGGGAACAGTCCTTTCTTCTTTGAGTAAACTGCCCTCGTAGATGCCTTTCATTATTTAAATTGTTTATAATGAAGTCAGGTTCAAAATAAAACCATTACTGAAACGGACTGACTTGATTCATAAAAACATCAACAGAGGGCTGATTCTGGAGATAATGAAATAAAATCAAAAGGTCTCAGATAAAGCCATTGCCATCGCTCTGATGGCAATGTGATTGGAAAAAATATGGTGTTTTAGTTAATTGACAAATATATATGCCTAAAGAGGAGGTGTAAAGCCAAGTCTAGCTATTCTTGTTTCTATATTGATGGGTACAGTGAATGGATATGAGACATTCTCCTCTAAGGTGTCAAGTCCAGTCCTGAAGTCTGGATTAAGATGATGTTATTTTACATGTTCTAATATGCTACATACACACATGGAGTTCTTCTTCCGTGAGCCTTCAAAAAGGGGAGAGAAAGATGGAATAGTAAGTCTGGAAAAGTAAAGATAAACGTAAAGGCCAGACAGGCTTCTCTATCTTTTCTTTCTGTAGCAGCAAGCTTTAGTATCTTAATACAAACACAGATCTCATCACTGGCTACAGCCCAGTTTGGCTTTTGAAGGTAAAATTGTGCCTTCTGATGTGCCTTGAAGACATTATTACACCTTTAGTTCTGAGGTCCATAAGCCATTACTCTGGGAGCTCATAAATATGCATTGCCTTTACACTATAAGTAAGCTGCTATTGCTGTCATTCACTTTTAGTTAAGACCTGTCAGGTGATGTTTCTGTTGAAGGAAAGAAGTTTAAATTATGGGTGAACTGAAGATACGTAGTTCTTAGGAGTGCTAAAATTATGAGTGAGTTGGAGAGATTATTCCTCACAAGTAATTTTAGGATCTCAAGGGATAATGGTGATGTATACAAGAGATGTTCCCTTCTCCGCTAATTCCATTAAAAGCCTCTGATTTCTGCATTGCTGGAGTGAGACTCCAGAAACCTGCTTTTCCAACTTACATAATCACTTCCACAGTATCCTGTAACATCCACCTCTGCTAAGGCTGTCAGTGCATTGACTCCTGGAGTGACAGTGATATATAGGTCTGACAAAGCATCCTTTGCAATATGCTTCATTGAAGTGAGAACTGCAAATGCTGACAGTATTACTACAAACCTTTTACTTAGGCAGAATTAATAAATTACAACTTGTATTTTGGGATGGTCTTGTAACATACAGCTGGTCCAGAATGATATGACTTACTAGTAAGGAATTACTGCATCTTGGCAGACAGCATCCAATTTATTTTCAATTCTGAGAAAAGCATTATCCACTGGATAAGACAGTGGATCAGGAGTTAAGACATTCAGGATCACAGTTGTGCCATTCTTCTGGTGCCTGACCTCATGCAAGTCCCTTCACCCAGACGTCTTTAGTTCCTTCCCCCACTCTGTCCCTTTTTAGATCAAGTGTTGTCCTCAAGTGTTTTTCCTGGCTGTGAGTGTTCGTAGGGTGTCTCTCTCAGGGCTTGCAGCTTCTCCTTTCCTAGGCAAAATCCACAAATCTCATGCTTGGACTAAATCTCTACATTTAATCCTTTACACACAAGTTCTAGCTCCAATTCAGGTATGATTTGGTTCAGAGTCGGAGAGCTTTTCTTTGGCAAGTTGTGACCACCAGTGATTAATTACCAGCGCATTAATCTGAAGCAAAGAATGTTTTTAGTCTTGGTGGCAAAGACACAGGCTAATGTTAAAAAATGTTTTCATCAAGCAGGCATTAGAAGGAAGTCAGCCTAGCCTCTCCTTAGCTGCACTGTCTCCAAGTCTCTGCCCCTGGCTCATAATGTGACTCTATCAAAGTTCTTTGTTTGCTTCAAGTCTATTTTGATTCTCCTAAAATCAAATATAGAATTTAATGACAGCTAATGTATTAATACTGGACAAATTCATACTGGCAGGGCCATGGGTGAAGGGGTGATTACAGATCCACGTGGTGCCACTGTCTCCCCGTGATTCTCCGCAGCGACAGGGTGCAATCATTATTTTTGGACACATCAGGTAGCGAGGGGTTAACTGTATCAGAGGGGGAGAGAAGCTCTGCTGACCTCCTGGAGCACCACCGACCCTTTATCCAGAAGGTTTAATATTACAGTGCGTGGTGATATTGCGGTGCTTATTCAGCAACCACTGTCGTGAGTGATTCAGTGATGTTGTCTGGCACCAGCATGATATACATCAGAGTAATTGGGAATAAATTTTGCATTACTGGTATTGAAAATGTTTTTTTAGGCAGTGGTTGCTTTGGTCCAGTCATGCGCTCAGAGGTTAAACTGATTGCCAGAGGCATTGTCTGGAAGGGTTTCTTTCTGGTTCAGAGGGTTGAACGGGTTTTCTTCAGTGGAGAAAGAGGAGAGGGGGTATTGGTTTTCTTTGGATCGTGGTCTTAGAGTCATTTGCATGTGTGTTGGTTTTTTTTTGGGGGAAAAAAATCACTGGCAGGGGATCTTTAACTTCTGCTGTGACCTCAGTCACTCATATTCTGTGTAAGGTCAAAAAAATGTTACTTTATCTAAGAAAGTGGGAGAAATTTCTGCCTCTAGTTTTGGGGGTGAGAAGAACAGGGAAGATGTTTTGTGGAGCATCTGTTACATAGATATATTTTATTGTGGGCAGCTGAATTTGGGTGACCTGGTCGTCAGTTTCCACATTTTCCTTTATCCTCTTTAAATACTCTCCGTGGAGAACTGTTCGTAGTCATTTTCTGCCCTCCTGTGTAAGGACGAGCTCACTCTTACTGGAGCTAACCTCTAGTAATTACACAGCCAACATCACAATAACAATCCAACAGATGGGACATATAATATTCATAAATGATCGAACGCAGCTCCCTCATCTTTCACACCCTTCAGGACAGGGACACACGGTGTCTTGTAAGAATCTACAGCACAACCAGGAGGTAAGTAGCAGCCAATGTGATTTGTCAATCCAATCTGATTTTCTTCTGTGACAGAGTAGCAAATCTTAAGGATGGAGAAAAGGAAGAGGTGCCATATGCCTCGACTTTATCAAGGCGTTTTGACAGTGTATTCTGATAAAAAAAAGAGATGTGTGAATATGAAGCTACTCCAAGATAGGTACCAAATTGTTATGAAAACTGTACTTGGTGGTTATTAATGGCTTAGTGTCTGTTTGTAAAAGTGTAATGAGGGGTCCATAGCGGTCTGTTCTGGACCCAGTATTTTAATTGCAAATGGGATGATGAATTTAGTTTGCAAATTCAGTATGGGAGAAAGTAAAGAGGTAGGAGTAAAAGATTACCATATATAAAAAAGCAGATAATAAGTCAACTGTCCTCCAAGTTTATGATAGAGTAATGTTCTAAGAGTTCAGTAAGGAAGATCTAAGTTAGATATTGAACATGAGGAAAACTTCATGATAATGTTTGTGAAGAACTAGGGGAAAACTAGTGAGACTGTGCAGTTGCCCTTTTTAAGGGCTGTTAGGAGCTGTGTAGACAAACATCCATCCAAACTTCATCTTCCTCTGGGGCGAGGACACAAACAAAGTAACTCCTAAAAATCCCTTCCAGACCTGTTTTTCTGTGATTCTGCAGTTACTGTGTTTGCGCTGAACATGGTTGTTGGAAGGTCCTCCAGATACTGTGAGTGTCGGTGACTATGACGATGACACCCATTTTCTCTTGACTTTGCTGCATAGCTTCTATTTGGTAGATCTCCTCCTGTTTGGCTTTTTTACCTATTAGGTAAGGCTATGAGTGTGCCCTTGAAAAAAAATATATTAAAGAAAGTCTGAGGCTGCAAAGACAGAGATTGCAAAGAACGAAGGAGCACTCGCAGACCTTGCATGGCTCTGGAAGGATTGTGCTGCATGCTGTGTCTGTCTTCCTAGAAAGCTTTGACCATAAGTCTGTAACTCTGTTTCCACTTATTACGAGGTATATCACATTTTCCTCTATTTGCAGCCAGCAAAGTTAATAAAATCGGTGTAAGCCAAGTTGGAGCTGGGCTCAGCCTGTCTCAAAAAAGCAGAAAGCGTCTTTGTGTGCTATGTGGCCCTTACCACACATTGTGCTGTCTTTTTCACACCTCTGATTGTCAAAGAAACCATTGGATAGTTTCCCTTCTCTCCCCCAAATCTAATCAAATGTTTGATAAAAGCATGTTTGTACTCATGTCAATGTTGGTACTTTGCTCCTAAGCAGTCACATTTTTGTTTTGCTTTCCTCAGTTTCAGAATTTATACTAAAACGTGGTTGTGTATATGAGAGTGCAAATGCTGGTAGTTGTTCCATAGCAAAGTAATAAAAATGTGCTCAAAACTACATACACACATTAATGCATGTATATATTATGTAAGCGGAGAAGAAAAGAAGTGAAACACTCACCCAGTGACCTGTTTTGAATTAATTATGTTAATTTATTTTTAAGAAAGGTATTTAACGTTTTCATAGTTGTCTGAATGAAAAATGTTAGAGAGATTGTTGGAGAGGTTAATTGGAGAACTGTCATCATGGGTGTTCAAGATACTCCTTGCTACATGGAGCTATTGCTTTTTAATAGCTGTCAGCACACACCTGTTGAGCTTAAGCAAAAGGTTTAAAAAGATTATTTAATTTTGAATGTATGAAAAAATATGCCCATCAAACTCTGTCATCAATATTTTTGCTGCTGTTCTTCATAACCTTTGTTATGGTCTTACAATTAATTGAAAATATTCTGCAGGTGTTGAAAATAATGAAATTTCATGACTGAATTAACTGATTTAAAGTATTGATTTTTTTTTCTACATTATTGATAACCAGCTTTCTGAAATGTATTTTCTTAAACTTTTATGTATATTTTTGAAATAGTCCTTATAAAAGTATTTGAATTAGCACCTTTCTATACTTCTTAAGTGCCCGTTGTAGTCAATCTATCCCTGGTTGAGATTTTAAATGTAAAGCATTCATTAATACTGCTTTTCATGGCAACTCAGAGCAAATTCAGAGGGATTTTCTAAGGGATTTTGTTTTCAGTCAGAATATTATATTTAACAAATATTACTAGACTTGCGTTTTGGAATCAGAGAAAGATATCAATAATTAAATGGGTATATTTTGATATATTTAAGGATGCTTTATATTTTGATTTTATTTTAATATTTTTTTTTAATCTTGCAGACAGCATACAAGGAACTTATTCATTTTAATGCATCCTTCTTGTTGGCTTAGAGCTGAAATATAGTTGCTTGAAAATTAATTTACCCCTCATGAATGACTGGTTGGATTATCTTTGTAGCATTAAATGTCAACCCTGAGCTCAGAGCACATTGTGTCTACGGTAAAAAGTTGTCCCTGAGCACTTAATGTTGTGTTAAATGATGATGTGTCCTTTGCAAATGTATTATTAGTGTCAAGCTGTTCTGTCTCTCAAGATTGAAAAATGGTCAGTGATTTGAGCTGCCATTAAACCTGAATAAAAAAGAGAGAGGCTGTGGGGGGTTTTCATGCTTTTTCTGAATACACACGTATTCTTGAGTATGTGTAAGACATAACAAAGTGTTTCTGTTAACCTGAGACTCCAAAAACTCTGTAATCGCAGCAATTAAAAACAAGAAAACCTCTTTTCTGTTTTTCTGGAAAAGAGTGGTACTTGAATAGCCTGCGTGACATTGAGACCACAAAAAACTATACTAAATACTTGAGGGCTTGGTCCTGTTTTCAAGCATATGAACAAGAGTTCTGGCACCAGTTCTCAAAGGTAGATTATAACACCCTAAATGCACCCTTACTGGTAAGTGATTTGCTTCTGATTTTAACTGAGCTTAGGACAGAATTTTCTTTGGAATTTTGCTTTTTTTTGAGGTTCCCAGACCAATAGTTATTTCCAAATTTGAAGTTGTAGAGTTATAGGTGATGTGTGCGTATTTAAGACATAGATGTCAGTTATGATTAGAGTTTCACAGAGTTTCACTGGATTCAAATTCTGTTACTCACTGAATGCACAGTGACTAGTTTAAGTTCTCTGAAAATCATTTAAGCATATACTTCTGTACGCACATCTTAGATGATAGTTGCATTCATACCTCTGTGGATCTGGATGATTTTACAGAGCACTTGAGAAAACACTTCCTTCCCCATACCAGACACCTAACTTGTTGGCATTAATAAAGGCACTTAAAGAAAAACTCTGCTACTGAGACAGTCCATTTGCAGGAGTTTCAGGGCATATAGGAAAAAAATAAACTTTATTCCATCCCATTAAAAAATAAACTACTGTAAAATTATGGAATTGTTGAAAGTACAAACTGACTTGAACTTTTGAGTCAGTTAACTTGCTGTGTTTGCAAGCTATTGAATTCACAGAATCACAGGACAGTTTGGGTTGGAAGATCATCTAATTCCAACACCCCTGCCATGGGCAGGGATACCTCCCACCAGATCGGGCTGCCCAAAGCCCCATCCAACCTGGCCATATTGAGCTGCTCTTCAACCACCACCCCCAGGTCCTTCTCCTCAACCTGTTCTCCACCCGGCCTGTATTTGTGCTTGGGATTGCCCAAGACCAGATGCAGGACCTCCCACTTGGTATTGTTGAGCCTCATGAGGCTCACACAGGCCCACCTCTCAGGCCTGTCCAGGTCCCTCAGGATGGCAGCCCTTTCCTTCCAGCACCACACAGCTTGGTGTCATCAGCAAACTTGCTGAGGGTGCACTCAATTTCACTGCCCATGTCACCAACAAAGGTGTTAAATAGTGCCGGTCCCAATACTGACCTCTGAGGAACATCGCTTGTTACAGATCTCCACCTGGACATTGAGCCATTGACCACAACTCTTTGAGTGTGACCATCCAGCCAATTCCTTACCCACCAAGTGGTCCATCTGTCAAACCCATTTCTCTCCAGTTTAGGGACAAGAATATCATGGGGTACAGTGTCAAATGCTTTGCACAAGTCCAGTTGCTCTTCCCCTATTCACCCATACTGTAGCCCTCTTGTAGAAGGCCATCATATTTGTCAGGCACAATCTGCCCTTAGTGAAACCATGTTGGCAATTCCTTTGGTGCACATCAGTTACATTACTGATTCACAGAATTTCACAGAATGGTTGAGGTTGGAAGGGACCTCTAGACATCATCTAGTCCAACCCCCTGCACAAGCAGAGCCAGCTAGTGCTGATTGCCCAGGGCTATGTCAAGGTGACTTTTGAAGATCTCCAAGCAAAGAGACTGTGCAAACTTTCTGAGCAACCTGTGCCAGTGCTCCGTCACCCACACAGTAAAGAAGTGCTTCCTGACATTGAGATGGAACCTCCTGTGTTTCAGTTTGTGCCTGTTGCCTCTAGTCCTGCCACTGGGCACGACTGTAAAACACCTGATGGCCATCATTGTACCCTCCATTCAGGTATTTACAGACAGTGATGAGATTCATCCTCTTCTCCAGGCTGAGCAGTCCCAGCTCTCTAGGCGTCTCCTTGTAGGAGAGCTGCTCCAGGCTCTTCATCATCTTTGTGGCCCTTTGCTACCCCTGTTACAGTGAGGAAATCAAGGACCTCCTCAAAGGCAGACTGTGGAAACCCTAAAAAGTCCAGAGGACCATTTTCTTCTGTCCTTGTTCAGTAGGATTTCACGGGAGGGTTCCTGCAACCTTCACTAATTCAAACCAATAATAATGACAATGATTCCTGCTTAACTAGGTGTGCTGTTTCACACTTCCAGTTTGACAGTAAAGCTTACCCCAATCTATCTCTAGTTTCTAATTATCTATGTATACATTTTAGTCTGGGTGTCAGCATCAGTTACATTAATGTATTTTAATTAAACTACTACCAGTAACTAAAATTTACACAGTAGCTATAGTGTTGTTATGCTTTAAACAATACTTTAGCATATGAAATGTATTGCTACTATGTAGAAAAAAATCTTAATAATGTTTTGATTATGACTGTAATACCGGCACAGAAAGATTCAGGACAGCAGTTTGTTGGTTGCTACAAATTATACTGAAAGTGTTGAAAGGAATTTTAAATCTGTAATGTTGATTAGCAAATTTTACTATCTGTCAGGTTTTTTGGCATGCTGTAAATAACTCATCTTCAAATAATTCGTCTGAGTAATTAAATTTAGATTGCACATTTCTCATTTCAAATATTTTGACTCTTATCTATTTGCTTTTCCATTGTGGCTTAATTGGTGTGGTCTATATAAACGGACAATAAATTTATATACCTTTGTTATAAAGATCAGTCAGTGAATAGAACTTGGTATTCATCCCAGACAGAATTATGATTGAATGTATTTGCAAGATTAAAGCACTGAATTTACTTTTTTCTAATTAAAGGCAATTAAAGATTTGCAGACACAAATAAAAGACAATGAATTGAGGAATAAGTGTAGGAGCAAGTCCATTTGCAGGTGAAAAGAAGTGCCTTTGAAGCAGAACCAGCTGTATTTTCATTGAAAGAATAACAGTTTAGGAAGCTTTTCTGCATGTGCTCGCTTGATAGCATAATGTACTCATAAGCAGCTTACGCAGTACAGTATTCAGAAAATAGCAGTGCATTAATTTTTAAAGTAGCAAATGCAGGCAAAGAGCAGTGCTGCCACATGATGATAATGAAGGTGGATATTGTAAAGTCTACTGAGAGAAAAGAAAGCAGGGAGCTCCTGAAATGTGAACATTTATAAAACAATAACTAGATATTCATATGATAATAAGCTTGGACAGCAGTATCAACAAAGGCCAAAGATGCAGTCCTGTTTCTGCTTAAGCCTGATGAATTGAGAAGCAGAGAGGCAGTCTTTAGTCAGTTATTCAATTCCAGTAATGAGCTATTGTTGGAATGAAAGAGTAAACATCTAGAAGGATCGGGAATCCAATATTTTTTTAAGAAGTTATTATATAGG
This sequence comes from Aythya fuligula, assembly GCF_009819795.1. Taxonomy (NCBI): domain Eukaryota; kingdom Metazoa; phylum Chordata; class Aves; order Anseriformes; family Anatidae; genus Aythya; species Aythya fuligula. The sequence continues at coordinate 134,823,934 of NC_045560.1, read as the reverse complement.
TTCAGGTTGTATGGTAAATGGCAGCATCTTTACAAAATCTTAGGTGTAGTCCATTTTCTTAACATATAGCGCTCAGCGTGCTGCATTCTCAGTTACATGTGTTACAGAGTTTGTTATCTATGCAAAAATATTTATGCATAGTACCTCGTAATGTCACAGGATTTCTGCAGAGTTAAAAAAAAAAAAAGGTCACTCAGCACTTAATGAACTTATCTAGCTCATAAGTGTTATTTAACTTAAGTTTTGCATTAATTGTGGTGTTTAGTTAAAGAGAATACTGAATATACCAGATCAGGTCTTCTCTAATCTATTATTAAAATTATTGAATAGGAGATATTTGGGATCTTGTTCTCTAGTGTGAATAGAGAAAAATCACAACATTTCTTGTGAAATCCATAGCATTTTAATCCTAGTTACGTGAGGAGAAACAACTTTATGCTGCATATTGTATGAATACCTAACATTTGCTCTGAGGGAAACACTTTGGCATTTTTCACAATACAGCTGTGTTTAGTAGCTGAAAAACTCCCCCATCTTTCACTGTTATCTTTATGCTTTTCTAAGTCTACAGCCAATAGAAGAGTCCATTTCCACTCCTGGAAAGTTTCAAAAAAGGATTTTTAAATGGGCACAACTCTGTTCAGCTGCTACTGAGGTCCTTTTGCCACCCAAGGAGCAGGAAAAAAAATGGGCAGACAAGGACAGGATAAAAGGGGTGGGATGAAGGGTGAGCACTGGAGAGTTTCTGAAGACAACTTCAAGCACTGAAATGGAAAGGTGGATGGTCTTTGCAGCTGTTCTTGGGAGGGACTGGCAAGGCGCAATAGAAGCAGGGAATAGATGGCTGTAGTCAGTAAGAAAAATTTCCTTATCATGGACTAGTTCTTTGGCCTTAAAAACTGAAATAAAGTGATGGATGGACTTCAGAAAAGTTGTAAAGAAAGAAGTTGTGAGTTTATTAAATAAATTAAAAAAAAAAAAAAAAAAGTAAGGTAGGTGGTTTTGTTTGTTTGTTTTAAAAAAAAAAAAAAAAAAAAAAGGAAAGCCAGCACTGGAGTTTGAGAGAAGAAATGAAAAATTGATAATAATGATAATGTGAAGAAGTACAAGAGGAAAGGATTTTGCTTAGGTAATACAGAAAGTAGGATTTGGTCTGGAAATTTTCCAAATCTATGTTTTTGGCTTCTTTTCTGGCCCTCCTATGTTCCCTCAGGAAAACTCTCTGTCTGTCTTGAATAGACATTGGGTAAAGCAGACAAATGAGGCTTTGTCTGATGAGTCCATCTTAACTGGCTTTGACGGTCACTTCCTGGGAAGAAGAAACAGCTTTAGCTGATGACTCTGACAGATAAATGTACAAGACAGCTTGCAGGATGAGGTAGATAAAACTAGAAGAAATCGGGAGTGTGAATATACGTGTTCCAACTGGTTGAAATTGCAGACTCAAAAGAACATAGGGAGCTATTATTATTTATTCCTGCTTGTTTTCCAGGTGGTAATGATCAGCATTCACGTGGTAGGGGCTTTGCATTTCATAGTTCTTTATAGTCCTGTAGTGCAGATGTCTTTCCCAAGGCCTCAGAAAGTTCAGATGTTTTAAGAGTCTTTTAGTACAATAGCTAAATCTGGTTTTCATTACAAAGGACTTCACAGATGCCCTTTTTAAACTTTTGCACTTCGTGGACTCAGACTGTTTCCCTACCATATATATTTTTTTCCTTTGGCTTTCACGTTTAGCAAGGAGAATGGTAAATTAATGACAGGTGCATAGATTTGGAGAACTACCAGCTCTAGAGTCATTATTAAAATAGCCTATTTGTTATATAGGGAGGTTTAGTTGTTCATATCAGATTTAATATAAATCTGGACATATTCTATGGATAAGCTGAATACAGTCTTAGCCATACTGACAGTACTGGATTAAACAGTACCAGAATGTTTGAAACTGAGTGAAGGAACACCGATAATCTTTCCCTTTTCTAGGAATAGACTGTGTAATATTTACCATTGCTCTAGTCACCTTCACAGTTGGTCCTTGGAGAGGAGGAGGGAGAATGGGCAATGTGAGGAAGAGGAGGTGGGGATCAGTATCTGACTTTTTTCTCATTCCTAATGGGCCTTACAAAGCTTTCTAGTTTTTGTTATCTAACTCTGTTGCATCACAGGATGGGAAACCTCTGTGTGTCCTGCTTTATTTACCCCAGATGGGAGAACAGCAAATCTGAATTACGAGAACTGAAATTGAACCTAGTCCTTGTCAGTTTTATACTTCTAAACAAAAGTATTTGTTGTGCTTAAAACATATCAGCTGGATAAATTTCTATAGTTTGTTCATGAGTAAGTAAGAACAGCTGCATCACTTTATTGAAAGTTGGCTCCAAACAAACAAACAAAAAAATTCAAGACTGGGGTATACCTATGCCAAATTTCACCCTGGAGTGAATTTTTATGAGTTATAAACTCCTGCCATTTATAATGGAAATTCTGACAGCTCTTTAACTATTTCATTGCAAAGGTACGACTGCAGTACTTCAGGAGGAAGAAACACATTGTCTTCCAGGCTGGTTTCATCTCATGACTTAACCATTTGGGTTGTTCCTGCATTTCTTTCTGTAACTGTACAGAATATTACAGCACTCCGCATTGTTGCATCCTGCTTTCAGATATCATTGACTTCTGAAGAATAATGCTGCAGTCATCCTGTCCTGTAAATGTGATATGTTGACTGGATGAATATGTTGGAACATCAGACATAAATAGTCATGTTGTCATCTTTACTCCATCCTCTAAGAAGGCTCTTTGGATATATGCTTTTTTTTTTCACTTGGTTTAGGTTATTTTTCCTTTTGTCACTGAGTATTTTCTAAGTTATTTCAGTTCTTTTATGAATAATACCTGACCAGAGGATAATACAGAGACCTTCACAATATATAATCCCCAGGGTTGAGGAGAGATTATACCATAAGAGCAAATTCGTAATGCGAGTTCAGCATCCACGATATTCTACACAGGGAAGAGCTCTTCATTGAATATGAGCAGAGAAATGAAACAGAAAAGGTGGACAAAGGTAGAAGTGTGTTTCCATGAATTCAGGGTATCGCTGGAGAAGATCATTCTTTTTTAATTCATGTTTCAGAATTTCTCCACTGTGCTGTAATATCCCAATTTTGAAGATGACAATGAAATGAGAAGATTGCACTATTGATTGTGAACATAAGGCCCCATCTGGTAGATTAAATGGGAGTGTTGCGTGCACAAAACTACTGAGAACTCTTTTAGAGGGAAGGTTAAGTTATCTGAATGTAACAACGATGAAACCTAGATGTAAAACTAGTGGTAAAAAAAAAGAAAAAATGAAAGATTTCTGCTTTAAGCATTGCAGCTCAGCTTTGTAAATAGGCAAAAAGGACAAAATGCATGTATGCATGGGGCAGGTGGGGGGTGGAGGAAAGGACTTTTTTGAAAAGACAAAGCGGTTTCACTGGGATTCTACCCCTCTGAGCATTTTCTTTGAGGATTCTTCTTTTCCTTCTCCTCCTTTGCTGACTGTATCAGTACCTTGACTTCTGTGGACTTAAAGAGGCTGTGGTTAATAGTATACAGTAGTGGAGCCTTTAAGTCGGAAAAATATACCTGAGAGATATCAAGTATTTTATGCTTTATTATTAAGTTGAGATAAAAGATTTATGACATTTCTAAGTACTTTCATGTCTTCCTCTGAACTCGGTTCATATAGACTCACAGTAATGAAACACTTGGCTGCACTATTTAGTGGCTGCAAGAGGTAGTCCCCATATTTTTCAAAAAAGTCCATCTAAGACAGTTCTAGAGGATTCTGTGTAACGTGTTTCTATAAACAGATAGTGTGAAGCAGTGGTTTTATTAATGCTTACTTGGACTGACCTGCATGTCTCCGAGTTCTGCTACTCACAAATAATGTTCCAGTTTGGAATCTTGAAACATTTACATTCACCAGAATGTCACGTATTACACATTTATAAGTGCATTAGAGATGACTAACCAACAAAAATGGTAACGAAAATTTTGTTTTGATTGAAAAGTGAGGGAAAAAAACGTCATCCGTCTTTAATCTACTTATTTGCTGTGTGATGCTTACAGAACAATTTAGTAAACATTGTACTAGTGGGTGGCTGTCAGTATGTGTATTTGGATGTCTCTTCGGAGTAATAAGTTCTGCACTGATTTATCAACTCTCGCTTGTTGCTATCATCACCTGTGCTGAGGACCGTTGTTGCACTGGTTGGGCCCCTGGCTTATAAAGCAGCTTCTGTTTAAAGTGCTGAACTGGGGGACGTTTTCAAAATGTTAGATCTGACTTTCAAACTGAAATAATTGCTAACATTCTTTATCTTTTTTTATATATATTTTTGGCAACATTTTCAATAAGTGTGTTTTTCTGCTCTAGGAAAACAAGATTATAAGAAAACCAGGCCTATGTTAAGAGCAACAAGATTAAAAGCAGAGGCCAAGAAAACTGCACTAGGCGTGAAGGTAGAGTTCTCTTTGATAGCTTATACCACCTTTGTGTATTTCTTGTTTCTTTTCCCCATAGATGTACTGCGTGAATATTGATTTCTGAGAGATATTGTTTATGACACTTCAAAATCTAAGTGGAATGCCAGAATCTAAAATATTTATGATGGATTGCTTTTACTTAACCCTAAGATAACTAGAATAGATGAAATACTAAAGGGTTTTAAGTAGTCCATGTTCTTGTTATGATGCATACTTTAATGTCAATAAAATATTGTATACTTAGAAAACTGATCTTTCCTGTGAGCCACTCTGTGCACAAAACAAATGCTTTAATGATTTTATATTGTTACAAAAGTGACAATACACAAACATCTCCCTTCTTCCTCTTCCTGTCCTATACCCATTTCTAAGAACTCGGCATTCTAGAATAAGTTTCTTGTGTCATTTAAAGACAGTGTTTGTTAAATATTGTAAATTCACAGCATTATTATCTCAGTCTACATTCTTGTGTACTACCTCTGACTTGGAAAACAGTAGGCTTAACTAACAGCAAAATACTTGGAAAGGGACTGAAATCTGTTTTGGAAATGTCCCTGTTCCAGGCTGGTATGAAGTATAATAATGGCTGGCTGATCATGACTGTGAATATGAAGAAGGAAGACAATCAGGAATATTATGTTCTATCCAGTGTCATCAGAATGGAGTTTGGCTGAATGTACATTGTTTATTTAGGTGGCATCCAATATTTTTCCATCACACTTATTTTTGAATCAAAGTGATATACAATTAGCTTAGCAGGAAGGTTAAAAAATGTTGTGTGTTTGTTTGTTTTGTTTTTAAAAGATCAGACACCTGAGTATTCTAGTGAAAGGAACTTTAGAAATGTTAAAAGGAGAACATTTTCTTGTTTCTGGCAGATGAGAAATCAATTTTTTCAAGTTATAGCTTATAGCAAATGCCAAGGTATTACTACCAAGCTGTAACAGCTGTTGAGCTGCCAGATGATGTATTTGGTTGTCTTCCAGAATTTGCTATTATAATCACGAAACAGTGCTTTCTTTTTGCTCCTGATTGCTGATCTCGATCAAGCATTACCGTGCGATGCAGTATGTTTTCACAACATAATCTCCTCAGTTAGTGCTGTGTGTCAGGTTTTAATGAGAAAAAGTAGATTGCCTTTTTTGTTTAAAGGATAGATTATTAACCTTTTGAGTTTGATGTTTTTTCCTTCCCTTCTTATTAAATTTTACTTTTTCTTTTCATTTTACTTTCAATGACATGACCTTTTAAAAGTGATGTTCTACCTGGAGACTTTTGCTGTACAGCCTAGTTCTTTAGAAATGTACAAGTTTTACGCGTATCTCTTACAAGTGAGGAAAATATGTCCTTCAAACCATGTTTTGTTTCATTTTTATCTTGAGTAATTATTACTTTAAAATGATGGAGAATAGAAAAGCATATGTGTAATCACATGTATAATGAATACCAAATATTAGTGAATAAGGAGAACAAGAATAATTTATCCTGTACAAATGTGTTCCTACATATTTTTGTAGAATGCCAGCTTTGTTGCAGCTTGGAATGACTTTTGCCATCAAAGTGCACACATGTTCTCCAGGTCATGGGGTGTTGTGTTCCCTGGGGATCTACTGGTTGCAATGTTTTAGGTGTCTGAGGTTTGCAATTCTGCCTCTGCCTTTTAAACAAACAAACAAAACAAAACAAAACAACAATAACAACAAAAACTTTAAAATATTGTCTTCTGGCTGTTACATTTCTTGCACACATGGGCTATAAAATCTGATTCTGATTGCCCCCAAACAGATCTCAGTCATTTTCCTTGCTTCCTAATTGCTGACAAAAGCTGTCAGAGCTTAAGCAAAAGGGAAGGGAAGGTGGTTACTTCTCCCTACAGGGATGTGCTTGTGGAGCAAGGAGGACAAGGCCTTTGTATACAGCCTTCTCGCTGAGCTTATATAACCCATCAGGTTATGTACAGTTCTGAAACTATTTTGAGGTTAAATGCACATAATTGTTTGTTTCCTAATATTCAGAGCTTTGCGTGTGCCTGAGCTCTTCATTTGGGAAGGTATTGTCACAGCTGTCACTTCATATTAGCAAAGTTTTCTGATGCTGATAAACAACATGGTTCACCTTTCTAAGGGTGAGGTTTTAGTGTTTTTATACGATGCAGGCTCCAATTCTGTGCAGTGACAGTTGACTAACTTCAGTTTGTGTTGAAAGAAAAGCGGTGTAATTACAGTGCAATGCAATAAGTAGGCAGCACTTTAAATAGAAATGGCCAAGGCTCTTGTTAAATGTTTGAGAAAAAACATACATATGTATACTCTCCATTTATTTGTTTTTCCAGGTTTCAGTACACGATATGGTATGCAGCACTTCAAAGTATATTAACGTTTTCCTATAAAAGCTAAGTTGCAGATAATAAAAATACTGTAGAGGAGATATAACCGTATCATACTTATAGAGGTACAACCTCTCAAGGAAAGAGGAAAATTTTTTACATCTATGAAAATGCCATTTAAAACAATGGCTTTTTTTTAGTACTCATTGATACCTCTAGCCTGGGGTCCAATCCATGGGAAGAACAACCACTAGATATAAACTAAAGTATTTAGGGAAAATGAAGGATTGAAAAACAGAGAGGGGATGTAGTCCTCAATATCTGTGAAGATAATGAAATTCCACTGTTGTGTATTTCACCATAAGAGCTGACAACATTTGCTTTAAAAAAAAAAAGCCTTATAAATGACATAAAACTTTCGAGAACTGATCCCCTGGAGATCCTTCACATTTCATCGCTGGCATACTAATTAGCTTGTCTTGTCAAACTTTGATTGCCTTGTCATTTTAATGCAAGGTTTAAAGTAACAAAGTTTCTTTCAGTCACTGCCATTTAGTACTTTTTAATTTCCCCAATGAGAGATTTTATCCATGTTGATAATGTCAGAGAAGTAGCTAAGCACTAATAACTATCAAAAGTTAGTTCAAGCAGGGTGACCATGCTAGTATTCAGTGTAATATTTGCTCTTTAAACATGCTTAAAAATTAAATATTGAAAAAGAGCTATTGTGCTGGCTCTGTTTGTATACATGACACCAATGCAGACAGTGCCAAAACACATGGTGTGCCTTGGACAAGCAGGACCCCTGTCTCAAGAAATAACATGGAGAGAAAGCAATATGTTGGAAGTCTCTCAGTTTTTGGGTAAGACAAGATTCTTTATAGCAGTACCAAAAAGGAAGCCTCTGAATTTTCTCTTTGTGGTTGTTTTGTTGCCTGCAGATGGAAGTACACCTGGAGGTGACGACCAGGTGGAGTAGCAAGGGCTCTAAGCTGTCGGTGCTGTCTCAGCTCTTAGAGGTGCCAGTGGGAGGGTGGCAAGGGGAAAATGGTTTGAGGAGTGTTCAAGTTCAGCCCCAGATAGCTGGGTTTTTCTATGCAGAGGCCAAAAGTAATGGGAATTCTTGAGGAGATATTTTTTTTCACAGGCTACAAGAATGAATCTGTGGTCCGTGTGATAGATGATGACGTTTTCTCTCTTGTTGAAAAGCAGACACAAATCTGAACAGTAGCATTTTACACCCACTTGCAAAGATGTAATCAGCTGCAGAATACCACTCCATAGAGAATTATTAGCAGCATAGTACATTGATTGAGCTAAGAAATAAATGTTTCTTAGAGAAGTGGAAGCTCACTGTCTGTCATTCTTCTGCATATCTGCCTAATCTATTGTTTAGCTAGCTAGCTCTCTATTAAGAGTTTATCTCATCTGGAACAAGTTATATATGAAGAGATAACAAAACATTCCTAGTGTATTTTGGCAAAGGGTGCTCTCTGATTTCATGCTGCTCATAATCTGCTAAGTTAGTGGACTCTGTTTGCCAAGATATGTTGGGAATACAGTTTCATAGCTTTGCAGAAATTAAGGCCACAAGGGACTATTAGATCATTTGATCTGGCCTCCTATATACTACAGATCATAAAATTTCATCCAGATACCTTCTAGGAAATCCAAGCACTTTTGTAGACCCAAAGTACTGGGTCTTCAAACCAGTTTATGTGCCTCACAAAAAGAGCAGGGCACCTTAATGTACCACCAATGAACAGTGTGATATATTCCCAGTGCTTCCAGCAGTCAGATTTTCATCCCTGACCTTGAAATGGAAGGGAGAGGAGGAAAAAAGTGTACAAAGTGAACAACAAAATCAGATTGCTCCCATCTGACCCTGGCCTGACCTGTACACTTAAGCACAGTAATTTTGGTGACTTTCAGCATGTGAACAAGATGCACCAGGCAGAAGCTTAGGAGGATTTTCTGTACCATCTCGGAGCAGAAGTCCATCTTCCTCAGGCTTTAGTCTCTGGCTATGACCCACTCCAAAGGACAGCTGAAAGAAAAGGAGTCCAACAATAAAACATCATATCCCGGTAACGGAATCAATATAATTGAAGGGAAATTTATTGGAAAGGAAGGAAACTCTTACTCTGATCCTTTATAGAAAAGTCTGAAGCACAGAAGCATGAACTGTCATTATTTTTGACAATCTAGTACTCCAGGGATTCAGAATATAGCACTGACCATGCAAGCAATTCTAGTCTTCCCAGGCTCTGAAGGAAGGGAGCAGTCTGGAGGCTTTTGTTCACCAAATCTAGCTAGCAGCCAGGGCCTCCTTTCACAAATGCCCAAGTTGAAGAATTCTTCCCAATGGCTGAATAAGTTATTTGTTTATTTATATGTTTATTTATTTAGTTGAGAAATCTTGCCATAAAAGACTCATGGCCATGGAAGTCTGTATTCTCCCTAAGAGGTTACTTGAATGTTCATTCATTCTTGTTCTTAGGAAATTACATCTTATTTCAAGACCGAGTTTATCTAACCTCGGCAGGACCTCAAGAGGTTCTTATAAACGAGGTAGAAAGACCCCACACTGTGAAGCATCTTACTTAAATACAGGTATATGGCGTATAGTTATATGCTGTAACCAAGCTACCTCTCATTCTTCTCTATGATAAAATAAATAACAGTCATCTCCTTACTGGAAATCCCCCCTTCCACATGTAGGGATCGTGCTGAGGAAGTGGTTACTTCTTAAATCAAAAGACCTTTTTAGAGTCACAGGCTTTCAAGGCAGAGTTTTCCATTTTGTAAGTACTGCCTTTGTAAGTGCTACAATATTATCTAGTAGCATCTTTGTAGTACTACAGTATTACAATTATAACAACTATATTATCTTGCATTTAGCTATGTTAAAATGAATCCTGCTTTGTGATCATATAGCCAGATGTTTTAGATGACTTTGTAGTAGTTCCTTGTTTTCCTTATTTAAGGCCATAATTGTTTTTGTGCTATCTGAAAATTTTAATGGTTAAAATTTATAACATAAAAATTACTGATAAAAGTTACTAAATTACTTTTGTTGCCTTGCATTAGATGTTAAATGTTTTGTTAACAAGCAAACATTCATTTTTAATTCTTATTTTTTGAAATTCTAAAAAATGGTCACAGTGAATGCCCAGCCAAAGTCTTCCACTTAGAAATTATATGGGATAAGAAGATTTATTTTTAAGTCCATGTAAGTTTTATTTCTAAAAAGACAAATATCCTTGGTCCATGTGATTTTCTTTTTATCCCTTTTCAAAAATATCTAGGAATAGTTTACAATTTCAGAGACAGAAATCTGTGGTACACTTTAACCTACTTTTAAGATAGTGTTTGATAAAAAAGAAAAAGATATACTAAATATATGCTTCTATTTGGAGGACAATAAACAAATAATTTAACATGTAAAAAAAATAAAATTTCCTGAGTGTGGTATTACGTTATATATGTGGTGTATGATACTGTCATAAACAGTGTCTAAATCTGTGCAACTATATTCAACATTTTTCCTCATCTAGTCCCCCATTTTTTGTTTTTGTTGTTGTTTTTTTGTTGATGTTGTTGTTTTTTTATATCCTGTTTAATCTCATTTAGATCCCAACTCTGCAACTTATTCCATCAGGAATCTGAGGACGTTATTGGAGTATTTTGGCATGGAGAGACATAAAACTGACAAAAATGATAGGAGAATTGAATCTACATTATTCTGCAATGGCATGTGTTTCCTTTATGGAGAAGTTCCTGAAAAACTTAACTAAGCTGCAATCAATAGATTTCTGCAGAAATTGTTCTAAATTTAAGAGAATATAGTAGAAAATTGTGTTCCTTTTTAAAGCTTTCTTGACTGTACTTTGGAATTTGAGAGCAGGGATTTTATTTCCTAGTGTTCTGTACCATGTTATAAAAGAAAAAAGAAAAAAGGAGAAAAAGCCCTGTGATCATGTTAAGTTTATTTCTATAAGACTTCTTCTTATTGGTTAATTATTCATGGCGAAATCCTCTGAGTAAATGGATTTCGCAGGGGGATGATAGGGATGATCCATAAAGTGTAAGAGAAAGGGAGCTATATATGCCAAGCGGGGAGTATTTTAACATTTCATTTCTATGCATGGCTTAAAATACAAATAGCAAAGCCTGATAAGTATAAAACAAATTAGAATGACAATATGTACGGTTGTTGCAAAGGCAGTGTAGTGGTGTAGCATCTCATTTGCTACTTACATTGCAAAATTTATGTTTATAAAAGTTCATAAACTGGATACAATTCTTAAGAGGCTGCATATCCCTAGCTAAGAGCCAGGCATCCTTTGTTAGACCATTTATTTTAGATTTTTTTTACTCAGCCTTCTTCAGTAACTCAGAATTAAGGTGTTCGCATAAGTCACAAACTTGGAATTTCAATAAGGCTTGTCATTCCCAGGGTTAATAAATACTGATCCATTCACCTACTTCCTAATGCCTGCGTAAGGAAAGTAATGTTGTCTTGGTGTTATTTGCTGTAAAACGTAGGCAGAGAGAAATTAAAGAACTGCTCCCAAGCAGTTATTGGGCAGCCTGAGAATAAAATCAAGATTTTCCCAGTTTCGCATCCCAGAAAACAAATCTTTAATGCAAACGTTCCCCCCAGTTTTGCTGCTGCTACCACAGTATTTCACAAGGGAGTCTGGGGAGAAAGGAGAGGGAAGGTGGCCTGATTGTAGAGCAGAAAACATGGCAAGTGTGACATCTGAACAAGGGAAAAAACTTTTAATACTGGAATGAATTTGCTGTCTGTGTCAAGTGTGAACGGTGCCTGCATTGTACGGTTTTGTTGTCCACTCTCCTGAGCAGATGGAGCTTGCAGTTGTATGTCACTTGTTTATTACATCCTCTTAAGATTAGTAGCTGTGTGGCCAGATGGGTCTGGGAGCACAGCTGTGGATACAAGGAAATAAATGAAACCTGTCTGATGCTGCCATGCCCTTTTGTGAGATACTGACGTGTTGTAACTGCAACAAAGCAAAAATCACTTTCCTTTAATATATTAGTGAATTAGATGTATTTTTTTTTTTAATCAAATCATATAAAAACAGGAGGGTGAGGCTCAGAGAAAGGGATAACACTAAGAGGAAAATGTAGCTGAAATCCTTAGCAAACAGCCTCGGCAAATTCAAAGGAACGATTTTAATGTAAAATAAATTTAAAGTGCATATCAATTAATCATCCATATAAAATGTAAAGCAAAGGTTTCTATAGAACAAAGGCTCCTATAAAGCATACACCAACTAGGCAGTAGTATTTCAAAGTTTATTAGATGGCATATGTTGAATTATTGATCCAACATTCTGATAAACTATATAATGCATTCATGTAAATGCAAATGAAATGCTGTTCTATAGAAGAATGCCAGATTATGGGCTAGACTTTAAAAAGTCTAACACACTTTTAACTCCTTCATGGCAGTGGACATGCAAAGTCAGCCACAAAGCTACCACGAATCTGGAGATCCCAGATGGGACTTGTCCTGCAGTGTAGGTCTCTACACCTGACCCATCATCTACACTTCCTTCATAGTCTAAGGGGAGAAATAGGCATTTTTAGAGAATGTCCCTGTGACGTCGTTTAGATATCTTGTTTAGGACAGAAGGAATCTTACACTGAAGAGGGTCAGATCCTCTCCTTCACCTGAAAAGGTTGTCTGATTGTCTAGGTGAGATGTAGGCATCTCTTTTCCATCCCAGTGGCAAAGTAAGTCTGATGTTGCATCTTCTGTACCAATTCAGATTAGTTGCTATAAATTTATTAAACTATTTCTCTCCTTTGAAGTATATGGGTAGGTTGCTCTGAAGCAGACGATTTGTGGGTTAACGTGAAACTGAGATTCTGAGGGGAGATTATTGCTTCTTTTTGTAGAGGGTAGGCAGTTTGTGGGGGTGGGCAAACTGACCTGTTCCTTGTGAGTACCCCCATACATGATTTCAAAAATCCTTCTTGATGATAGGTAATGAAGCAACGTGTGCTGTTAGCTGTGGAAGTGGTACTTACTATGAGCTGGAGGAACATAATTACATAAAATACATAAAATACATAATTTGTATTTCTTTTATTGTCTAACAAAATGAGAGTCAGCAGTAAAGGGAGTATGCTGTGCTTTCATAGAAAAAAGAAAAAAAAAAAAACTTAAAAATCAGAAACACTGCAACTTTGCAAGAAGTAATGTTATAATGATAACACTGATTTGTTATATCCAAGATGTAAAGCTGGAGCTTAACAGAGTCCAGCCTTAAGATAGAATACGATGATAGGCAGTCACATAGTGAATATGACGTTTAGTAGAAAAACATTTTTTCTGATTCTGAAAGCTGCTATAAATCATGTATACTTTGGAAGACTCTTTTATGTTAATTAAGGAAGATGCAGCAAGTTGCAGTATTTTATGGGAAGAGAGGCAAGTGCAAGTGTGAATTGTTGTGCTTTTTGCCTTATTGAAGAGGGGAAAGAAGAAAAGTTTCATCCAATTCTGAAGGATTTTGTAGATCCATATTGTAATGCATGCCAGGAGGTTGGGAGGTAGAGGTAGCAATTTTCATTGACTTCCACCATACTGTGTTTGCTTCATTAAAAAATTACAAATTTGTTGGCAAAAAGCAGTAACATATTGCTAGAAAACATCAAAATTCACAGTGTAAATTCATAACTTAAATTTGTGTTCAAAACTGTGGTTCATGAATTCTGTTTTCTTTTAAAAAGGAAGGGATGGAATAATAAAAGGACATAAAGCTCCTATTTCTAGGTCAGACCAAAGATCTTTAAGCCAAGTGTCTTATTTTTGGCAGTGTATCAAACTCACCAAAATCTTTATTAAGTGAATGGATTTTATAACACTCTGAATTGGTGATCAAAAAGAATAAATCATTAAAGTATTGATATATTACGCAGAGTCTACGTCTGGTGTTATTTTGATGTGCGTTATAGAAGGGAAGTGACATTTATTTCTTATTTATCTTAAATTATGATAGTGTTTCTAACAGTTTTTGTTTTACTTTTTTTTTTTTTTCCTACAGGAAGTTGCCCTTGTCCTTGCAGCTATATTGGTATTTTTGTTGGCTTTCTATGCTTTCTTTTATCTTAACATTTCCAGTGAAGTTGACCTTGATCTGGATCCAGATGAAAACTAGCAGATGCAATGAATCTATCATCACGATTTCTTCAGCTTGAACAAGACTACGTAGGAACACACAGTCTCTTCACTGTGAGACAGTAAACAATGCCATTTCTTGCAGTCCAAATTAGTAAGTTTTGCAATACATCAGTTACTTCTACATTCCAGATCTCCAAAATAAAGGAAGAACGCTCACGCCCGGCAAGTATATTTGGTTAACACCGAAGCCAGGAGCTGCAGTACAACACATGAAGTTTATTGTTTACATTATTTTTTCTCAGGCAGAGAACTTTGATGTCGAAAGACAGGTGCTATTATTACCATGGGTATTGATGCTGACTTCACAGGAGAAGAATCTGCCTTGAGTAAATTTAGGAATCAAAGCTTCCTAATAGCCAAATTAAGTTCCTTTCCCTTTCCCAAGAGGAAGCAGAAATACCAAATAAAATAATCTTTTATTGTTTTATATTTAAAGTATATCAAAAAAACCCTCGGTCTTCCTCTCCCTTTTTATCTTTCTTGTAAATGTGTGCGCACACATGCACACACAAAGATGGAAGACATTGTAGGAAAAAATTATCTTTTTAGAAGCAGTCTGTCACCTCCTATATGGACTTAATTTTATGTCATCCCAGATTCTGTGTGCCCATATATCTACAGTAATCTTTTTCATTCTTTTGCCAACTGTTCAGCACACATGTGTTCTGTCAGAAATGGCACCTGGATGACAGAAGCTCTAGCATTCGCATATGCCTCTGAAACACAGTTCTTTGCCTCCTGTGCTGTCTGAACTAGTGTAAATAGAAAGTTCAGTCGATGTTGGGTTTAATTAGTGTATTGCTCTATTATTAATATAAAGTCAAAATTATATTTTAATTATAGTCTTCCTGTTGTTTGTGGTATCAACTGGCTCTACCTGTGAGGGGGATGTTGTAAAAAAATTCTTTGTAGTTATACAATCATTTTTATCATCAAACTAATGTCTGAAGTTGTAAGTATTAAGAGGCTTTTTTTTTTTTTTTATGTACACTTCTAATAATTGGGAAAATCTTGGCTTTATGTCATCCTTTAATTTTCACAAAGTCTCTTTCAGAATATGCAGTGTAGATAACATTTCTGATGCCTTTGATAACCACAAGCAACTTGAAGAAGTTGATATGTCAAAGCAGCTGCAGGGAGCTGTTAAATTCTGCCTTTACACTGTTCTGCTTCAGCTTCAGCATATTACTGAGCTTATGGTTGTAAAGGTTTTGGTTTGATCCTTTAAATTTGTGGTCAGTCTTTCTCTAGTTTGGTTTCGTTTTGAAACCAAGAAGAGCATGGAGCCATTAGTGCTGAATGTGCAAATGAGTTAGGCAGATTAACTTCCATAAAAGCTACTATAATTCTGAAATTTTGTTAGCAAACTAGCTTGGTTGTATCTTTGATACCAGTCTGTGGGCTGAAGGCTAGGTTTAATTGTAAATGAGACATTTACTGACTTGTTCCAGAAATGCCTGAGTAAGATTCCATACACTGATTTTGAAGACAAAGGCATACCAAATCCTAG
Source organism: Aythya fuligula (assembly GCF_009819795.1). Taxonomy (NCBI): domain Eukaryota; kingdom Metazoa; phylum Chordata; class Aves; order Anseriformes; family Anatidae; genus Aythya; species Aythya fuligula. Next base: position 134,808,343 of record NC_045560.1, on the reverse strand, counting down.
CAACTATTATAACGGAGAATATATTTATTTTAAATTGACACAGTCCCATTATCACCTCTTAAGGAACTTAGATTAATGCAGTTAATTTTTAAACCATACAGTAACTATGACCATATACGTTATGTCTCCCTAAGGATACACTTCTTATCTCTCATACTCCTCATTCACTTTATGCAATGCAAAACAACTCCTCTAGAAATTCAGAGTACAACTGTCTTCCAAGAATATGAAAGGGAAAAACATATACATGCAAATATGTCTCATTTTCTAATTATGACTGTTACAGACACAAAAACTTAACATTTATACATTCATATGACTTATAGGCGGCTAATACTCTTATACATGACCGAACGCTTACTGACATGTTGAATTTATGGTGAAGCATTTTCTGACACATGGCCCGCCTTTCAGTGTGGAGAAAAGCATATCACAATCTGTCTTCTTGGATGTGACATGCCGTTCATTTCACCAGTGCCACACCACATGTCACAGAACCTACAGACCTCTCCTTTTACTTTGCATGAGCAATTTTCTTGTTCCATAAAATGCTGGAAGGATTGCTTTCTTAATGTGTGTATGTAGCTCCCTGGGTGGTATGTGGTCTCAGAATGATGTGTGGTTATCCCCATCATGCAAGTTGTCTCATAACTTGCTTTCTGAATTGGTTACATTAAAAAGCATGCTATTCCTACTGTCAAATTTATGAAGTTCTTAGAACATGAAGATCTCATTTCCCATAATTATGACTCACAGACAAAATCTGAAGTGCATAAATGTGTGACTGAAGCAATTTTCCTGTTTTGTGGCTTATCAGTCCATATCGCCAACAAGTGCCATAGTTTGCAGTTTGCCTGTTGGCTTCGCTAAGGTTAGGCCTTTTCATTTATATGAAAGATATTTTCATGTAATGAGAAGATTTTCTGTTGCTTAGATAAACTGGATAGAGTTCTGTTCAGTGTACACAGAAATACCTGGTAAATATTGCAGCAAGTACACTGTTTCTCTTATCAGCACAATAATTTCTAATGGAACCATGTCAATATGTTTGTTTTTAAAGCTAAAAGCCTCCACCTTTCATAAAATTTTTCATCGTTAGTTTTCTAAAAGGCACAAGCACAATAACATTAACAATGAGTTTGGATTATGAGTAACATTTATGAATTTGCTGAAATTACAGCTGATTTACTCAAAGGAGATCGTAATCAACCTGAAGTTATTTTTACTTTCTAGAGCACTGTAGCGACCATACCTGGTAATTTAGAATAGGGACTGATTTGAATCTTGCAAACATGTGGCTTATTTTGCTCCTAATTATATCACAGATTGAAATATGCCTCCTCAATTTTGGACCATCTATCTTTGTATGAGTTGCTTAGTGCCTACGTTAAGAAATGTATTTGTATTATCTTTGTGCTCTTATTAATGTTGGAGGTGTCACATTGAATTACATATACATTTTGAAGGACACTAAAGCAATCTGGACAGCACAATATTCAAATGTGCACAGTGATATTCACCAGCTTTAGAATATTTATATTATTCTATACCTTTCTAACCTCTGAGCTCATATTAAAATTAAGTGTAGCCTACGTAAAAGACAATAAAGAGAACTTCCCTTAGCATCTTATCCAACCAATACAGCAGATCTTGTGTAGATGAAGTTGTTCCGTGTAGCTCCCATCAACTTCAGACAGCATGACTTTATTATAAAAGTAATGCTTTTATACACTTGCTTCAAAGAAAGATTGCTGATCAAATCACTTACACAGCAGCCCTGGCTTGATTGGGTATTTTTTTTCAAGGATATGTACCTCTGGGAAGCATATTTGAGTCTGCTTGTGGAGTAAACAAAGTTTCTTTCAGGCAGAGGTTGTGGTGGAGATGCCTGTACTGGGCCCTCAAGCGGTGGGTGGTAGAGGATGTCCCATCTGGAAGAGTCTCTGGCTAGGAAGGCACGACAGCCTTCCAGCAGTGATTTTGCTCAGTAAATATCTCCTCAGCAGTTTTTCTTTTCCCTTTGATCCCACAGAGGCAGAACCAGCATGTAGACCATCTCAGGACAGAAGCCTCAGTATAGTAGTTTTACTAGTGCTGCTGGTGAGCATTGCCAAGGAAAGGCTTTAACTCTATTTCCTAGAGTCCATAAATATATTTTACTGGAAGCTTAGGAGGCATGTTAAGCATTTCCCTAATGGACCCTAGAGATGTATTTAAACTTTTGTTGAAGAACGCTTTATTTAAAGTTCACTCTTGCATATCATATGGACATCATGTGATTCAGGGTATGTCATAGCTCCTTCCATTCATCAGACCAGCTTGGAGCAGGGACAACATGTACATAACTGCAAAGATGCACAACACCAGCAAACATCCTTTCATTTAGGTATAATCTAGAATAGTTGACCTAACAAGCTGTGTTTGGAAGCAACTTCTAAACAACCCAACTAAACAAAAGCACAGTGGAAGCCCTACAAAACCACCCATCCCATGTCCAGGAGAAGTGCTATCAAGAAAGAGGCTTTTCTACTGAATTAGGGCCAAGTTTTGAATGCTGCACCTTTGGAGAGGAAAATGTTGCTAGCAGCTCCCAGTAGAGTGATGATTCATTTTGCTCTGATATATGGGATTGTGCCTATAAAAGGCACAACTGAGCCAACTGGTGAAGGTCAAATGCATTTGGGACAATTTTCTGTAAAGTACTGTACTTGAAATGCAGACTATGCAAATTAGAGTGCCAACAAACAGGATACTACAGATCTTGATCGCATTTCAAGTTTTACTTACAGTAGCATAATAATTAGTGATGCTTATGACTAAGAAAATAACAATATGGCACATCAATAAGACAGCAGAAATGTGACGTTGGAACTGCTTCTTAAAAGATTTTGTGGTGGATTATGCCTGCACTTTGGGAAATGAATCCATGAGATAAATAAACTGGCAAAGATTGTCTGTGATCATATGCTTACAATATTTTTCCCTGAAAGAGCCGACGCTGATATATCACAGCACTTTTCCCCATCATCCTCTTAGTTTGCTGTAATACATTCTTTTGTAGATGTATTTCTACACTTTTCCAAGAGTGAAGAAATATTTTGTGTAGTTTATCAATGCATTTAACTGACAGAATCCTTTACTCTTCTTCCACCCCCACCCCCCCTTAATCAGAACCAAATTGGTGGGGAGACAGCCAAAATGTTAGGTACCAGTGTCTCTCAAGCAGATGTCACACCACTATTTTTTAGCTCGTTTAAATGAATAAACATGTTAAACTGTGAAGTATTACATTTTGGATTTTTTCATTTAAAAAAAATGGGACAATCTGTTTACTGTCCTTAATTGAGACAACAATCCTGGTGGTTGCCAGTTTTGGCAGTTTTAACGATGAACTATAAATATTGGGACAAATCAACTAACTGGTGATTGTGAAGAATAGTTCAAGTAGAAGCCTCATTTTGCATGAGTACTTTTTTCAGTGCTATATATTTTTTCTAACTTCTATAATTGTTATACTGTTTTTGCATGTTAAAGCCACAAATAAATACATCAGTCAAATGAGAGTCCTGATTCCCTTGTCTTATTCTTGGTCACTGAAAAGTAGATAAGAGCTGGCAGTTTATCTACTTTTTCTAAATTCTTCCCAAAAGGTGTTTGTTCTGGTCAGTTAGAGATGTGGATGTTATGAGATATGAAGAGCTTCATTTTACTGAACCTTGGAAAAACTGTTCAGCATACAGATCTTTGGGAGTCTGCCATTTCACAAGGAAATTGTAGGAATTTACAAAGCAGAGGCACGGGAGGTAAGTATGGAGTATGGTGACAAACTGATGTCTTTGTCCTACCACAGCCTCCCTGGGAATGAGTGGAAGGAAATAGAACTAAAATGGCCAGTTCTTCCAGCAGACAGACATCTTGCAACTCACCATGTTGCTGGAGAAGAGGGTGGAAGAAATGCTAATTCTGATGTCAAATCAGAGCTCCCTCAACATTTTCTTTTTTGTAGGGGGAAAGAAAAAGAGGGAGGGAGCTCAGGAGGAAATAAAGATGTCTGAAATGAAGCAGCTTCTCAGTGGATCAATGGTTCATATATTTAAGTAAGGAATAAACTGGGTTTGGTAAATTTGCTCCTGGCTAATTGTTACTACTTTCACATTAAAAATACCACCACCACTGACAACAAAGCCAGGATAGAGTAGCACTGTGTGTATGTTGTTAAGTTAAATGTAAATGTTCTTACTGATATTGGCAATGTCTTCATTTCTCTACTCCTGTGATCCGAACAGCAGAGAGGACAGACGAGGAGGGAAATGGCCAGGGAGCCCTTTTGCTGATTCTGCACTCCTCAAGCATCACCCCTGCTCAGTGGGGAGCTGCTGGTGTTTGGAGCAGGCTGCGCTCCTGGATTGCTTTGGACAGGCTACAAAAAAGAACAGAGCAGTGCTTAACCTAGAGGGCGAGTCTCCTACCATCACTGGAGTCTGATTTGTTACCACAAATACAGAGAAGCTGAGAGGTTGAGGCTTTTTACTTTTATTTATTGGGTTCTCATAGAGGTGCCAGAAAAGTTTTTTTGTTGTTGCTGTTGTCCGTTTGAAACTTGTGTCTGCACAGTTGTTTCCCTTACTCAGTGCAGGACTGCTTTCCAGTAAACAGATACCAGACTCATGCCTACTGCTTTTGGTAGGAAAGCTGTAGACTAAATCCTTTTGCAAGGGCAGGATGAGCTGCCACCTGCCCTGCTCTCACATGGCTGAAACTGAAGAGACCTCAAGTAGTTATTACTCTATAATACAGAAAGACCTGCTCTGCTTTGGGAAGGACAGCAAAATCTGAAGTCAGGAAGGTTTTATTTAGCCTTTCTTACCTCAGGAGCCTTCACACTGGCCCACATAGTTAGAGTTCTTATGTCCTTACTGCTTTCTTATCTTTTGATGGCTTCCTTTAGCTTCTCATTCTAAAAGATGAGCTAAGGTGCTATGGTTTTCTAATTAAAGCAGGGCTGTTTTAATAACTAGCATGGGTTCTTGCTGCCCAAATGAGCTTGTGACTGTCCCTTCTTAAAACTCAGATGGTCATATCTGTGTTTATTTGTTCATTAACTAGCTATTCTCAATCTGCTCGTCTCAGGCACTACTTTACCATTATGCCACTGTGTCTCTGCCCTTCAAATAATATCAGAAAGTGCTGAACAGAGAAGACAGTAGAGGGGCTTCTTCAGATCTTTGAGGAGCAACTTTTTACTTGGAGAGCAACTCTTTATTCAGGCAGATAGGACAAGGGGGAATGGCTTTAAACTAGAAGAGAAGAGATTAGAGGTTAGGAGGAAATTCTTCACTCAGAGGGTGGTGAGGCCCTGGCACAGGCTGCCCAGAGAAGCTGTGGATGCCCCATCCCTGGAAGTGCTTAAGGCCAGGCTGGATGGGGCTTTGGGCAACCTGGGCTGGTGGGAGGTGTCCCTCCCCACGGCAGGGGGTTGGAACTGGGTGGGCTTTAAGGTCCCTTCTACCCCAAACCATTCTGTGATTCTAAGCCACAAATTCATGTAAAGTTGGGCAATCTATGTTAGGAATTTTTTTCCAGGTTTTGAGTATGAAAAGCAGCCCTTTAAAACCTGCTGTATTCCTGTGAATGTTATTTAACAGTCTTCACACTTATACATGAAGACTTGTGAGTTCACATTAAAGTAAGACAAGCTAAAAACATGATTGTATTATTCATGACAATACTGCAGATTTATTTATTTGTTTATTTCTCATAGACATTCATCATCTTTAATTAATAGAAAAGCTGTTTTGTTTTGGTTTGATACAGTTTGGTCAAATGTAGCATCTCATTTGAAATGTTACACAATGGTAATAATTTACTTCTCTTTGCTAAAGTTGCATCAAAATATGAATTACTTGTCATATGTATGAATTTTTTCCAAAGACTGTGATGCTGAAATTTGATAATTTCTTCTTGGAAATTTCAGATCTATGACTAACAAGAACAAAGGTTTTGAAATTATTCCTTGACTGCTGGTTTTACCTTCTGTATTAGGAAATTTTCAGCTTGATATCATGTTTTGGGTAATTCTGAAAGACAACTGAAAAGAAAAAAATAAACACGTATGAAACTCTTCAGATAGATTGTCTAATCTCTTGAATACACACTGCTATGGCTGGACTAAATTGGTGGTACAGGCTGACGGAGAGGCAATGCATCTGAGACAACCTGAAACGTTTCCTTTGATTGCTGCACCCCAAACTCTGGGTGACAAATGTTTCTGCTACACTATGTTATGCTCCTAGATATGAAAGAGACATGTCACTAAATGAATACCATGTGCAGCAGAAGATAGCTTCTATTTTGTACATCTTCATGTAAAATGTACAGATAGGGAGAAAGAAAAAATACTCCCTGTGAGCAAGGGCATTTGGAAACAGTAATCATTGCTGCAGCACGGGAGAGGTGCATGGGCATAAAATGTGTTAAATTTAAAAGGTAATATAAATACTGAAAGGAAGTTTTCATTACGATGTACATGTATATAGGATAAAAGTAGGTCTCACTCCTTTGTCATATGCTCACTCCCCTACAGTACAAATCTGTAGAGTCGCTTCCACAAATCTGTTATCCCTCCCATTCCACCACTAGTTTGGGGATCTTCATTGCCAACTCTGAATAAAAAATGATTGTGTACTTCCAAGAACTGAAGAAAATTAAAGTATCCCTGTTAAGTATTCAATTATGTGGTTTCTCTGAAAGGATCTATTGGATGATATGTACAATAATGTAAAATGCATCAATAACAAAGAAACAGTAACAAAGAAATGACAACTGACTTTCAACTGATCAGCTAACTGTAGAGCAGGCCTCGTGGCCCTCCTTGCTGCTTCCTTGCAAAGCCTTGAGATCTGTCATGCCCACTTACCAATATTTATCGCAGATACCAGCTTTGGTTTTGTGTCCTCTGTAAAGAAATAAGACTTTAGGGCCTTTGGTCTGTTTGCTCAGGTCAAGACCTTCAGCAGATTTCTTCCAGAGAGCGGTGAGCAGTTTGAAAAGAGACCACATACTCTTACATCAGGTTAGCAAGGAGGTCAACAAAAGATGGAGGCACTGAAAAAGTGACTCAGCCTCCCTTGGAGCAAGACGTATGTGCTGAGGTTGTCTGGCAGTGGGGTACCAGATATGTCAAGCTCTGTATGAAGGGAGGAGCGCGCCTGGGCAGATGGATCTCAGGATGCCATCAGGGACTGGATGCAGATGTACTGCCAGATGCTACTTCTTATGCACTCCCTCCTGTGATGGCATAAACCCAAGAAAACTTATGAGAGGACCCCAGTGAAATCTTGCTCTTCAGGAGTCAGAGTTGAGGCCACGAGAAGCATCCCTCATGCCAAGTATGATGAAAACTTGGTCAATTCATTAACAGCTTAATATTATAGGAGCTGCAAGTGCTAAAATAGACCTTCTTTGACCTAACAGCAGGAGTTCATTTGTGAATGAATCTTTGTGAAAGTCTGGGCACATTGCAGATAACCAAACAGTTTAATACTTGTTATGGGGAATGTATACTTGTTATGCAGCTGAACAAGAGAGAAAAGAAACATTTCAATGAGAAATATGTTAATTCTGTTCCAGACGAACTACAGAGGCCCCAGCTCTGATGGAGGCTGAGCAAGGAGTCATGTACACTAATGATGTCTGCCTCCTTTCATCATCTGCTAGTAACAGGGTAACATATCTTTCCATGCAGCCAACACGAAGACTTTAATTAAGTAAAACAGGATTACAAAACACCAGGCTACCTAGCTGCCCCAGTTTGGAGAGCTGCAGAAATAAAGATCTCAGTTCATTAAATTATAGCTTATATAGATACCCCACTATTACGTGCCTCAGAGACAAATATCAAAAACAGATCCACCAGCAACATTTCCGTGTGCTGTCAAGTTCTTCTGTGTCTCAGAAGTCTTGAGGAATACAGAGACCATCACATGTGTGAGAGTTTCTGTCTTATGTTGCTCCTCTCACAAGGTGTTCCTTGACCTTAGCATAGGCTGTGAGCTGAAGTTTGCAGACTAATGAGGAAGAAAAGGAAGATATTCTGTAAAAGCTCTGCTGTATGCTAGTCTTAATCATTTAGAGGCAGACATCACAGATGTCCTTGAAGGTGGAACTGGGATAAAGTACTCCAGAAAATGCTCTTGTGCCTGTTTGGAAAGCACAATGGAAAAATGTTTGGGCTTTGTATGTCCCAGTGGAAGAATAATAGTGATGCGTAAGGCTGAATATGCAGTCCTGAAATGAGGGTAGCAACCAGCAATCAGAGCAGTCCCTTCTTCCAGAACATCAAACCCACAACAGTGTCATGGTCCAAAGGAGCCGTTCTGCCTCTTCATCCAAGCCTTGGGCCAGCTCACTTTGGGGAGCTTGGGAAAAACAAACCTCACATGGCCACTTAACAGCAGTTCCACAGTATGCCTCTGCAAGAATGAAAACTTGCTCACACAGGAGAAAAGAGCTTGAAAGCTTCTGTGTAACACTACCACCCACCAACACCCACTATTTGTGAATTACATCTCTAGCTTTCATCCCTCTGAAAAAGTTGATTTGACTAATACCATAATGTTCCTAATGACTTGCTTTCTATATATACGTGGCAGCTGCATTTAAAAAAATAAATAAATAAAAATGCCCACACAGACGGTAGCTTGATTCACTCTGGCTGATGCAGATCGCCGTTCCTCACAGGGATGGATGCAGCACCTCTGGCAGGGCAGCTTATGTTACAGAAGGCAGGGGTCTGCTCATGATTATGCCCTCAGGACACTTCTCCCCATAGTATTGCCTGCTCTGGGACTCCTCAGTCCCTGCAGGGCCAGGGTGGCTGATGATGCTCCCTGCTGCTGCATCAGCCCTCCAAGCTGTTTAAGCATTGACAGGGCTTATCCCTGAAGCACTCCTGAGCAAACAATACCCTGGAGGCAAAACCAAGACAGGAATGCAGGTGGGAGGATGAGCCGAAGCCTCAGGGGACACAAAGCCTGTGCGCTAAGTTGTCAGGAGGATGGTGTCTAAATCCAGCTCTAGTAACAAATGAAGTAAACTTGGAAGTTGGGTTGGTTTAGGGTTGATTTAGGGCTGATCTGGATGTACAGTGGACAGCTGCCCACACCAGAAGTCACTAGGGAGCAGAAGGCAGTCTGGAGCTGTAGATGTGTGACCCTGCCTTCAAAGGACTGCTGCCCTCCCAGCTTGTCGGCCCCTTGTCTGCACTGGGACCTTATGGGTAACTTTTGGAAGAATCTGGTGACAGGCTGGCCCACTTCACAGCACGCCAGTACTTAATTTGCTTCTGAGTGTGCAGGTTTGTGGGACTGTGATCTCTGAAGGGCTGCCACCAACTGCTCTTAGGGTAGCCCACAGCTGTTGTCTGCATGGCAGTAAAGGGTTTTGAGAAAGACTCTGTGCCTATTCAGTTTTTTTATGTAAATGTTCTAAATTTGCTGCAGCATAGTTTTATCCTTTTTGTTTATGACTTAAGGAGAATGTAAGAACCTAAAGCAATATACTGGCAACATACACATGAATGACATTACCATCGTCCCATTGTGTTCATTATAATGCCTATCTGGAGAAATTGCCTTGTAGTAAGTGAGCAAGCCATCTTTCCTTCCAAAGCACACAATGTTCCCATATAAATTCATTCTCTGTCAGTCTAAGTTTGTGCCATAACAGAATCCCAGAGTGGCTGAGTCTGGCAGGGCCCTCTGGAGCCACCCGGTGCCACCCGTGCCCAAGCAGGGACACCCAGAGCAGGGTGCCCAGCACCACATCCAGGCGGCTGCTGAAGGGCTCCAGGGAGGAGACCCCACAGCCTCTGGGCAGCCTGTGCCAGGGCTCCGTCACCCGCACAGCACAGAAGGGCTCCTGGTGCTCAGGGGGAGCCTCTTGGGGGCTAATTTACAATAGAAACATTAGCCCAGCTTTTCTAAAACCATCCAGCAGAACAGTGTAGTTTTGGACTAGACTAGGCCAAATGAGGTTTGGGGGATAAATCGGAAGCCAAAGACTTTTCCCCAGGGGAAGAATTATAAAGGCCTGGACACTGAGGAGGGCTCAGTGGGACTGCAAAGCTCAGCCAAGCTCTTGCATCACCCTCAGCTCTATCACATGTGGTGACAGCATGGGCCCATTCTGCTGACAAAACATTTTCTGAAGCCAGCAAGGACATGGGGAAATGTCCAGTCCAATGTGCAACCCCTGCTGAAGAAGAGAGAGCTCTACGCAGGGAGAAGCAGCCCAAACTGCATCGAAAACATGACAGAACTTTGTTCTTGAGTGTCAAATAAATGGATTAGGAATTCCTGAAGCAAATGGAAAAACAGAACTTTTACAATACATAAACAAGGATGAAAATATTGTAATTCCCCAACATTAATGCAATTGTGGGGATTCATCGAGTTGTGCAATTCATCAGCTGTTGTGGATATTATAGCAAGAGTGTTTTTTTTGTTGTTGTTCTCTTCCTTCCTTCCTTCCTTCCTTCCTTCCTTCCTTCCTTCCTTCCTTCCTTCCTTCCTTCCTTCCTCCCTCCCTCCCTCCCTCCCTCCCTCCCTCTCTTTCTTTCTTTCTTTCTTTCTTTCTTTCTTTCTTTCTTTCTTTCTTTCTTTCTTTCTTTCTTTCTTTCTTTCTTTCTTTCTTTCTTTCTTTCTTTCTTTCTTTCTTTCTCTTTCTTTCTTTCTTTCTTTCTTTCTTTCTTTCTTTCTTTCTTTCTTTCTTTCTTTCTTTCTTTCTTTCTTTCTTTCTTTCTTTCTCTCTCTCTCTCTCTCTCTCTCTCTCTCTGTCTCTCTCTCTCTCTCTCTCTTTCGCTCTCTCTCTCTTTCTCCCTTTTTCTCTTTCTCTCTTTCTCTCTTGTTTTGTGTTACCTAGTGTATTTCACTGCTGTATCTCTCTAATCATGACCAAGATCTAAGCAGAACTTCAGAAGGCTGTATCGCTTGCTGTCTCCCACACAGGTGTGTTTTCTTGTGCTGCATTAAACAAGTGGTTTGCATTGGCTTCTTTTCACAGGAAGCCAAGATAGCAGAGTTGCAACTTCTGAGTAGCCCTAAATTGAAATTATAGAAACCTAGACCCTCATTGCCAAAAAATAATTGAACAGTTGTATATGCTATTAAGTCACAGACTAAAATACTTATTTCTAATGATTAAATAATAAATAATTAAAATAATTTAAAATATTTTAATAATTAAAATACTTTTATGTATTTTAATTAAGTCCATGATGCTGAATACTACTAAATTCATTAAGATAAATGTGATAGATTTGGATGAAGATAGGCATCTTAAACAGCATTTCACTTTGTGATGCCATCAGACTTCATCCCAAGATTTTCTCAGAATATATTTCATAGTCACTGGAAAGCTGCACAGTTTGGTCCATTGTGGGCAGTTTTTCTCTCCCCAGTCTCTCCCTAAATATGGTATCAGGATAGCTATACAGATTTTGTCTTTAGGTTGAGGCAAATCTCCAAAAACTCATGATTACCTATACCCTATAGAACTTTTCCACAAAGATAAGCATTTTTTATCTGTTGCTTTCCTACAGACCTCAATTCAAATAATTTTCCTTTTATTTAAACTGTTTATTTATTTACACTGTTTCCCCTTCTCCTGGTCCTAATCTATCACACAGCATTGATACTATCTGTGTTTAACCAGATGTTGTGATTTATACCAGAGGTGGAATGAATTAAATATTATATTGAAATGTAAATTACTATTATTTTTATCATCATCATCATCATCTAATGCTAGGAATGGATAATAAGGATTTATTCGTCCAGATTTTGAATAGAAAGAAGCTCACAGAGGAATAGAGGAACGGTATTTGTCTACCTAATGCTTAATGTGAATGGACTTGTAGCTTGTTATCAGTGTATTTTTTGCCTTGGCTCAGTTAGCACTAAATGCAATGAAAACAGTTTGGAGGCATTTGTCTGAATTCAGTAAACAAATTGTTTTAAACACTTTTGAACATGAATTTCACATTATGGCTTAATTTTCCTGGCAGACTTTATAATTCAGTTGTAGGACATCCTCCTGCTGAAGCACTGAAAGAAATGGTTTACAGGTGCATCTCACCTGTTGCTCATTGTGGAAAGATTTATACCATTTAAAAATAGCTGCAAAATTATCTACATGGAACTCTGCTACTTGTTTATCAAAACATGGTGTATACAATTTATTCCTACTAAAATCTGGAGCAGTCTTCATTAGCAAAGCCTGCTCTCCAACAGTGGGGGAAAATGTGTCCTTTGTCCCCTTGAGCCATACTGCCTGATGGTAGAAAATCGTTTGGAAGCTCCCAAATACAAAATGCCAGATTTTAAGAAGATTCAAGTCCAGTGATATTTTAAACTATTGCCACACTCTAGCATTGCACTATGCCGTAGGTCAGTTCCCTGGTCCTTAGTTGGTTGCCCACACTCCATGAACAGCACATGGGGAATGTCAGATTCACAAGGATGGAGCACAATGCCTTACTTCAATCAAAGGACAGGGAGAAGTGGAAGCCAGAAGCCTGTCTGAAATCATGTGCCCTCCCCTACTCCAATATGGCTTTTGAATTTCTCTGCCATCATGAGGATTTGTCCTTTTCCCCGCCGTCTGAACACTTTCTTGATGGTAGGTGCCTAAACCTTCTCTGTCAAAGGCAGAGTGGCTGTCACGTCTCTAAAATCACAGTCCTGATGCAAATTACCACGGCTTTTGTCTGAAAAGGGATGGGAAAATCTCACACCGACTTCCAGAGAAATGAAGCCTCCTGGCTAGAGTGTAAGAGGAATGAGCTCAGACCAGACAGAGTAATGCATTGAAGGTATCTCTCATATCCTGTTCAAATATTGCAGTATTTGACTCCAGCATATTTCAAAGGAAATTTTTAGCTGTCATTGTATTTTATGTAAAATCCAATTTCAGAGCTGTTTGGTAGGAATTTTCAGAGGACTTGAAGCAGTCCTGAGGGAAGATAAGTGGAGGAACATGTTTTTGGGGTCCCAACTAATCTGGTGCATGAACAGGATGTTGGGCAAGTTGACCTTTTTAAGGTTGAGGAGCTCTTGGGTATCAGCAGGAATCAAGTTGTCTGGGGATCTTCTGTACTGGCAGCTGAAGTGGGGGGAAGTTCAGAAACCTCCTGGATTAGACAACAAAATCTCTGTTTTGGATGTAGGCACATAAATTCAACCTCTGCGAGATTTTGAGTGCCGAAGTCATTTTCTGGGTGTGAATATGTGACAGCTATATGGCCACCCTTTAATAGGAATTCCAAGCAGCTTTTTCCTTTTTATTCCACAACTCAGGGAACTGTTATGTCTTAATTTGTGCTCAAGGTATGTTGAACAGCACTTTTATCCTGAGTTTTCCTTCCAGCATTTCTTGCTAAACTAACAAGCAATGAGCATGAAAACGTGTAAGGGGTTTCTATAACAACACCGTGAAATAATAAATACCACAAAGAAACTCTGCAATCTCAAAAATAATGTAAATGTTTTTTACATTTAATTACTATCCACATTTTTGACCAGCTTCAAAATAATACAGCCACAAAAGTAATTAATTAATATAAGAATATAGTTTAATAACAGCACAAGGTTTCTGTGCTCACCCATTGGTTACGGGCACTAGCTAGCATGCAGATAACAGGTTGTTGCCATTGTTGTCACCTCATTAGAAAATTAGCATTTAATTAACTTAGGAAGATATGGAACAATTTTGATATGAGAAATATTTGTACACATTGTCTATGGGAATTAAAAGCTCCCATCCAGCAAAAAGCACAGCAGCCTCTACAGCTGGTGGCTGTTGGCTCACAGAAACTAAACAGACCCGCCGGGCTGTGCAGCTGCAGTTGCTGCCTTTGATTTGGAGGGGAAAGGGAAGCTGTGAGACGCTTTCTTATCTGAGGCATCAGATGAAAGGAGTGATCCAGCAGCGGCATCAGAGCTCTCCGTGCAGGCAGAGGAACAGCACGTTTTTCCCCCGAAGTCTTCATGTGCCACCAGTGCCAGCCTATGAGCTACCAAGTGAAAGTTTGGAAGGGACCAGGGTCTGATGAAACCTTCCCTGAAATCAGTGGGAGCCTTTCCACTGAATTCCGTGGGTTTTGGATGGGCCCTCTGGGGTGTTGTGGCCTGACAGCCCCAGTGCTGCAGTGAGCCAGATGCAAGGAGAGGTGCATCAGGCTGCCCAGGTGTCAACCATGGCCTGCCTGCAGCAGAGGGGAAGGGGTCAGCGAGAGAGGGAAGGGGCTGCTGGAAGGCAGCTGGATTTGTCTGCTGTTCGTTTCTTGTGTTGATGCTGGCTGAATGGTCTGGGGTTTGATTTAGATGATCTTTGTGGCTAGAAAGATCCTCTTTAAATTGCTATGTCAAAAAAAGTTGCTTTAAGTCTCCTGCTAGCAAACACACACACAAAAAGAAAAAGAAAAAATCCCTGATTCCCAGGGAAGATTGTTATTCTGACCGGATAGTTTTATTTAGGTTGATGCAAAACCAGAGCCATAGTCAGATGGTGTTCAGGCTCGCTCCTGCAGGGTGAGGAATTCACACCTGCGTGTGCCAGCGCAGCCACGTGCACACACAAGGGACTCCCCCAGGCAGGGGTGAACAGTTGTGTCACCTCTGTCATCCCTTGGGCTCAGAGGCAGACACTGCGAACCCTCTGCACGTGTTCAACGTTGCACATGCACGGCTGTGGAGCCGTGCCAGCATCCCACAAGTTTCTCTCTCTGACGTCCCCACAGCTGTGGCTGAATCTGTCCTAACCCCGGGCTGAACCAGCCCTCAGCAGCAGCCAGCGCTCCTCCAGTGTCTCCAGGTACTTCTGAGAGATATATCACTGCCCTTGCCAGCAAAAACAGGGCTTCCAGCTCTTTGCTCGACCCTCCCCAGCCTGCAGAGTAGATCGCCACCTGCGAGGAGCACTGCAGCAGGACATTAGGGTCTCACTGCAAGGGACAGGTGGGCTGCACAATGTAAGTCTGTCTCCCAGGGGTGCAGCTCACCCCTGTCAGTGCAATGAGGTGACAGGTAGGGACCGACAGCACCCATCAATCACACCTTTAGCAGCCTGCCATGCTGCCACTTCCCTTGCAGGGAGCAGCAGCCGAGCCGACAGGCTGTGCGGCGCTGTCAGAGCAGGGAAGGCCCGTCATGACAGAGCTTCTCCTGAGGGCATCTCCCACGGTCGTTCCTGTTTATCCAGAGCAACTGCCCCCTATTCTTCCTCCTGGCATGAGGTGAACAAATATCAGGGCCAGAGGGATTAAGAGTAATAGCGTTGTGATCGGCGCAGATGCTTTTTCATGCGCACGCTGAACTGCGTGACACTGCCGTTTGCTGTGTGTCAGGGAGATAAATAGAGTGGTATTCCTTCAAGCTGCAGCTGAAAGGGAGGCCGAGCCCAGCACCACGGGGATGAAGTGTGTATGCCTGTGTTACACGTTTTTAATTGGCGGCAGCAATTAAAGGCTGCTTGTGTGTGTGAAACAACTGATGTAGATGAACATAAGCACTGAGGATTTGCTGTTGCTTAAGAGGGAAATGATCCCGTGCATGGGATCCAGAGCAGTGTTTTATCACTCAAAAAAAACAAATTTGGAGTAAGACCAGCTCTGAAGGTCAAAGGTGGAAATAATGTAGCTGAAAGGCATTTTAGTAGCCAGTGGCAATGGTTAAATACCTGAATGGAGAGACAAAAGAAATGAGGAAACAAAGGAGAAAAAAAAAAAAAAAGCAGCAAACAAACAAACAAACAAAACCCCTCATTAAAATTTCACTCATTATGCTGGTCTTGTATTTTCCTGAAGGCCCATTGAAACAAGCATGTTTTGGGCTCACATTAACAAATTGCTCTCTTCTTGTGTTTGCAGTTCCACAGGAAGGTGGAAGGACAGACATCTGTCTGACAGTGCCTGATGAGCCGCTGTATGACAGATTGACTTAGGCAAGGGCCTCCAGAGGAAAATGCCATGCACTCATACAGTTTTACACTGGCCTTTACATTTTCCTATGTTTACACTTTGCTTTCACTGCCAGTAATTTATCTTTGGTGAGATTCAGACCACCTACTTTGGCGCCGAAGTCCAAGAATAAAATTTAGAAACCTACAGTCCATCACTGCTTAACCCTAAAGGCACCCACACCCATGTAAGACCTCAGAGCTCACAGGAGCAAACAGCTCCTGCTCTCAGAAATATTTGGGCATTTAAAGGAGCAACAATCAGATCACAAAGCTGTCACCTTGTGCACACAGCAGCCATGGGGCAATTGATGTGTAAATGACCCATGAACCTGTGTAGGCTCAGGACCCAGCACCAGCAGTATGGTTGCTGTGTCCCTGCTCCCTGTAATGTGCTCCCCCCAGGTTATCCCAGGACAGGGACTTGTAGGCCACCACGTCTGTACTAGCAAGTGAGACCAGGGCAGAACATGGTAGAACCTGCCACAGTTGTCTGGATTGTTTCCTTGGCAGGATCCTAAACCTCAGCAAGGTTTAGGCCCAAGCCTACCAGTTATGGCCAGACAAGGTCTGGTCAAGGCCTGGGAATGGCACAAGTCAGGTGCTCTGTCCAGCAGATGTTATAGGTGAAGCTGCTCTTTTGGATAGAAAGAGGGCTGAGTTGAACTGGGCACAAGGTACACAGCAGTACTTGTTCTCAGGCCCAAACCCAACCCAAACCAAAAAAGACTTGATTCATTTAAGTAATCTCATGTAATCTTAAGTAATGCAACCTGATGTAAGGCCTCATAGGAGGCTGAAAGTGCAGAGATATTCCTTCAGCATGCCCTCCCCACGGTCCAGGTGCATCCATCCCTCTTGCTGCCCATTTTCTGCTTTCAGGATGCTTTCTGCTGTCTGGGGTACTGTGGTGAGTTGGCCCTGGACAGCAGACAAGCTCCTACCCAGCTGCTCAGCTGCTCCTGCTTTCCCCGTGGGACAGGGGAGAAAATAGGGACAATAAGAGTAAAAGAATTTATGAACCAAAATAAAAACAAGGAAATTACCAATTACTGCTACAGGGAAAACAGACTTGGTGAATTTAATTTAATTCAAATATTCAATTGCTGATTCAGACCTTGGGAACCAGAGAAGAAAATATCTAAATATTTAGGGAAATCAGCTTTCCTCCTCTTTTCCAGGCTCAGCTAAATTCCAGACAGCTCTCCTCATCCCTTCCTACTCTCTATCCAACTCGTTATCACTGCAGATTATACTCAGTCCCTCTGGTAAGGCAAAAAGTAGTGCAAGAGGGGACTAGGGCATAGAGGATTCTTTCTGTTGGTCCTTGTTTAGCATTCTTTTATTCTTCTGCTCCTTCCTTCTTACTTGTTTTCTCTTCACCATCATGGGTCCATGCACCACAGTCTTTTTTGGGGTGTACCTACTCCATCATGGAGCACAAAACCTATTGCTCTGGCCTCGTTCCTTTTCTCTCAGTATTCATTTTACTTTTCTTTCAAATGGTTTCACAGAGGTATCACAAACTTCTCTGATGAGCTCAGCTGTGGAAGGTCCATTGCAGAGCTGCCTAGAACTGACTGTGTCTGTCACAAGGCAGACCCTGGCTTCCTCTCACAGGGTTTCCCCATATAGCTCCCCCACAATTAAAAATAATAACAACAACAAAAAGAAAAAAAAATTGCCATCTATACTAATTACAGGTGCTTATATGGGTTTGTTCTGGCCCAACTCTAGTTTGGGGATAGCAAGGAGAAGGCACCTGCTTTTTAGATGCTATAACACCTAAATCAGGTGTCCAAAGTTGATCTTGAGATTTGGTCAGTTTGAACTTCTGCTCATTCTTTACATAGCAGCCCCTTCCTTCCATCAGGCTTTGTACAAACATTTAGTAATTGCATCCTTACAGCTCATCCAGTCTCTGTTCTCAGAAAATGTTAGGAGAGTTACACTGTTGAATGCTGATGAAATTTCGGGTAGCACTAAATTCCCCCCCACCTCCATGCTACCTACATTCTGGCATTTCACTAATTTGAATTGCTCATCTATTTAAAATGTAAATTGCTGATCTATTTAAAAGGCTACAGCAGGAGCACAGTTTACATGGAGATCCAGCTGGGATGGAGGGTCAACATTCAAGTTCAGTGTTTTCTTTGTAAATAACTTGGCTGCTAGAACAACACCTCAAGGATTTGAATTTAGTAGATCAAATTTTCTTCTCAGTACATCCCCACTGACACCACTTAGGTCAATGGACCAGCTTGTGATCTCAGTTAAATCAGCATGTATTGGGAGTAACATTACAGAGACTAGTGGAACTATTCCAGATTTATATTGGTGCTAATGAGACCAAAATCTGGTCCAATATACTGGCAGAGATAAAACTGAAAGCAAAGGCTTCATTTCATTCCTTGAGTAAAACATACCACCCTGCAGCCTCTTTTAAATCTTTGAACTTTGTCTGTGCATAACAATAAGAATAAACAGAAAGTACACTAAAAGAATTACAGATTAAAATTTATCCTCTAACCTATTCCAAAACTAGTAAATCCTGTGAATATTCTTGGGCAGATGCAAAAAATACTGATTATTTCTGATGAGCTACATGAATGCTCAAGTGATGAGTTAACAATTGTTTTTAAAATGTTCTAGTTTAACACAATATTTTCAGATGAGAAGGATCATTCAAGGTCAGAGCCTTGCAAAAACTGGGGTATATTAACTTTTTTTTAGTGGTAGTGATACCCCATTTACTTTATTCGTTTTTTTAATCACCCATAAGAGTCTGTACTTGTGTTCCCAAATACTTACCAATTCCTTTCTTTTCACTGTTTCAATCTTAGCTTCTTCATGGTTTGTCATTTTTTAAGATAATATTTCAGAAAACATATTTTTCATTATATTTGTGAAAAACATTATTGAAAAATATTATAGTTATGAGAGTGATTACAAAAATCAGAAAAGATTGGTTTCAGTTCTTGAATGCTTCTTATGATAGTAGAGACCACTCAAACATTCCTGTTCATTGGAAACATCTGAATTTTTCCTGTTTGAATGGTGAAAAGTGGTTACTACCACTCTGACTGCCAACTCCAGATGTTAGTTAATACATTCGCAATGTAGTTGTAGAAATGGACCATCACAAACAGAAGTATGAACTGAAGAACAACCAAAATAACTCCAGCAGTAGCAAAACCTGGCAGTTTATAGCTCAAAATACCCTGCCCATTGGGGCAGGGTAGCAGAAACCTCTATAAATTGCCCTCCACCAAGTTGGCTCCTTTTTTACAGGTGTGCAGAATGTAGTCTGGAAGTGTGGGAGAAGAAAGCAGCAGGATTTTTTTTCATTAAATTAATAACCAAAGGAGAGCTATAGTAAACATGTATATATGTAAGCTGTCCTGTCCCTTTCCTTTAAAATTAGATGAGAACAAGAAAGAAAAAAAAGAGAGAGAGAGAGAGAAAGAGTAGGGCAGGGGAATTGAGAAAGGCTATAAATAAAGGTTTTAATGCCTTGGGTATCCCTTGGGTAGGGGGGTTGCTCCAGTCTTCTTAACCTGTGAGTCCCCTTTTTGTTTTTGGTTTTATTTATTTATTTATTTATTTATTATTATTTATTTGTTTTGTTTTGTTTTTTAATGTTTATATCTACATGGACTGGGATTAAGTACAGAAGTATATACTGTATATATATAGTATATAGTATATACATGTACAGTATATACATTATGGAGGCTTTGCTGGGTACACCACTACAGCTTCATGCGATTCAGTGGAGCTGTGCTGATTTGCATGACAAGAGGATCACACCTTCCTACCTGGTAGTTAAACTGAAATAGCAAGGTACTGGTGGCATAATTTGCACAGGGTTTTTATTCCTGTTTTAGCCCATGCCTGATAGGGACAATGAAAAAAAAAAAAAAAAAAGGAAAAAAAAAAAAGCATGCAGAGATCTTTATTATCATCTCTAATGAGAATCTGAGCTCCAAACTTCATAGTATGTGACTGTGCATAAAATTAACTAGATGTGTCTGTTAGCAGATCTGGCTGAAATTGTGCATGAGTATATTCTGCATGCATATTTGTTTTCAGTCATATTTACAGGGGTGCCTCTATCCTGATGCTTCAGTTAACTGTTACTTTGAGGAAATAAACAGAGGTGAGGGTCCAGTCACCTTCAGCTGTTGGAAGCTAATAAGGTGTTAATGAAACATTGGCAAATAGCAGCAGTTTAGCACTCGGTTGACACTTGATTTTTAAAAGAGACAGAGTGTAAATAAGCTGTGTTTGCAGTGAAAATTAAAAAAGTGGGAGGTGGGGGAACAAATAACACTCTCACAGCTTATTGGTTTTAAGCAGGAGACACTTGATAGACCACATCAGGGAGACTAACTTGCAAGTACAGTCACTGGCTGTCAATAAAATATAGGATGGCAAAGGGCTCTGTTTTCATACATGGCTTTTAAGATACTCTTCTAATGCAAGGCCAGGTGATGCACATACCCAGTGTAAGAGGAAACTTGGCACCCCTGCCTCCAACCCCTGGAAGAGCTCTGTGTGAACATCTGGCCCGTTTCAGACCACAAGCCCTGTGAGGGATGTGCAGTTCCTGACTGTAGGGCACCTAAAGTTATCAAGGAGCACTAGCTCTGTCATTCCTGTGGCATTATGGACAGCAAAACACACCCTGAGAAATGGTAGGACTCTGAAGATTTATTAACTTGTGTCCCATGGCAGGGCTGTAGAGGTGGTCTATGTGGTGCAGGGAATAAGTAATTTAGGTTTAATACACATCAGGCAGCTCTACATAAGGTAGTGTAGCATCATCCACAGTGAATCCTATTTTCATCGCTCAGGACAGAAGTGTGTCTTGAAGATGGCACAGTCAAGCTATACCTGGGTGTCCCACTTCTAGCTGAAGGAAAAGGAGGATTGGAGCAGAGTAGAGGCTTCCTTGGTGAGGGAATGAAATTACACGAAGGTAGCCTGGCAGGTCAGCATTTCTGAGATACCTGGGAAGACCATTTGCAGCTTCATTTTGGAGTGTCTTCTTGGAGGCATTGACAGTGACACGTAGAACAGACTTAGGCTGAGTAGGAAGGTGCACATTTGTAACTGATGCACTGAGGATTTTCTGTTATGCAATATATCCCCAAAGAGTCCTAGATACAACAGCCTACAACACAAGAGCTACAGCCAAGGCAATAAAAAAGGAGAGATACTATGTGGGCATGGCTTTTTCTGCATAGTTGCAAAGGCATTGTTTGTTTTGCAAGCAAGTGGTGTGTGTGTGAGTTTTCCTTGCCAGGCTGGGGAGATTAGTGGGTTCTAGCAGATTATCAGCCACGTCTGAAATTACTTTAGCAGCATGGAGTTGTTAGAGTTAGTAACCTGAGTTATTTTTTTTTTCTTGTTCTCATGTGTCACATTCATTCACAGCAGCCCTTGCTATAGTGTACCTTACTAGCATAAGGCAGCTCCTTTGGCACACATACTGTATAATAATCTCTTACAGTACATTACAATTGCAAATTAGAGTTAGCTTTAATTTAAAATGTAAAAACTTCATTTTTCTGAGGTAAGGATTGTCAGAGGAATAAACCTGTGGGTGTAATATACCCATGGGTATTGGCAATTCTGAAGTGTTGAATAAACGAAAGATACAAAACCTATATTTTTGTGTAGGGTAAATAATGCTACACATAAATATTGAATTATTGAACATAAAACACTCTATGCAAAAATATAGACTTTGTTTGCTTGATTCTCCCCAATGTGTTAGAAAAGCTTTAACCCAAGGGGACTGTAAGTGCAGTCTTTAAAATGAATTCAAGTGTTGTATGCTGTCTATAAATTTCTCTATTGAATTACTGCCTTATTTTCAGTTTGAGGCAGTATATTGTTTTGTTTATGAAAACTATAGTGCAGTGGGTATCCTTTGGTATCAACACGCTGTAAGATAAACATCTTGAAAAATGTTTGCTGAGATTTTGTAAATTCTCACTTCTCAAACAAGACAGAATCCCACATTCTCGAACACGCTTCCCAGCACTGCTGGAGTTTGGCAGCAGTCAGAGTTGGGATGTTGGGCTGGGCACAGGAGGTACCCAGCTGCTCACACACTCAGGACTTGGGGTCAGGGTTTCCCTTGGTCAGGCTGGCAAAAAACATTGAGAGCCCTTTTTCTGCCTTTGTAGTATACGGTCCATTTCCTAGGATAATCCATTTCTTCACTAGCTGCTACTATGAGGACATAAGACACCAGGAGGTGCACTTTGACCTCTCCTGTTCTCTTCTGTCATACACAGAGTATTTGAAGCTTCTGGCCTTTTGTACTAAAGGTCCAGTTTTGTTGTAGGATGTCAAGGCTCCTTTTGTAAGGGGCACAGAGCATAATTCCTATGATGCTTTTGTCACAACAGTGTATTTGTTTTAATGACAACTAAGCCACCTTTAGCAAAAGCAATTGACCCTTAGTGATGGACTGACTTTCTTGCCATCAGAGCACGGAACATTTGTTTTGACATTAATGTGATATTGCTAGTACTACTATTTTAGTATTTTGCTCTGACTCCCAGCCCTATGTAGCCAAAAGCTGTGCATGTAAAAAAAAATGTGAATGCGTGTTCAGTAGTTAGAATACAGAAATCTGACTAAGGAATCTTTTGCAAATAGAATTTTCATCTTTTTTTTTTTCTTTTTTTTTTTTTTCTTTTTTTTTTTTTTCATCCTTTCCTTGCTTAGCCTTTAAAATCAAGAATGCGAAGTCTGTTTTCTTCACATCCAAGGCAATGTAGCAGGAGATTGTGTAACCATTCATAAAAGGAGTTATTTGAGGCTGTGAAGCTAGGAGAGAAGATAAAGAAAAATGATATCATTTTCAGTATAGCAGAAAGTAAAGAGGGAACTGAAAAGAATGGAAAGAATGAAGGAAATAGCATTAATATTGCCAGAAATAAATTATTTCCTCTGGAAAAAAAACAAAACATATTAGAAGTTTAACACCTGAGGAAGATATAAATTATTACTGCACAGACTTCTGCTTGGTTGCAGATCTTGTGGAAGATTCTTCCCAGTGTAGCTTACCCTCAGCCCATGAGGACAATATTTTCCTAGGCTAGGCCAGAAGTTCAGGGCAGGATTCAGTCTGTGATATATACATGCACATGTAGGTGCCTAAATGCAAGTGTCTTAATCTAAAACAAGTCTAAAAGAGTCAGCCACTCCATGGCTATTCCAAACTAGTGTTTAATTTCTATTTATGCTCATTGAACAGCAAGTCATCTCCAGAGGAACTGCCATTCCAGCCTGTGGTCAGGACTCCAAACTATGGAATAAACTTCTTAGTCCAGAAAACTAATTTAGGTTAGATATCTAATTAAAACCCTGTCTATAGCCATTAAATTTCATTTTTCAGGTATTCCAGACTCCTGTTAATCCTAGGATGAGCACTTGTTAAAAGAGGTCACCCTTTGTTGGCATACATGTTTCTCATACCACAAAGACACTGATGGTTTACAGCACTATTTGATAGCACATTGTCCTGTGGACAGATTTGGCTTGTGCCAAATGTGAACGATAGCATGCTGAATATACCAGAACTGCAGCTTCTGGTCTGCACATCTCTGGGAGAGGTTATTGCCTCACCTTGCCAAACTGCTACCAGATGGTTTGCAGGATGCAATGGAGAATGTCTGTTTTCTATGCTTTGAGGCAGGGTTCTTTTAGAAACAGTATCCAGAAGGTGCTGCATATTTTCCTGCCCTTCTACACTCTGCAGAACTAGCTTTAGAGCACTGTTATAGATGCACTGTTTGTACATCAGCATCCCGTTTAGCTGTGGTATGTTGATTGCAAATATAGTTTGCATACAGGTTTCAAAGTGCCAAGTATTGACTGTAGGCTACTTGCCTCTTTGGGTAGCTTGCTTTAGGCTTATACATGTCTCACACAGGTTCAGCATGGCCATGCCTCATCACAAATGAGGAGAGGAAGGAAGGCCAATATAGACAACTGGGACAAGTCTCTCATCTGGCAGTAAAATGTTGAAAACCTTCTATGCTGTGTAAAAATACTTTGCCATTTCTCTCACTGTAGCCACTTTGAAATTTATACAGGTTAAATCCTGATGGATAGCTGATAGGGTGCTCCGATTCCAAGCAGCTGGACCACTGAATTTGGAAGCACTGTTTAACTCTGTGTTCTCCATGTTCAGATCAATAGTCAGTCTGTTATGAGGCAAGCAGCATGACCACGTACAAAGAATCGAGTCCTTTTTAATTAGGTCTTCCCATGATGATTATTTTCCTGGCTTACAAAAAGGGAAAATTAACCTATGCATAGTTTGTCTCCAAGCACTGTTCAGGGGGTTCATTTAATTTGTCAGTGATAGAGAAAGAGGAGTGTTTTCTTAGTAGATATTTATCTGAAGGGAAGAAGGTGGTAAATAGTAAGCCAGGCCTGTGAGGTGCAGGTGTTCATTAAGTGTACCCTGACACAAATCTCTTCCTTTTTTTCTTTCGTTTCTTCTGTTTGTTTGCTTTCTCCTGTCTTATTCAGGAGCAGCCGAGTGTTACCCAGCAGAGATATCCACCTGTGGTCACTGGGGTAGATAAGTCATAAATGTTCCTGGAAGCTCATTAAAATAAATCCAACTTCCAAGCATCTTTTGTTTGCTTTTGAGCATTCTCTTAAGAGCCCTGCAGCCATCATTTTATTACATTAAAATACTTTTTTTTTTTTTTTTTTTTTTCCCACAGACTTGTCTTTTAATATCACTTTAAAAAGAACTAGTTGTGCACTTTTTCAGATGAGACAGTTAGAATTTCATCTATAATTACAGCAAGCCTATGCTTCCTGAATAGGCTGCAACTGGAGCCTTAAAAAAAATGTTTCAGAAAGCTGGAAACTTTGTTTTACAGTTTGCATTACCAACTGTTTGTTAGCTTGAAATACTGGTCATATAAAGCACCTGTTTTTCACTTTTTTTTTTTTTTTTTTTTCTCCATTAGCCTGACAGTCTGTTGTGTTTTGTTTTGTTTTTCAGGAAAAAATTTTGTGCATAGATACCTCTGAAATTGTTAAGAAAGGGTCGAGAATAAACAGGCTTGAGTCAAAAATGCCTTGAATATGTAGTCATACTCCAAAATGGTTACACTTTACATTTTTTATGACCTGTTTCTAAAATTTGGTTCCACAGCTTCCTCCTCCTCACTTTGAATACATTTCACCTCCAAATTTCACAAGCCTTCATTATGGCAACATCCATTTACAGTAAGCGTTAACACATGGAAGTGCAGCTACTTTGGTAGCAATTATCAATATGGCAATGACTTATCTGTTGTCTTCTGTGAAGGTTAGAATCAAGGCACTGACTTCATGAAGTTTGATTGGGAATTAGATATAAGTTTGGAGCACAGAAAGCTCCTCCCCCTTTCCCTTCCAGCATTTATATTACCTTTCTCTTGGTCAAAGCTATAATTTCTGCATTTTGTATGTAAGTCAAAGTATATGTTAGGATTTTGGACAGATGTATGATAATTAACCAATGAGGATTAGATTTGTTAAAAATAAAAGATATTATGTAATGAAAAATTGCTTTCCTATTTCATTCAGATTGTTATCATATATAGCAGAGTAATAAAACCCTAGCAATTCAAACTGAAAGCTCAAAGTGTTTCTTTGGCACATTCAAGTTTGCAGAAAAGTGTTATCTGAAAGGTGTGACTAAATGACATTAATTTTATGGCTTTGTGGAACTTGTTCAGAAAAGAAGAAGAATGATGATATTTAAATGTAGAAGGTTGTGTCTATATTTCATTGGAAGATAATACCAAACAGAAGAATAAAAGTAGTAGGCACTAAAACTCAGGGCATAGTTGTGACCAGCACGGAGAGAAATTGCTCAAGGTGGCTCTCAAAGGTAAGAAAAGAAGGCCACTGAGACCTAAAGGGTGGTAGCAGTTAAGGCCTGGGCATGACAGACATTATCAAACACTCCTTGCAGGTAGGATCCTCAAAGGTCCAACGATGGACATTGCCTTTCCAGCTGGAGAACCCCAGGCAATGATGTAAAGTGGAAATCAGCTACCGTTGCATATGTATAATCTGAAGGGTTTTTGTACCCAAGCCATGCCATAGTAAACAACATGCAGTGCAGATCTGGCAGTACGACCAGTTCATATAAATTAGTTTTGTCTGTGCTATGTCATTGCTCTTTTTTCTTATAATAGACAACTTTGCTACTCATGCTTAATTCATAATGAAAACTTCGGTCAGCAAACAGATATTGGAAAAGAGTATTTGTCACTTAGTTTTCAAATAATTAATTTTCAGCATATGTTATATTCCAGTGGGGAATAACAGGCTGGTGTGTTTGGGGATGAATGTATAAACCATTGAGGAACTGTTTGAAAATAATTAAGGAAATAAGATTCCTACTGTATATAAAGTGGGCTTTTAATTATAATAGAAAAGAAATTCTTCAGAAATCATTTGTAAGATAACTTACTTCTCAAGTGTGTTTTGGCAAGATTTCAAATAATTTATCAGATAGTGATCGCAGAGTATGTGACAGGATTATAACTAACCCAATGCATTGTACGGGCCTAGATACTGCAGCTCAGCTCCTCCAAATTGAAGGATGTGCTGAGAAGGTATTGGAAAAGTTGGATCTTCATTCAGGTGCTTTCATTTGCAATATGTTCTGATATTGCAGCCCAGGTGGAGAAGTGTACTGCCACAGTGAACCAAAAAAACTGTCTAAAGCAGGTTGATAGGATGGCCTCCACTGGTAAAGTAAGAAACATCTACTTCCCTCTGTAAAATGGTGGCTGTATAGTAGGTGATCTAATCTGTTAAAACTTGATTTAATCTGTATAAAAAATGAGGATGTGAACATTTCTGCTAAACTAGACAACACTTGCAGAGTTTAGATAGCGTTTTACACTGGCTTTATGCTTCCTCCTGCAGAACAAAGAATACAGTGCTGATGTCAGAAATTTTGAGTGAACTTGAACTGGGGAAGTAAAATAGTAGCTATCTTTGTAGCATATGGAGACTGCAGTTTTTGTCCCATCAGGATTTACAGAAAATGGTTTGTCCAGCTCTGGCCTGGTGGGAAAGCTAATACTGACACCAGTGCTCATGCTTGTGGGGATAGCTGGTGCTGTTTTCTTTACTCAGGGTATCAGCAAGTGGATTTGGGTTTAACTTCCTCCTTGTTCATTTGTGAGGACAAGATACTTCACCAGCAAACTCCCAGGAGAAAGCTCTAAGTGCCAGGCCATAGGGGATTTGGAAATGCTGCCAGTGACTGGGCTGAAAGAACAAGGACCATCAGTGCTCACAGCATCACCCAGAAATACAAAAGAAATACAAAATTCCCAGAGTTCCAAACCAAGCTACAGTGCATATTTTGGTCTTTCACTGGATATCATAATTGTAGCAAAGGGTAACATTTCTGTGCCCGTATTTACATTCTCTTACTTATGAATATTGCATTAATTTTTACAAAGAAGATAGGAGGAATTCAGAAGATGTTACCTTAGGTTATAATCTGCTGATTAAAACGTTTTTTCAGAATGATGAAGATGAAAGGGAAGATACCTTGGATTTAGTATGTCTGCTACCATTCACATAACTGTGAGAATGTGCATGGTTCTTTACTACAGCTGGTTGTATATCATAACTGCATTCCCACCACCTAGATGGCTAACCCTATATATTACAGAAGCACAGAACAGCTGAGGTTGGAAGGTGTCTCTGGAGATCATCTTGTCCACCCTGCCCCCAACTCCAATTTGAGGAATATTTTTACAAAGGTGGGAGTCAGTCCCACTTAGTGTAAAGAGATTATGCTTTTCAAATCTCTGAATTTACTTTTGACAGTATGAATTTTTCATATAATAAATTGAAAGTAATTACACGAAAATGTTCCTCTTGAAATACATAGGATTTCTATTTATTTATTTATTTATTTTTCCCTAGCTTATAAACTAATCTAATATTTGGGGTTTCTGCAAACTGCCCTTTGCAAACAGCTTCTTTTCTTCAACTGTGAATCCTAAACTGTATACAAAGCCAAGGGTATAGCCCACAGTTTGCATTAAGTTGCATTTGATTAGGTGGTAATAACATTAATTGACACCCAGAATCAGTTGGCTGTAGGTGATCTGAAGCGATAATGCACTAGAGCTAAACATTCTGTTTTAAGTCAAAATGCTCCCTCAGCCTGGGGAAAGATGCAGGTGTTTGGGATAAAAGAGTGTTTTGTAAATGAAGGACTTGAACACTGTGATTCCACTTCATTACTCCTCTGCTGTTAATATAAAATGATTACTCTATTGCCACTTTTCTTCCATGTTTTATAAGTATTATAAAATTAAACAGCAAACTGTAAAGAAAAAATATGACCCAAATTTTTTTTAATATAAAAAAAAAAAAAAAACTCAAAGCAAAGAAGAAACAAGATATTAAATGGCTATGAAATAATTTAGAAACATTTTAAATTACTAAAAGCTCTGGCTATTAATGACCAGTTCTTGATTTTCTTGCTTGACTTTGTTATGATGAAACCCTCAAAATATTGTCCTTCCTGGAAAGATTGTTTTTGCTTTGTGTATTAGGGTCTTCACAGAGATAGAATGTATGTATGCAGCTGGAAAAGCAAGTGTTTTAGTGAACAGTAATTGTTCCCCAACTCCCAAAAATCCTTTCATAAAATATAGGCCTCATTTATTTATTTATTTTAAGTACCTTTCTTACATTTCACTATCAAATGAGCCATTGTAGGGGGTCTACAAGAAAGCAGGAGAGGCGTTCTTTGTCAGGGAGCATAGTGATACGATAAGAAGTAATGGTTTGAAACTAAAAAAGGGAAGATTTAGATCAGATATTAGCCAGAAATTCTTTACTATGAGGGTGGTGAGGCAGTAGCAGAGGTTGCCCAGAGAAGCTGTGGATGCCCCATCCCTGGAGGTGTTCAAGGCCAGTTTAGATGGGGCTTTGAGCAACCTGAGCTAGTGGGAGGTGTGGATTTAGATGATCTTTAAGGTCCCTTCCAACCCAAACCATGATTCTGTGATTCTATGATTCTATAAATTGGACTTGATATGCTCAGGAATAAGGCTTTAGCAAAGATTCTACTCAGCAATGCTGACTGAGGGAGTATTAGTGTCCTGCTAATTTTGCATTTCCCTGCCCCAGGGGCCTGTCGTTTGTCTTCAGGCAGAGCAGAGCATGGGATGGTCAGGCAGTAAAGCAAGGGACTTGACTGTAGTGTCTCTGACCATCTTATGCATGAGTGTAGAGTCTGCAGCTTGTTTTGCATTGAGGGATGATGCTCCTCCATGGGACGGAGGCAGGTTTTATGTTCTGTGTGAATAAATGCAGCCCTCCTATTTTATGAATACTCCTTTTTATGAATTTCGCCCTGCATTTGTTTATGATCAAAATGACAGTGCATCTTCAGGATAATTTTGAGCAAGCCTTTGGTGTCCATAGTTGTATTCAAAACCTATATATACATATTATTTATTATTAATAATTTATTTAATTATTTATTATTAATATACATATTATTTTTTAAATAGCAAGGAAGAACAAACGTAATTAATGAAGACATATAGTGAGCAGAGCTGTGTGCTGAATGAAACAGCATTTAGACATGTAGATCAGTATTTCTTATGTCATGCTGTTGGAATGTCCATGTGGTTTCTATGGGCAAATCATTTGTATAAAACATGGAAGAGAAATGTGTAGCATAAACACAACAAAGATCTGATTCTCTTCTTAAAGACTATTATGCAGTTTACATAGCTTGTGATTCCCAAACAAAGAAGGGTTTTGTCAGATAGGGAACAATGTGCATTGCTGCAGGCATGAGAAAGGAGGGCTGCATTTGGAAAGTATTACAATTATAATGGGAGTAGATTACGAAGCAGATAATTAATGGTAGGGATACAGGATCTTCCCTTCCCACTGGGATTCATTCTCACTCTGATGGTGTAACTTATAGCCCTGAGGAACACTCTTTTTAGTTTCAAGGCTCTCCTTTCTAATCTCTAGGTCTTTTA
The DNA here is from genome assembly GCF_009819795.1 of Aythya fuligula. NCBI lineage: Eukaryota > Metazoa > Chordata > Aves > Anseriformes > Anatidae > Aythya > Aythya fuligula. Next base: position 134,778,254 of record NC_045560.1, on the reverse strand, counting down.
GTGTTTTATTGCATTGGTCACAAAGGTTCATGGAGGTCACTCCAGAAGATATTCTCTCCAAGGGATTAAATTGACTCAGAGGAACAAAGTAATTTGGAAGACTTTTTGCAGAAGCCTTCTCCCACCTTCAGACTACAAAAAGTCTCCTCTTCCACTCCTACAAGGCCATTTCTGAAGTGTTTCACTCTTCTGACTTGTATTCTTCCTTCTGGAAGATCAAAAAGGAGTATGTAGACTTCATAGTTATATCTAAACAATGGAAAGAGTGTATTAAAAATGTATATGCTTGGAAGATTATTCTGAATGTTGAAATCAGTTATTTATATTTTTATTGATTAATGTAACATTGTTATTTATTTTCAATTACATTAAATTATATTATTTATCTTCTGAAATATTTTTGCTATAAAAAAAAAAAGATTTTGGATGGGGAAAACTAATCTGCTAAGGATGATGCTTCTGCTAATGCCTTTTTAAGGCCATTCCCATAGAAGAAGATAGATTGGAGGTTAGATGTGAGTTTTATTCCTGAAACACTTTGAAAGGTTTTTGAGCATAATTAATTTAAAAAAAAAAAAAAAAAAAGTAGTAAGAAAGTAATATGAACAATGTAAGCAGAGCAATTAATCCTAAATTTTGAATCACTAAGTTGGCTGGTCAACTAAATGAACAAGAAACATAGGTTAGTATACTTATTAGATTATCTGGTACAAAATGTTCACTGAAATTCTGATCTGTAAATAGAAACCCTCCAATCTGTATGCTAAGCACATGTATAAGAACAAGAGAGGACTTGTAAGTGGAACACAGCATCACCTTGAAGTGCTTCAAAGTTATCCAGAATCATCAAAACAGTAACTCAAAGTACCATCAAAGCAGCAAGCATCATAGCCTCCATATAGCAATACGTAAATAATTAGAGAAGAGCCATCTGTAATGCATCATGAACAAGTGTGTTCTGGATATTGATCTATTAACACACACATATATTAATGTATTTAATGTGTTGAGATAAGCAATGATGTACTTGAGCTAAAATAAAGGAAAACTATTTTTAAAGCATTTTTGATTTGTATTATTGTGTATAAGTGTAGAAAAAGCATTATTGTATCATGTCTTAAATAATAATACTAATAATACTAAATGTAGCTTTTATTGATTATATTTATGTGAAGAAATATAAGCTTTTCATTAGAGCAAAAATAGATTAAAAAAGGTTTTTATCTAGTCACACAGCCCATTTCAGTCTAACATATATGCATATTATCCATCCAATTAAAGTCTTTCAGTGTACAGTAAAAAAATATGGAAAAGTTTTATAATTGCTGAGGTTGCTAGAAGAAAAGATATATATATTCATGAAATGGGCTCTGTAGTTTGATGTTTTGCATAATATAAGCCCTAGAACATCACCAAAAGGCAGCTCTGCTTAGAGAAAAATGCTGACTTTATTGTTTAATAGAAAAAATAGAAAATATTATTGATTTTATAGTAAAATTATATATGCAGACTTATTTAAGCTTGAATCATGTTTAATTCATATCTGTTTTTATGTATTTTGCAGAAGGTTTTTTGCAGTTTAATATTACTGAAAATAATAATACTTCTACAAAGTCAAGCTTAAAGCTTGTAGCGGCAATGTTGAGTAGTGTTGAAATATATAGTTAATATCTTAATGTGCATACCATTTTATAGTTTTATGATTAGCAGAAAGCTATACTGAGCAGATAGCTTTTATTTAGTGTTCAGATAGTGTTTTTCTTTAGCAATGTAGTAGATATTTTGAAACAATATTATTGTGAAATTTTGTGTATTTCTTCAATGAATAATGAGATCATTATTTTTCTTTACAAAATTGAAATAAAAACTTATTTTGATAATATTAGAGCTAGAAAGTCCCCAGTAAGATAGAAATTCTATGTAACAAGCATTTAGGAAACCAGCAGACTCTGTTCCAGTGCTTTGGTGGATGGTGGTGAGGGAAGAGGACAGAAGGAGAGAAAGAGAAACAAATATTAGTATCATGATATCATGTATGAGAGAATGACATGGAAGAGAAACTGGCCATTAACAAAGCTATTCAGGCAGACTTTAACATCAGCAAGGAGCAAATCATGTGTTGGGTCCCAACTCCTATCTTAACAGGATCTTAACCACAAGGTTAGTTTTTTTTCTTCGGTTCCAAATTAATAATAGCATTCTGAAATTATAATTTCACTCAGCTTCATTTCCTGTTGTGCTGTCTGGTGGTTTTCAGTGTATCTGGTGTCTTACCTCTTATTTTTTATTAATTGGTTGACATTTGATTAGCCACCAGTCTGCTGAACAAGAGGGAATTTTGTGTTTGAGCAAGCTGAGGTGAAAATTGAGTCCAATATAAGTCATTTGAGTGCAGCTGAGCTGGAGATTCAAGGTGTTAAGTACTTACTGAAGACTGTTCTTATAAATCAGGCCAGTATGTGCATATACAACTGTATAATCTGAATTAGTACACTTATGCATGTTCTAAATTTTAATAGAGTTGGACAAAGAAGGTATAGTAAGGAACTAAATGACTCAGTGAACACCTAACTTCTTTAATGTCAATGGGACAAAAATATCTGTATTCTACCTACAGTGTAGCCAGATTGCCTTTTTTTTTTTTCTTTGTACATTTGTCTACACTGAATATGAAAAAGGAGAAATGAACTAATATGGGCTATTTGGTTTGTTGCTGTCCTTCTGTACAGCAGCTCTTCTGTATTTCTCTTCTCCTGTCTCAAGCAGCCAAAATAGTGTTGAGGGTATCTTGCTAGAAAAGACATTCTACAAATGCCTGTCCTGTTCCCTAAGGAAATGTTTTTGGAAAAATTTTTCTTTATATATAGTAGAGCAGTGCTCCAGTTCGGTTCTGGCTAGTGATGAAAAGGTCTTGTTACAGTTTGTCTCTTTTTTATGTTTTGTACCCTCTGAAGTGCCCTTTTACCACCTGAAAATTTACTGCATGGCAGAGGAACACAAATTCTGCAAGTGTAAAACACAGAGTATGCAATGTTTTGGAATCAAAATACTTTAGCACAAAAGCTTCCTGTTTTTCTAGCATTATAGGAATGAGAAGGGTCCATAAATTTGTAGAGCAAGTCATTAGCTTAAATGTCGTATGTGCCGTACTTGTCATGCAAATTTAAATCCTGATTTACAGACTTAAAATGTTATCAGTTGAGCTAGAGTATTATATAATACTTGAAGTAACTATTCACCCTGAATTGTTCAGAAGCACATATTTATTAAATAAAACCAAATTGTGCTCAAGTTTTGTGTTAAATTTATAAAGGGGAACAAACTGACAACTAATCAGCCATAGCTTGTAAAAATGATTTGTGACTATAAAAGGAAAGGAAAGGAAAAAAAGAAGAGGGGGTGAGAGGTAAACATTGTACTGAGCAGATTGGTTGTGCTTCATTCTGGAGCAAATTTGTCCAAATAAATTATAAATGTAGTAGCTCAATAATAAATAGGGAGCAGGAGGGTACAAGCAATAAAATTAGGTGAATGCAGAGAATGCTTGGTTTTTTAGTTGTGGGTGGTGTAATGTGGTAATAGAAATCTGTTACCTATATACTCTGTTTTAATGAGCAGTGCTTCATTATACTGCTGTAGTGAATGTTTCTCATTTTCAAGAAGATAAGAGGGTATTTTTGTGTATGTTACAATGGGAAAAAGATACAACCATTAAACTGCAAAGTTGCCAACATGCCACTCTTGATATATACTTACACACACACACACACACAAGCACATACATACTATATACGTATATAAAGCATAAAATGATTAAAATGTTCCTGAACCCATGCATGCAATTTCATTTTTGCAATATTCATTCTGTCCTATTGCAGAGAAATGCTGTTTAATTTGAATGAGACTGTGAATTTTGCAAAATGAGGATGTAATAGCATTTTACTTAAACTTATGGCATCTCTGTTCATATTGTGTGGTTCAGGAACGGTTTCTTCATAATTAAAGTGTCAAAAAACACATTTGTATCAAGAATGATGAAATTCATTTAGGATGATTTGCCAGAGAATAATAACTTTAAACTTTCTTCCTTTAAACAGAATTGTTTAGGGCTTCTTCATCAGTTGTCCAGGGTCCTCTTATTTCCTCTGCATGTTACCCACGGAAATGAACATTTTTTTCTTACAGCATTTCCTTTATGTTCCTGTACTGTGATATTTTATACCTTTTATGGGCCAATTATTGCGAACTACTTTACTGGAGTTTTATATGATTATTGGTCAATAGTTTTTGAAACTTTGCTTCACTGAGTCAATAAGATTTAACAAATTGCACCTCCAGTGCAAAGTGAATAATCTGTGGAAGTCCCAATTTTTGCAGTAACTTGGAGACTTTGGAGAATCCAAGAAAAGAAATCTGAATTTGCCAGTGTGTTGAACTTGACCTCATAGTATCTGGCTTATTAGTTCACTGTTGAACACAGCATGGTACCTCTGGCCTTGATTCAGCAGAGTCTTTAAATATGTGGGTAAGTGCTCTCCTGAATCGGGGCCAGATGAGTGCAATGGCTGTACAGGACAGAGTGGGTAAAAGAAAATACTGATCACTCAGGTTTGTTTTCTTCTTCCTTATAGGGGTGCAAATCTGAAATAAGGAGAATTACCTGCACACAAAAACTATGTCAAGAAAGAAGATGAACTAAGAAGTCTTATCTAAAAATAACCATAAGTTGCTCATTTAGAAAATAGTGTTTATTCTGTCAGATGGAAAAGATTTGCTTGATCTTGGTAATTTTTCTGTCTTTTTTATTTTATTTTACTTATTATTATTATTAATTTTATTTATTAATAATATTTTATTTTTATTATTTTTAGACTACTCACTGGGGTTGTTTATAGTAAGGGCAATTTTTGCTGTATCTTGATGGCTATCTGAAAACTTTCTGGTATGAACTTCTTTATGTGGAAAGAGACTCTGGGACCTGATTTATCTCATCCTGGGGTATGTGTGTTGATGAGATGCTGCAGTATTGAGGGAGACTAGAGGAGTATCTTTGATCAGATAGGTAGGATGTAAATAATACTGCCTGACTAAATATAATACGTGCTTACTATACAGGTGTCTTTCTTGTTTTTTGCCCAATAGAATTAAGACACGAAATGAAGAGAAGAAGTTTATAATTTACCTCTGTGTCTGCATAAAGCAGGTGTCTGAATGCTAGCCAAATAGCCAGCCCTTAGATGCAGTTTAATTTTTGGAGAATAAGTGCTGTAGGAAAAGCTCCTAGTGTTCCCTACACTGACCTAGTTTTCAGTGTTATCTAGTGACTCTGTGCTAATGTGACCCAGCATTGCTTTGCTGTTAGCTGCCTGCTTCATTCAGAATTTTTCCTTTTTGTTTACCACTGTCAACTATACTCACCAGGCACCTAATCCTGCAAAGTGCCAAGTCCTGTCCGGGAGGTATGGGCTGTTCTCTTTTCCCAGTTAGCAGGAGTCAGGCTGCCCCATTTCTCACAAGATTTGACTGGATAAGAGACAGGTAACCATAAACAGCATTGTAGCTGGTTTTAGGCTTGTACCCCAGCAAAGGTCAAGCATAACAATGCAGTGGAAATAAAGCATTTTGAATCATTTATTCCTTTAAAGAGGTTTGTATCATCCATGCAGCTGCAAAGCCATAATGCTTTCATTAAAAGTCACATCTGTGCTGAATTAAAACAGGAGCCTTTTCCAGCCAAGGAGTATTTGTCAGGTTGAAATTTTTTCTCTTAGCTCCTGAAGCTTTTTTCCAAAATCCAAGGGCTAAGACAGAGAGCAGACCTTGTCACGAGCTGGTACCGAGGTTTAAGTACATTCCTGCTACGTTATTCATCGTCTGGCTCCAATTTGGAGGTACATCTCCCTTGCGTTCACTTTATTAACCTACATATGACTGGCTCTTTTGTTTAATATGGAAATGAAAAAATAGATGGTGGGCCCAAGAAAAGTAGTCTGAAAACATCTTTTTCCAGATTTTGTGCTCTTTGTGGCATGTTAACCGCTTGCATGGAAAATCTGGGGGATAAAAAAATATCATTTGAAAGCTGTTTTTGAGGGTAGGCATTTTTAACTTTATGTAAAAAGGCTAAGGCAAGTGTGAAATGTTAGTCCTTCTCCTCTTCCCCCCACACCTTTTTAAGCCCACTAACCAATTTCTACCAAAAATGACTTCAAAGATAGGACTGTACCAAATACATGAAAATCACAAAGCAGAAGAAGATAGCCAAAATTAATATGTCCCCTGAAAGAGTGCCTGGAACATGAGCCCAGCAGCTGCATACTGTGTAGCTGACCAGCCAAATAACAGATGTGTATTTGTCAACTAATCACTGGACATATATTTCATAAAAAGCCATCACATAAGCTACTTCTTGTTCATCTGTATGATAAGTATGGGAACTGGTAGGAAGTGGGCAGACTGGAACAAGGAACTGGAGTTATTGTGGGAAGGTCTGTGGTGGATATGAGTGTAAGTGTGGGCTGTTGGGCATGTATGTTTAGAACAAAAGGCTTTTCATTTTCTGCTTCTCACAAGCCAGCTCACTTAGATAAATGTTTACATCAGAAGGGGTAGAAAGCTTCAACACTTGTGTTTGTCATCTCTTCAGTTTGACCATTTCAGTTAGAAAAGTACAGAAAGCAACTATCCGCATGACAGCCATAAGCAGAGAACCCAGTGGAGTTGGGTTTCTATATCACTGCCATTTGTCTTCATGAGTTGAATGATTTAATTAATTTAATTTAAGTGCAAGAGCAGCAAAGTATTGAGAAGTTACTAGGAAAAAAAGGATGGACAAGCCTTTACCAACACAAGTGACCAGAAAAAGTGCAGTGTGACAATAAGAGTAAGCTGCTGCTTATAGCAATGTGCTGCCCAGAAGTCTCTGGTATTATTCAGGACTCCTTATGCTAAACTTTGTATGAGTGAAGAAGAAAAGTCCCTGCCCTCAAGGATCTTAGCCTATTTTTTGGGGGGTAAAATAAACAATCTTCCACAATTATTTAGTCTTTTAATACCTACCACACATAATGCATGTCTCTATCTGTACATATATACATAAAAAAATTAATAATAATAATAAAAAACAACAGTGTTTCTGCTGCTATTTAAAAAAAAAAAAAAAAAAAAGGCAAGCAAGCAAAGAGACCAGTTTTTATTTTAATAACAATGGTATTTCAACTGAGTGTTTCCCTTTCCCACTCTGACATCGCACATCACTGATGTCAAGGTCTTTCCCAGTCAAGAGACGTGCTCTCATATTTTTCCCAGTAAAGACTGTCACCTCAGAGGGAAAGTTGTACCAAGGTTTACTCCTTTTTTTTTTTTTTTTTTTGGCTGAGATGTTTCACAAGGGATATGTTTTCTCTGAATAAGATATTTGGATGTATTACAAACAGTGCAAACAGCTTCCTGATGCTGTGGAGGAGATGGGGGTGGGTAGGTCAGGGGACACTACCTCAATTCTTTACATGAGAGGTGGTAGAATTTCAGGATGTTTTTAGCAGTGCCTTGCTGGATCTCATATCCCAGGGAAGAAAAATCTGGCTCTGCAGAAGCCCACAGCAAAGCTCCTGCCAGCTCCCATGAAGCTGAGCAGAGGCAGGACTCAGTGATCCTCCTCAGAGCTCTGGGGTGAAGTTTGTGTGGGGTTTCCCCCCCCCAGAGCCTGCATCATGCCAGGTCTCTGAGCTCATGCAGCCCTGGCTCTCCTTCCCTCTGCTGAATCCTGTTCCTGTTATATATTTTTAATGGAAATAAATTTAAGGAAAATATCCCTGAAGGTAAACTTTGATTTTGGCATTCCCTCAGGGTTGATTTCTTAACCTTCTCCTTCCTGCAATTATTTAAAAGGAGAGGAAGATGGAATAAATGTGAGAGAGAGCACTATTTTTCTAAGCAAACCCAAATATATTGGAAAAAAATGAGGCTGGAAGAGAATTTCTGACACAGCCCAAGCTGTCTCTGCAATTCTGTGTTTTCCCCTACCCTGTCAGGTTTCACTGCCCTGTATAGCTGAGGAGCAGGAGAGGAGATGGGCAAACTTCACCAGTGTTTTCCCCAATAGATATTCTTGCGGTTGTGCTGGCAATCAATATTCAAGCACTCTTTGATATTTCCAGGTTCCAGACATTGAAAGTTTCTGAATTTCACTGTCAGGTGCAAACAGTGAAGAGGTTGAAGGGATTTCATTATTGCCATGTTATAATATTGTTCAGAGCCTGCTGTCTCTTGAGGATGCCTCTGGGCTCTTGTTCCTGGTTCCTCACAAATTAAAGGAAGAGGGCTGCAGCAGTGTTTCCCACTACCTGAATTTCACAAGATAGAAAATTAAAGAGAAGTAACGTGGGCTAAGCACTCTGACTTATATAAACTCTTGGCAGAGAAGATTTCTATTAAATTAATTTGGTTAACTTAGTGTTGGTATTATATTTACGTTTACTTGTCTTAGATTAATGTTTTTTAATTTTCAATATATTTTAACTTCTAAGCCCATTGACTGAGGAAGAGGTCATTATTTCTTTAAGAAGAAAATTACTCTGTGTATGGCAATCTTTCTCCCTTGTGCTTTCTATCACACAAAAGGGGTGTGTGTGAGGCATGGGGGTATTACCATAACCCTTGCTTCACTGAAGAGGGAATTCAGATGATAATCTCCTGGATTTGGAGCTATTCATCATTACTCATGGTCTTGATATATTTTATATATTTTATACATGCAATATAGATGCAAGGTGTACCTCCACTGTCAGGCACCTCCTAGTGGACAGGGAAAGGCCAGTGCCAGGATGGGACATGGGCCTGTGAGTGGGCCTAGCTCAGCAGGGCCCATGGGCATGGCAATGTCAAAGGGAGCTGGAGCTGGGCAATGCCATGGCCACCACAGGACCAGAATGACAGCCCCGGGGCTGACATGGGGTCCTGGGACCTGGGAAAGGTTAGGGGAGTCCTGGGGCTGGGCAAGGACAGGCAGGGCTGGTGGTACCCTAGGGTACTAGCGGTGTGTTTTGGTTAGCTAGTCAGGATGTTGAGCAGAAAGGGGAACCCGTGTGCTTGAACCCCAACTTTCCTTCAGGTGGGGATGTTAGTTCAAATCTCTTTCCACTATAAAGTTGTCAACTTAAAGGTAGAACTTCAGATGTTTGAGAACATTGGCTGCTGGTTAAAACTAGTTGAAATCACTTGGGCTGAAACATTTGGCAGCAAAGGTGGAGAGGTGCTTCTGGGCTGGAGGTTAGTTGCCTCTAGGTGCTGCTGATGGGTTTACGGTTTTGCTACTTTGAGTAAAAGTATCTTGACTTATCTAGCTGATACCTTTGAGGCTTGAATCTGACTACAAAGGCACTTGTTTTTCAAAATAGTATCTGTTTTCCCTACATCTCTGAGTACTATCAACAGGCACAGATTCCTCTCCTCACATGGAAATGCAACAATGCATCCTTGTGCTTTATAGTTTTCTGAGTTGTCATCTTCTAAAAATGGCCCTGGCTGTTTTTAAACCTGCAGGACAGCTGCCTTGCATGATCAGGGTTAACATTTCTAGAGAGTATTAAGGATGCAGAGAGGTGATGTTCCCTGTATGTTTCTCTATCTATAGGCTGTATTTTTCCACTGGCTTTCTCATAAGAATGATTTGACCCCCATTTACTTTTTCTCACAATGAGTTTATATCTCAAACTACTGCATAACTAAGAATTTCTGGTAGCATGACTAGGAAAAAAAAATAAAAAAAGAAAAATCCACAAAGTAACGATAATCATAAAATACCCTGTTCTTACCAGGTTGCAATCTCAAACCAATCCACTTTGACTGTAGCCGTGGCAAATTGCTGTCTGAAAACGACTGCCCTATTCATCTGTTAATATTGTTAGAAAGAAAGCTACAACTGTACCTATCAGTGTAACTAAATTAGAGCAGGTTCACATAAGGCAGACACACATAAAAATGTACTTATGAAACAGATGTATCCCTCAACAGGAAAATGACAGCAATTCTGATAAAATGCTTTTATTATTTACTTTCAACAAGTATCTATAGCTGCAGCTTGACTATTGTTGAATCATTTCAATAATCTTGTTACAGGCCTGGCAATAAAAGGAAAAGCACTTCAGTGGAGTGCAATGGCCCAGCTCCTGACATGTTCAGTGGCATGTCAGTGATATGCTGATATTTTTTTAAGTCATCAAAACACACAGCAGCATTGTTTATACAAGTGGGGAACTGCTTTGAAACAGAGCACATCCCTTGCATGGAAAGTGGCAGCTGGTGCAGGGTAAGCCCTGCTGGTAGGTGCTGCAGGTTGTATGATGCTGATGGCTGCAAGATGGATGGCCCCAGCACAAGGCAAGCCCAGTTCTGCTGGGTGCAGGGGCTGCACTTGCATCTCATTGAGATATACAAGGCAGTGTGAAGTATTACATTTGGAAGTTAAAAAATAATTTTGACCTTAAAGTGAGCAAGCACAGGTATCTCCAGATTTCTGCTTATTATACACCATAATGTTTACGGTCCACTTATAAGTTCAATCCCAAAACTAATGCCCAGAGAATCACTTTTTTCAGACCTAAAGTTTTTTTTTCTGTCTCAGAATCATATAATCACAGAATATCCCAAGTTGGAAGGATATTCTTCCTTCCAAGGATATTGGAAGGATACTCAATGATCCACAAGGATCATTGAGTCCAACTTCCGTCAGACCTGAAGTTTTTTCATCACAGATTGTGAGCATTTTGAAAATGGATGCAAAAGAAAATTTGTAAGTAACACTTCTGCATTCACTGTCCTTTCAGGTTTTCATAGATTTTGGAAGAACTGTGATGATAACTAACTATAAACTCAAAACATTGCAATTGGCTAATATAGGAATATCTTTTGCTATCTATAGGAACACACTAAAATAGTGACTTGAATATAGTCACATAGGATATTTGTGGCAAAGTAAGCAATATCTTTGGAGTATTTAATTTTAATACGTTCCAAAATATCATTGGTTCCACTTCAAAAGTGTGGAACAACTTATTTTTATTTGTTCTCAAACTTCCATAAATATCTATATCTGAGCAGGGACTGAAGCTTGGAGGATTTCAGAACAGGAGATGAAATTGCCTATAAACAGTGGACAGTGTCTATGAAAAGCATTATGCAGTGCAAAATCTGACAAAACTGTACTGATTCTTCTAGTAATTGCTCTAGATGAATACAAAAATTTATTCTTTAGCAGAAGAAGTTAAAATGAAAGCATTAAGGTTTCTGTAGCAACAGTGCTTTTCTCTTATACCACTTTAAGGATTATTTTACATAGTATGTATATAATACATATTTATGTTTCAGTATAGTAAAAACTTTATTTTAAAATTTCTGAATGTTCAATGTAAGAAAGGTAAGGCTGTAACTGAAGTCTTAAACTTTTTAATCTTTACCATGTTTTCAGGATCTCTCAATGGAATTGTCTACTTTTCCTTTTAATAATTGCTTTACATTTATAATATTTTCAATTTCATGTTCATATCTTTACATGTACATGTATATGTACATCTTTTTACTCTTTGTTTTAGCAACTATTAATTGAACAACCAATAACTACATTATCAAAGTATTTCAGTTTAGAGTCCTTAAGTTTCTGAAAATTTCTCCCACTGCTCTGAAACATGCTGTGATTAGATTCTGCCTGAATGATAACAATTCTTTTGAAAATTAGAAATAAACCCTGTGCTTCTTTTCTTTTTGTTTTCATTTGATTTGAGACATTGGGAAGTGAAAAAATGCCCCATATGTTAAAAATGTAAAATTTTGACCAACACTCTTCCAAGATAAATTGTTGAATTTTGAAATCTTGCCTTAAATGAGGACCACATACTTGGACAATTTGGGAAGAAGTTAACAATCACAAACATCTTAGGCAGTTGACTAATCTCTTCCCAAGCATGCTTGATGAGTTTCTGCCAAAATATTTCAGGCAGCAAATGAAATTGCTTCCCTTTTGAAAACTCTCATTGCCTGGTTGCCCTGCACAGCCTGAGAGCCCCAAAGGGGTGGTTTGAATGGGAAGATTATAAATATCTCTGTAGAACAGACGTAACACTTACAGTGAAAAGATGGGGGAAGAAGGAAGGTGGGAGACAGGAAATTGGGGATTTTGCAGGGAAAGGTGTTTTTTGTATAGGGAATTTACTTTTAGCAGGTGCCTGACTGATCCTGACTCAGTTTAACTAAGGCTCCATCTAGATCTCTTTTTCCAAAACACATGTAAACTTCATCTTCAATTTTACCTGATTGATAGTTTGAAATACTTTGAGTGCTATAAAGATGTTTTCTTTTAGTGACATGAAAATTGATTTCTGGTCAAGCCAAATACTCTGAAATGCCTGTTCAAGGTCCATAAATGGAGAAGCCGATACTGTATCAGTGAAGGCTGGCAAGTGTGGGGAAAAAAGGTTTATTCATTCTGCCTACAAGAGCTATGTAAACAAAAACAAAACATTCTTTCAGGAGAGAACATGAAGAACTGGCAAGAAAACAAAAGTGTAATGGAGAAGATTTCTAGGCCACCCAGCTGCCTAATTACTGGCAGCATCTCTGGATTTTTGCAGCATGTCTCTCTAACACAGTCCTTTGGAAAACAAAATGCCATGTTATTGCAAAATAGTTACAAATTTAAAGCATTTTGTATCCTGTAGACTTCAGCTTTTACCTACGGGGGTTTTAAAAAAAAAAAAAAAAAAAAAAAAAAAAAAAAAACTGTAGTGTATATTGAACTAAGTAGAGCAACCTACTGCTATCTTTCTGTAACATATTAAAATTTAATTTACCAAGAATAGGGAATTGAATGTCTAGTTTAATTTTCCAACTTGATCTGGAGGACAGTGGTGGCATTATTCACAATTTCCTTAGGACAGTAATGAAAATGCTAGGTTTTGTATAGTCTTGCATTTACAGTGTCCATACTGTGTTATGTAATTAGTTAACCATTCCCATGAGTATTCCCAGCAACATTTTGTACCTGATTCTTTAATGATATTATTAAGACTTGATGGGCTAGAACTATGCTATTTTTGAGCTTTTTTTTAGGAAACTCTTTTAAGATGAAATACCAGCATTAAAAAAAATAATAAAATGAAAAAAAAAAAAAATGCAGAGACAGCAAGTAGGTTTTACTCTGTTTCCTGAAGCTGTAGCTCTGCTTGCTTGTAGATAGAAGAGACCTTTGCTTGTTCTAATAATGCATTGCTAATTGTAAGCATCTGTATAAAATAATGCAGATGTATGTAATTATAAAAGTATTTAAGGCTTATTTAAGATTGTTGGTTATGAATCTTTGCAGTCCTTCTGGGTTTAGAAAACAATGTTGAAAACACATTTCTTTATTAGGAAAAGTCTTTTCTTTCCAAATCTGAAAAAAAAACGTGACTTTATTTTTCCTCAAGTTTCTGCTCTCCCATGATGCACCGTTGATGCTGTTAATACTTTTTCTATGTATTAAACTTTGTTATCACAGTATTACTGAGGGAGTAATTGCAATCCATTTAGCACAAGCAGGAAAAAAAAAAAAAAAAAAAAAAAAAAAAAAAAAAAAAGAGGTGAGTTACTTACTGCTGTCTCCAGTGACTAGTGTTAATTAACTCTGGCTTCATCTGCACTATAAAAATGAGCACTTTTTAAATGGTTATGAAGTAATCTCATGGCTCTACTATATTTATAAAATGTATTTCCATTTTTAATCCAAGAAGCTATCCAGCACTTTGGACATCTTGCAGACTACTCCAGTAAGTTAAAAAGTTACATTAGTCAGGTACATTACATGTAATTCTGTTTACAGGAAAGTATCAATATCTCATGCTGCAAACACAGGAGGATCAAGTGACTCCAGACCGGGTGGTTTAATTTGTCTTCTCTTGCATCTTTAAACTCATCTCAGACAGCACCTTCTGCCCTAGATGGGCTTTTCCTCAGAGCTTCCCTACAGTCCTCATTCTGGCTCTAACTAGAGCTGTCTGCTCTGCCTCTGAGCCCTTTCTTTCTCATCGTCATCCACTCCCATACACAGGGGTCAGTGAATCCTTGGCATCCATGTAAGTAGGATTCCTGAGGGGATCTGCATATTTCTGTATTTTGGGCTGGGAAGCTATTTCAGTCATTACCTCTTTACCCACATAGACTTTTTCCCTTCTCCCAAACATCTGAACATCAGGTTAGTAGTTACATATATCACCCCTAATGATGCATAACCCAAACTCTCTATTATTTTCTCTCATCATTGACAGGTAAGATCACTTTTTTATTGCTTATACAACCATATTTAAATCCTTTTAGATGCCTAGTTTCTGTGCTTAGTAACTATAAATTAGGGTTTGCAAAAGGGTTGTCATCTGGTCCCCATTCAATGCAACTCAGCTAGCTCAGCATAGGACAAAAAGCAAAAAGGCTCTTATAAAGAAGGAAAAAAAGAATGTAGTCATATTGATGCAAAATGTCCTATCACAGAGCGTATCCTGCTAGTGTGAACTGTCTTGTTGAATACAGTTTTTAGGTACAAGTGTTAAAAACAAACCTTTACCAATAAGCATACTGTGGTCAGTGTCCCAAGATACTCACAAACTGAGCTCTGCCGCTGACAAGTTCCGCTGTTTCCAGGGGATCAGAGAGATTTCAGGACACAAGCTAATTGCAGCAGGAAGAAGTTTGGTATGTTGGCTGATGGCACTGTTGTTTTTTTTTTTTCTGTGCCTGATTGCTTAAATACATTATTCCAGCAAGGTTGTGGCATGGCAATCACTGCATATTTCCAAGAAGGCATTCTGAGCTCTGTCTCAGGTGACTAAAAATGTCATTATACCCCACATGCATGTATTGATTAGTTTTTGTCACCAACTCCAATTACCAACGGAACCGCTGTGGTGGACACTAGATAAACATATCCTAAGGTGATCCTTAGCCTTTAGCCTATTAATCCAAGACCTGACCCAGCTCAGATGTGATAGATACATAATTGTTGCCCAGACTTCTCATATGTATGTCTGATTAGATCAAATGTGAATAAGTGTATGGTGACATACACCAAACCTGTGCACTACACTGCTGTGTGTACTGCTCATACCTTTGCAATGTTGTAACTGCAGCCTTTAGTTATTTTAAACCTTTGGAATGTAATAGAGAAAAATGCTTGCTGGGCAATAAGTAATGTTGGTGTGTTAATTGCTACTCATTGTGTTAAATCTTTGGTATATGTGGATTGCTTACATAGAGTGGGTAGCTGCATTCTGTCTCATTTAAAAACAAAAACCAGAAAATATTACATTGTTGCCCTACAGTACTTGTATTATCCTGGGTTGCTATGACATTGCCACACATAATACAACATAATGGCAACAGCAAGCGAAAACGCATTCTGGTCTGTGAGAGTGTTGATGTAAATAGATAATGAAGCTTTCCATTGTATACCATGATAATAGCCTTGGAACAGAAACAGATAGCAGTTTTGATTTATATATTTACTTGGATTTATATAAGGCATTCATCGTGATTCTGTACTCCTGCACAAATAATTACATATAAATTCCTCATGCCAAGATATCAGAGCCAGTATCCTCAGCAAGATCTTTTTCACTTGTCCAATCCATTTAGCCACTGAATAGGATAAAACTTTTTTAACCCCAAACCTCCTCACTGTATGAGACCTTTTCAAATGCTCACTTTTGACTTTTTGACTTTTGGACTCTTTTTTTTTTTTTTTTTTTTTTAATCAAGGGAGGGGATGATTTCTTTCAGGCTTGTTGCACCACTCTCTCTTTTTTCATGTGTAAACAACTGA
The DNA here is from genome assembly GCF_009819795.1 of Aythya fuligula. Taxonomy (NCBI): domain Eukaryota; kingdom Metazoa; phylum Chordata; class Aves; order Anseriformes; family Anatidae; genus Aythya; species Aythya fuligula. The sequence continues at coordinate 134,762,410 of NC_045560.1, read as the reverse complement.
GGATCAGCATCCTAGAAGTGGCATGCTTGCTACAGCAGTATGACACCAGGAGAGAGCTACTTTCAATTGGGACTCAAGTTTGGGTCAATTTAAGAGCATTTTTAGCCCATACCAACCAACCAACAAGTCAGTCAGCATGAACTCTGGTTGCAGCATCAACCACATAGTGGAGGCCCCAAGGGTTATATGAGTGTACTGAGAGACCAATTATTTATTTATTTTTGTAGAATATTTAGAACTGACATGATCCTCTGGTCTCAGAAATGCAAGAGCAATACTCCAAGTATTCCTGACTTGCAGCCCTGCATTTGCCACCTCTGTCTTTCTACTATCTGAGAGTGAGTGACGTGCAGATTGATTCCTAGATGCTTCCTGTGGCATGAAGGAACCTGAGATGTACTTCAGGGTTACCTCTGAGAGTTCAGAATTGCAATGTAGGCAAATCTGCTGAAGGCTATAGGGCATGATATAGATGGAGTTCTGTGTAAAGGGAGCTGTAAGGTTAAACCTATATATCGGAGTAGAAACCAAGTCTGCCATCAACTGAAGTCAGAGGGTCTTGACAGCAAGTTAAATCTCCAGGGGGAACAACAGGGTTGAAATAATTTGAATTGGGAACACTCTCCCTCCCCAACCAGTTGCAATCTGAAATAGTTTGAGGCTCAACAGAGCAATAGCAATGCTTTGCCCTGGCCTCCAAAACAAACTGCAAACTGGCGCAACCTGAGAACCTCTGCTGGAAATATATTCCCTGACTGTTACAGCAAATAGGCATATGTGTGTTCTGCTCCCAAAATGGACAAAAAAATGGGAAAAAAAATGGAAAAATGGAAATTGAAAATGGAAAAAAAAAAAGGGAAAAAATTGGAAAAATGGAAATTGAAAATGGAAAAAAAAATGGAAATGGAAAAATGGAAAAAAAAAAAAAGTGTATAATGTAGACAGGGAGAAGAACCCCACCTAACCATTCTAAAATGATTTTTTTCATCCCCTTCTGCTACACTCACCCTAGCTACTGGTCTGAAAATCAATTGTTTGATAAATTTGGATTAGCAGCAGAGAGAAAGGCATCAATCATGTCAGTTGTCTGGTGCATGGGACTTCGGAAGTGCTGTGTTACTGGGAAACAGCTTATTTCTCTCTGGACAAATCTACAGCTGGATTACACATTTCCATAAACATTTTATATGTTAGATTGAGAAAATATTGGAAAGAAAATAAACTGGTGGTTTAAGAAGTCTTCTTGATTCATTTGACACAGGACACACAAAGAATAAGGTGACTCAAGAAAAAGGTATGAAAAAGGGAGGAAAAGAAGGTAATAGCTGGTGATAGAAGTACTCAGGAGCCAAAGATCTTGGTAAAGTACAGCAAGAGCTTGGCAGTGCCCTGGTACTCTCTCTCATGTACACTGAACTTGATAGGCACCTTTAATCCCCTACACCACAAAGGAAAAGAAAAAAAAATGGGTTCACCAGGAGCTGCAAGGACAGTTTTACTACATCACTCTTGACAGTCGTTAATTGTACAGACTAAGAAAAAATACAGAAAGTAAAAGAAATTAGAAAGAACATATAAGCTTATATATTTTCAGCCCTCATAAGCAGTCCGTATATTATGCATGTTAATATGTATCTTTGAGTGATATTAAAAATAGCATTCTGATCATATGACAAACCAGTTGCTATAGTAACTACATTTTTGCTGTAGAACAGCAAAGTAATAATGTGTAAAATGTGTAAATTATCAGTGTGTAAGAGCAACTGGTGCGTCTTCGCTCTGCTACTCTGCTTTAAAATGAATCTTTCCATGAATATACATATCTCATTCATGTATTCTCATGACATTCCTGTTGCTGGCTCCATCTCTTCAGTTGGCCACCCTTGTAGTGCTTAAGTAAGACGTGACATTTCAGCCAAAAGAAAGAGCAGGAGAGGCAGAGATAATGGACTCAATCCAAAGTAAAAAGGCTTATACTGATTTCAATGGACTTTGCCTCAGGTCTTATGCAAACAAAGGTGATTTATGAGGGATAGCGTAAAAAGGCAGAGTTCACTCATTTTTGCGTGCCTGTTACCACATTCTCCTGCTGAAATCTGAAGAGATGTTGCACTTGACATTGGGGAGAGGTAAGATCAAGCAGTAACATGTTGGAGATTTCCATAGCAGCCTGAGAATCTGTGAATGTGGAACTAATTTTCCAGACCTCATCTCCCGTCACCCCAAATTCCAAGCTCCTAGATTTACATGCCTGACAAATGTGGTTTATTTTTGCCATTGAAATTTCTTAGGATAGATAAGATAAGTGTTACTAAAATTTAAGAGTGGGTGAAACACATGGAATGAAGTCCTGGCTTAGCTGAAATCAATAGCAAAACTCTCATTGACAGTACTTCACCTTTTCTGTTTAGTGTCACACTGAAGAGGGCAGTGACTTGCTGACCTGCAGGAGATTTTTAACCCCCCAAAAGCAAGAGATATTTGTTTTAAACTCCAGAGAGAGCAACAGTGTTTGTAGCAGTGCTGGCTACAGATCAGACATGTTCCCATCTAGGGGGAATTGCACAGTTAACAAGTAAATTGTTTGGCTCACTCACTTCAATTATACTAGGAGACTGTGATTCATATTTATTTATTAACTAGGCTTTCTAGTTTTGCTGTAGTCCTCATTTTAAAAAAGTTAGTTGAGTCTGAAGGCATTCCTGGTGGGAGGTGTCCTTGGACATGGCAGGGGATTGGAACGGGGTGGGCTTTAAGGTTCCTTTGAACTCAAACCATTCTATGATTCTATGAAATAAGAATTCCGCTGGAGATTCTGTTTCCTTCTGGTAGAAAGTTTCAACTTCTGGCATATATCAGAAACTATTTGGTTGGAAATTATGCTTTGGTACCTTCTGCTCTCTTCTTACTCTATCAACTCAGCATTTCTTGGACTCTCATGATATACAGTAGAGGTAGCAAAATCTATCTGAGGCAGTCCATGCTCTAGAAAATGTGGGTCTCCATCTGGATAATATGGTGCCAAACAGCTTCATTCACACATCTGTTAATCTTACTCATGTATTTCTATGCTGCCCTACAATATATGCCTGCATTCTTGCCCACAGTGTAGTGCAGGCAACTCTAGTGTTAGAGATTCCAGCTCAAACAAAACAGTGGCAGCATGAAGTGTGTGACTTACAGTTCTTGTAATGTGTTGCAATGGTATTTCCAAAGAGAAGACCAGTCACTTTAGTTTTAAGAAAAAGCCTCAGGATAGGGGTGGTTGTGTTTACCTACATGGCTTTTCCCTTGAAACTTGATATCTCTAGGTGGAAATATAGGGTTTTCAAATCAAAGAGAAATCCTTCTCTCTCTTGCTTTTTCAAACAAGAATGATATCAAAATAGACTAACATAAAGAAAATATTTTTTGAGAAGCAGTTTGGGCAAAATAAAAATAAATAATCAACAAAATAAATACTTTATAAATGATTTGTGGCAGGAAATAGTTAGGAAAGGTTAACTCTGCAAAATGGTGTCTGAGTGTATCAGTGTTCTCATTCCCAAATTTTTGTCATTTCCTTAGAGAATTCTTTTCAACTGACAATAAAGGATCGAATAAAAATTTCTTTCTTTTTTTAAGCTGAATGGTAAAGTATATTCTGCTATATGTCTTCCTACACTTCCTTGATATTGAAATTATAACCCTCCTTAGCAAGTCACCTTTAACTTGATGGAGTCTTATGGAGTCAGAATTGAGTCATTTAAAGCACTTGTCCTAGCAGTATCATCTTTGCTGATGGTTATTAAATAAAGCTCATAATTAGGAGCTGGTCAGGAATTTCCTAACAAAATAATTTTGCTAGAAAACAATTAGTTGACATTGAATGTATGAACTTCCCCATGCTGGAGCAGGGGAAAAGAGTGATCATGAAGGGTAGCGGAGGCAAAGCACTATAGACTGCCTGAAGCCCCCATACCCCCATACCCCTGCGCCACTGTGGTGGTGGTTTTACTCTGCTGGGCAGCTGAACTCCACCACAACCACTCTTACTCCCCCTTATCAAATGGAAATGGGAGAAAATATAATGAAAATGGTTCAAGGGTTGAGACAAGGACAGAGAGACCACTTAACAACTATCGTCACAGGCAAAACAGAGTCAGCACAGGGAGATTAGTAAAATGTATTGCCTATTACTAACAAGCTGGAGAAGTAAGAAACAAAGGAAAGAAAACAAAACCATCTTCCCCCAATCCACCCTCTCCCACCTCCTCCCCCCCTGAGGGGTTCCTTCATGGTCATTCTCTACCCCTGCTCCACGTGGGTTCCCTCCCACGGGATGCTGTCCTTCCCAAACTGAGCCTGCGGGGGCTGCCCAGAGGAAGCAGCTCTTCAAGCACTGCTCCCACACAGCTCCGTCCCACAGGGTCCATCCCCCAGGAGCAAACTGCTCCAGCACGGGTCCCCCACGGGTGGGTGGCAGCTCCCCCCAGCCCCCCTGCTCCTGCGTGGGCTCCTCTCCACCGGCTGCAGGTCCGGCCCGGGGCCTGCTCCTGCAGGGGCTCTCCATGGGCTGCAACCTCCTCAGGCCACATCCACCTGCTCCACTGGGGGCTCCTCCACCCATGGAGGGGCTGCAGCGTGGAGATCTGCTCCATGTGGGACCCATGGGCTGCACGGGGACAGCCTGCTCCACCAGGGGCCTCTCCACAGGCTGCAGAGGAACTGCTGCTGCCTGCCTGGAGCACCTCCTGCCCTCCTGCTGCACTGACCTTGGGGGCTGCAGGGCTGGGTCTCACTCTCACAGCTGTTGATACCCAGCAGGTTTTTTTGTTTGTTTGTTTGTGGTTTTTGTTTTGTTTTGTTTTGTTTTGTTTTGTTTTCCCCACTTCCTTAAATATGCACTCACAGAGGCGCAAACAACTTAACTTACTGGCTCAGCTCTGGCCAGTGGCAGGTCCCTTTGGATGCAGCTGAAACTGGCTCTTATCTAACATGGGGCAGTTGCTGGTTTCTTCTCACAGAAGCTGCCCCTGCTGCTGCCCCCCACTACCAAAACCTTGCCATATAAACCCACTACAGCTGCTTGGGGGGAGGAAGTGGAAGGGGGCGGATGGGGGGAAGGTGTTTTTAGTTCATTTTCTTGGTTTCTCACTTCTCTAGTTTGTTCGTAATGGGTAAGAAATTTCTCAAATCTTTCTATGCTGGGTCTGTTTTGCCCATGATGATAATTGTTTGGTGATCTTCCTGTCCTTAATCTCAACCCCTGAGCCCTTTAATTTATCATATTTTCTCCCTGTTCCCTTTAAGGATAGGGGGTGAAAGAGCAGTTGAGGAGTTCAGCTGCCCAACTGGATAAAACCACCATAGTTCTTCTTGGTGCCCAATGCTGGGCACCAACCCACACCCCTGAGATTAAGAGTCTTATGCTTTACCAACTGAGCTAACCAGGCAGGTGTGTCCTTTTTCTATGAGGGAATGCAGTTTTACTCAGTGGTTGAGGTTTTCTTTCCTGCTCCTTGGGCTACACCAGGATTTTTCTTTTCTTCCCCTTTGCTATTTCTTCCCCAAAACCACTGATTTCGAGCCATCATGGATTCATACCACTATGCAAGTGATTATTTATTTATTTATTTTATTGGAGAAAATCTTTCAAGTTTGGAAAAATAATACCAGCCTGGCTTTAATCCCAGCGTATAGCCATCCATATCAGTTTTGCAACTATGGGACACTTTCTTTTCAAATGGGGAGTAGACACCAGATGTGCCCATTTTGTTATGAAACCCACCATTTTCACAACAAGGTAGCTTAAATTCTGTAAGGTCTAGAAATCTATAGGAATATTCAGAGAATAGTGTACAACTCAATGTAGGTAAAGACAGCAGAATCTAGCTTTCAGTTTGCCAAATATTCTGGACAGAAGCCAGAAGTCCATTTACATATAAATATATAATTTATAATGTGGAAATGCTTCAAGGCCTTGCATGCAAATGCTTTGGATTTTTCAGAAAAAAAAAATAAAAATCTTTTCATCCTCTTTTGTTTCAATTAAATCATGTTTCATTGTTGCATGCATTACAATAAATTAAGAGGGCAACCTTCTCTCTCTTTGCATACAACTGGCATATAAATGACACTTCCTGCATGACATAAAAACTCAGATAATTGTTTTATAATTAATTTACTTAAATTAATTTAAAACAGGAAAAAAATGCATGATTTTATTATAAATGTGTCCAATTCATTCAGAGACAGAATATAGTTTCTAACCCTGCTTGCTTTCTTCAAAACACCATTCCTCCTAAACAGACTAGACCTTGAGGTTTTTGTTGTTGTTGTGTTTTTTTTTTTTGTTTTTTTTTTTTTCCCAGCTACTGATGTTTTTTTCTCTTTACTGTTTCTGAGTGTCACTGCATTTCTGGTTGTTGTCTGGATCAAAAGAAATAAATACAAAAATAAAACATCTGAGAAAATACTTCTGAAAAGATTTTCGGTATTTTAATTTTTTTAACTAAAACTTTGTTTAATGTTTATGTTCAGCCGCTGTTGTAGTGAATTTAGTTGATTTGCCATTAGTAACACCATGAACTAATTCATCCCAGGAAAACGAATTCTGGCTTTGGAGCAAGAGCTTCTGATCACAGGAATTTGTTTTTAGACTATAGAACTGAATATCAAATATGGATAGGTTTTGCAATAAATTGTGTTGCAGTCATTTTTTCGAAACCCAAAGTCATTCATCAAATATTTGATGAATAGATACATGAGAAAATTGTTTTGCTGATGGATTGATCCCAACAAGGAAAAAAAAAAACAACAGATTCCTTCCATTGCTAAAAATTCCAGAATAAAAGTCCTTCTCATGGGGATATAGGTCTCTTGAATGTACAGATAAAGAAATACCAGAGTTTAGAAGACTGGACACTACAGAGAGAAGGAGGATTAATGTTGATGAAGTAGCTGGGGGGCAATACGCTACTGTCTATTTAACTAGGAAAATGCATGAAGTATATGAGAAATAAGTATTTGACCATAAATTCAGGTAACTGGGTAGGAACCCTGAAAAATACATTTTCCTGGCACAGACTGTGAAAGCAGACATTAGAGAGATAAAGGAAAGCTGGTCCAAGAGAACCTCGACTTGGAACATTATAATGCACAGAGGTGGAGGGAAAATTGCTCAAGGAAAATTAAAAAAAAAAAAAAAAAAAAAAAAAAAAGAAAAAGAAAAAAGATAAAGGTAGTACAAAGCTTTGGATACTAACAATGTGTTAAACTGTTAGGAAAGACTAGTGTGCAGAAAATAACACATTTGGAATAAATATGTTGTTGAGAAGGCTAATAAACACATTATTTTCCACATGGTAGTAATAGTAGAGGCAGTAATCAACACAATTAGGTTCAGACTGGACAAACATTTATTGAATAGAGCAAATGTTGCCAGGAACTGTAACACTGTTAAAGGAGATTAAAGGAGATTTCAGCAGCAGCTGAAGGAGCCAGCCTAACAAGCGCAGTTTGCCTGGTTCAGCTCTTTCTGGATGTGGTAGCCACTTGATTGCCACACAGTCACTGGACCAACAAGAAGTTATGAATTGGTGAGAGTAGCAAGAGCATTACAGAAAAAGACAGTTTCAGAGAATAATCTTCTAACTTGATCAGGAATGGTTTCATGTTAAATTAAATGGAAAGCTAAATAAAAGCAGGTGCTTCAGTAAGGTTTCTTTACTCTTTAAGACATTAAGGAACCCAATTAGTAGAGTCAGCTGGATTGAAAAGTTCAGCATCTTGAATATGGATGAGTTCTGAATATTTTAATGTCAAAATAGCAAAATCTCTCTAAATTTTTGAAGGGGAGAAATGTAGAATTGATGTCAGGTCCAAATACACTTAAAGCAAGACAGATGTAAAAAGGACATAAGGAATGAACAGAGGACCCACAGGGAATGGAAAAAATATCGATCAAGAAAGAAAGCTACTTGAAAGGAGAAAAGCTGTTGGGTAAGAGAGGGAACTACCCTAAGTCAGACTGAATTAGGCATTGCGGAGGGGATTAAAACAAATAGCAAAAGGTTTATTAGTAGCAAAGCTATCAAAAGAACAATGAAGAAAGCCATATTCACATGCAGGGGGAGTGAGTTAAGATGTAAGATTTAAGCTAAGATTTAGCAATATGATCTTCCTCCCTCCCTCCCTCCCTTCCTCCCTCCCTTCCTCCCTCCCTTCCTTCCTTCCTTCCTTCCTTCCTTCCTTCCTTCCTTCCTTCCTTCCTTCCTTCCTTCCTTCCTTCCTTCCTTTTCTTTCTTAGGTGAAGATGTTCAACGATGATTATGTGGCAGCTTGACACAAATTTGGGTCCTGTCACTAGTCACTAAAGAGAATATCTCCACATCTGAGATAGAATCAAAATCCATAAATTCTATATCATAAAGCATATGGAGAAAACATGTACGTAATTGTAAATGACATGAAATAATCAGAGTGTGTTAGCTATTATTTTAACATATTAATTTAAAAGGTGAAAAGTGTGACTGGAGAATAGGTGTAAACTTATACTCCTATGCTAGGAGAAAATATGTTCTGAACTATTACATGTTCATGAGCTTAAACTCAACAGTGCATATAGTCTGGAATAAATTTGAAAGGAATGTATAATCAAAGATATGAAGCTCAGTGAGCTAAAAATGCAACTTGTATGTACTAGAACTAACCTGACATCATTATTCAGTAAAATAACCGGCTTACTTATTCAGCTTGGAAATAAGGTAGGTTAAATATGCTTGGACTTCAGTAGGGCATCTAATGTAGTGCTCCACTGGATTTTACTAATTGCACTAGTGAGTATGGGGATTAGCAGGGAACTTATAAAATAGGTAAAGAGCTGACTGAGGGCAAGGTAATTATGCAATGGCTTGTGCTTAAAGGGGATCATCAGGCTGGAAGGAGGTTCCCTGAAGTCTAGAGGGATCATTAGGGACCGATTGTGGAGACTTAATCAATTGTCATGACTGGCATGGGCATGAGTTTACAGCTTATGTGGAGTAACAATTTCTCTGCATGTTCTTGCCCCTTAGTACCCCATGATAAATATCAGGCAACTCCCCCCTTACATTGAATGTAGGAGGGTGCACATGGGCAGTTACTGCACAGTAAATGATGTGTTCTGGCTTTCCCTCCAGTAACCAGTTCCTCTGCCCATACCTTTACTTAATAGCTTTAGTAATGACAAAGACATAAAAAGTGGCAGTGTGGTAATGAGACAAAATTGGAGGTTTTGTCAATATGGAGAGGATCGAAGTATAATGCAGGAAGATCTGTGTTACCTAAAGGACTGAAACAGTAAAAAAGAGCTGCAACTCGATAGCAGAATGTGCAAGGTCAGTCACTTAAAGGGGCAACTGGAAAGAACTTTGGTCAGCTGAGATCACCAGGGCAGGAAATGGCAGAGAAGAAGAGGAGTCAGGGAACACATCACTCTCAGAATATGTCTGAGCTATCCATGGGTTGTTTCAGATAAGGTGACAAGCAGCCCTCAGATACACCAGCTGATCCTCACCTCTCAGTCTAAAGATATTAATAAGAGTTTACCGAAAGTTTTTTGCAGTTCACGTAATCAATCTTAGCAAAAGTGTGTTCAAACTAGAATATTGGTTGTTGGAGGAAAGGATTGATTGTTTTTGTGAGAAGAGATTAGAACTTTTTAGTTTGTTTGCCTCATGGGGAAAAAAGGACTGGGAGGTAATATGTTACTGTCTAGCAGGGCAATAATAAAAAAAATAAATTAAAAAAAAAAAAAAAAAGCATGTGATAGTTTTTTTGGGGGAACGGGACGGAACTGGTTAAAGGCTAATAGTTATGAACAGGCTGGGATGTACCTGATGGTAGAACTGGGAATGAAAAGGTGTCTGATAATTATAGAATAAATTCTTGAGATTCCCTGAAAGTTAGGAGTCCTCATAACAGCATAAACAGTATAGGAGTATATTTGTTTTTATTTAATAATTAAGTTTTAAAGATTTTTAAAATCTTTTGGAGGTTTAAAAAAATCACTCAATTGATATTCTCTGTCCTAACACGGGCTAGACCTAGTGAGATGGAAAGATGCCTTACATACTTAGAGGGCTTTTAATGCTGGCTAAATGTAGAGGAGAGAACGGTGTGGCTACATACTACCAAAGCCTTGTACAGAGTATTTGTTAGTTTATTTTTGTTCTGTTTTGTTGGACCCTGATTTCTATTTCTGTCCACTGAAGTATTTGGCAATGACCTATAGTTAATTGTATGCTACCTCATAGTTCTTAGTGTAGAAGGGCTTAAGAACATGATGAGATAGTTTGCAGAATTAGGACAGTAAAGATGTCTGTGGCTGCTAGTTAAGTTTTACTTATCTACTTGTTGGAGTAATTTTGTTCTGCCCTGTCATTTTAAGATGCATTGTAGAATATTTTATTGCTGTATTTTTATATAGTACATTTGATTATTTTTTTTTTCTGTTTACAAAATTCAGCATAAAAGTCAGGAAGATATAAGTCCTTTTTGCAGTGTGGCCATAGTTCTTTAAAGTTTCTGGCAGCAGTGGAAGCTCACTTGTAAATCTGTTTTTTAAATTATGATCGGAATAAATATGTTGGACCTCTATCTTCAAGTGATAATATATAGATATTTTTGCTGTGTAATTACCGTAGGTAAATCTTTGTCCACTTTGACTAGGTGTATTACTCAATGGAAGTTATTATTCTGAATTTTTTAAATATTTCCAGCCTAACAGTGTGTGAAAGGTATACGTATTTCCAGCTGTAACCAGATGTAAAAAAAAAATAATCAAGTGATAGAGGAGTAGATCTATAGTCTATTTGCACCTGTTAATGACTTGTAATTTTTAATGTTTAGAAATATACTTCTTACCTTTAATCTCAAGGTTAGTGCCAAAAAATCCATGATGACTTCAGGTGGAGGTTGCACAGCTGCAGTGAAAAAAGTAAATGGGTGATTTGAAGAAAACAAAACCAAAATGCATTTGCTTGGTTACTAGCTATGAAATACTGTCAAGATCTCGTGGGTAATAGGAGAGTGAGAGTCGTGTGCTGAAAGGCAATTGCAGTGGAAGAGAATGCATGTAGTTGAATAGCTGGGGATTTCAAGATATTTTTTTTTATACTGTAGAACACAAAGGTAAGTTTTGAACATTGGAAAAATGGTGTGTGAAGATACCGAAACAAAAATATCTGAAACACTGGTAATTGAGTATGAATAATAGGTTACATTATATAGGGGCTGAGAAAGTGGTTTCCAACAAACAATAACAAGGTTAAAATGATGCAGTGATTGATCTCTAGGTAAAAGTACACAGTGGCCTTCCAGGTGAATCAGTCTGAAGGTACAGTGCTGCCCTCACGTCTTAGGTATGTGTAGTATAAACTAAGAGGTTAAGGGACAGCAGGAACTGCAGGAAAGGCAGAGTTTACAATAATAAGTCATTTGACAGAATGGAATGCTGGTAAGTGATAGGAGGAATTAGGTTTGTTGCTGTAGGAAATGAGTTATTTGGAATGATACTTTAACTGGAAAAAGTTGCTTTTTGATGAAAACTTGAGAAGTTGAAAATTTGCAGTTATAAAGTTTCAGGCTTTTTTTTTTTTTTTTTTTGGGGGGGTGGTAATTGAGGGTGGGGTAATTTGCTCTTCAGATGTCTACGTTGTCATACAGTCTTCTGAATTTAGTTATACAAATGGTGCTGCAGATGAATCCAAAATCTAGGCACAACTTTTAAAATCCACACCTAAATTACTGCTAAAGTACAGCTGTTGTATTTAGGACAGGAAGGATACAGTGGACATCAGAAAACACTACAAACAAAAAGAAATGGGTTCATTTCAAAGTTGCCAGGGATGCTTTACTGGCCTGTCTCATTGAGAGGGTTGGGAAGGTTGAGCTTTTGAAGGAGAGCTGAGCTGAAGAGCTCTGGGAACAAGAAGAGGTGGAAGGTAAAGAAAGGCAGATCTGGTGTGAGGGCATTTTGAGAAGGAAGGAAATGTTGATGGGCTGGGCTGGAGAGCTCTGGTGCAGTATGGATGCACGGCACAGATCTTAGACACTGCAGATAACTGCTTTCACCCACCCATCTAGGCAGGCCTGCTTCTCTCAGCCACTCAAAATTCCTGCTTACACTTTACTCTCTCTGCTGTCAGAGATGCGGTAGCTGTGCTCTCATCCATCTGTAAGAAGAATTGCACTACGCAGCCTATGGGAATGTCTGCCAACTAGAAGCCGGTGAAATTCACTGACCCCAAGTAAACTTTTTCTGACAGAGTGAGTATTTACATTTGTTGCCCTTAACACAAGAAACTATTTTAGACTTCGATGTGAATAAAGTTATTTTTGCTAGATGCATGGGGCGTTTGCCATTGTTCTGTGTACCTCATCACATTTTGTGTGTAAAAATACTCTCAATGGAAATACCTGGATCAAAACCAACGAAGAAGCTGCACACATACTCCAAACACCTGCATATCACAAAAATTTAACAGCGCCAGCACCAAATAGTTCTGGTTTATCTCAGAAGAATGTTTGCAGCTAATCCTCTCTTGTGGACATAGATAAACATACTGCAGCTAATACATACTTATCATAATTCAGCCGAGACATTTCAGAGTGCACCACTTAACTGCTTTTCAATTTCTTTTCCTCTTTTGTCATTATCATTCTTTCTCCAAAAAAAAAAAAAAAAAAAAAAAAAAAAAATCATTTACAGGTGATTGTTTGGCTGTGTCTTGGAACTATATCCACAGCGTACTTCAACTTCGTTTTCCTCTCATTGCTGCTTTTCTTTGGGTAGAAGTCTAACAAGACTATGGGAGAAGTTCTCACTGAGCACCTAACTACACTGCAGGTTTCTCAGGCCCTGTGCTGGCAATGTTAATTGCTTTCCTGCCCCTGTGTTCTTGCTGTAACAACAATCATATATTTCATCAATTCTCCCTCTTAAAATGGTATTCTACCATATAGTTCTTGCCTCCTACATCTTGCTCAGCAGCATATTATAAGAGATTTGCTGCAGGCTTTCCGGTAGGTAGGCAGGACAGGATGAATTTTGATGCCATTCCCCTAATGGGCCAAGAAGTGAAATTTGCAGAAGTGGATAAAGAAGAATACATTTACCAGCAAGCTTAGCCTGCCCGAGTTTCCTCGTTGTCTGGAGAATTCTCCAAGACATTTTTCTGCTATGCTTCCACATCATCACTCCCTGCAGTGAACCATCTCTGTAGTGCTTATATGCAATGCAGAGTTTTTCTTTTTCGTGTATTCTTTCAGAATATCACAGAGCTCCAAAGTTGGGAAAGACAAAAATAAATAAATAAATGGATAGAAAGGTAGGTACATAAAATAGAAACTGTTGAGTGTAGCAAACTTCTGTCTCTGAGGAATAAAACAGCCATATAGTTTCTATAATGTAAAGATTTCTGGTATGTCTCTGCTGCCATGATTTATCTCACATGCTTTGAGATGCATGCAGAATGGATATCTTTCATGTCTGATTCCACAGCCTTTTGAGCTCAGACCATGTTTGCAGCATGTACAAGGTATAAGAGCCACTCTTCCTTGCTACCTTGTGAATGTTACTACTACATGGTAAGGGTTTTAATGTGGCAGCAGGGCAGAGTTTCCTTTTACTTGCTTAACCAAAGGTCATGAAAACATAACTTGAAGAAAAAGAGGGAGAGTGTTGGTCACATTAGTTCAACTGTTTCCCAAGGAACTGTATCTCAGTTTCCTCATCCCAACTCTTTCTGTGTTTATACATACAATAAATCAGTGTTTTGCCTCCACGTAAACTCCTTCTGATTGGCCCAGCCTTTGCATATCTACTCACGTCTCCATATTCAGAGTTTGCTGTACAACCTCACCCAAATAATGCTACATCTGAGATTATATATATATATTATTTTTTTTCTTTGAAAAATGTGCAAATGTGCATTTGATGAAATGGGAATCTATTTCCCTTCTATATAAACACGTTCAGTGTGCTTTTTTTTCAGATATTTATTGTAGTAGTTTAGCAGCACAATTGCACTTCAGAAACTACTCTTTCTCTGAGAGTTGCATCTCACACACACAATAAATATTTTTATGCTGATATTTTGGTGCCCAGGGTGGTTTGATAACCTTTTTTTTTTTTTTTTTTTTTTTTGGAGTAGGGATAGAAAGCATGCCAGTGTAAGGCATGGTATGAACTGAATAAGATAGAATTGTTTTTGTCAACTAGGAATGATGTGACAGTGTACTCACATACTATGATAAGATCAATGTATTCCTAGTTGTCTAAAAGTCAACAGTAGTTAAACATCAGTGGTAGGACACTACAGCCTCTCCTGGTTTTCTGCTGCTCTTGTTTATTGGCTCTATCTTCCTTATGCCTTTTGATTTACAATCCTGGTATAAATGCTTTGAGAACAGTGATTATGTGTTTCTACAATGGTTGACAACTGATCCAATTCAGAGCTATTCTATAAAAATAAAGACTGTGCTTTAGATGCTGGTAGGTATTTCTTCTTACAGATATGCATAGCATGTAATATCTGGGAGAGGGCATGTATATATGATTTTGCATATAAAGTGGGTTTGAATCATTCATAGGCTTTAGGGAAGTGCCTATAAGCCTATTTCACCACGGTGGTAGCCCCGGAGCAAATGCAATGCTAATACTCCTGCTTAGTGATTTTAAATAGTTTGTAAGCTGCTGTAAAAAATGCGTTGTCAAACTCTGCAACTAATTTACTTCTTCCAGTCTATAAAACAAGGAAAGGAAACATCTGTTTAAATGGGAATGTAATGGCAATGGGGATTATACTTCTCTTGTCTCTGTTGTTGTTCGTTGTGTTTAATTGGTTTAAATATACAAAAATGAATGTCACTGATTAATAAGTAGTAATATTTATTAGAGCTTGAGACACCCTGTGCAAGCCTATGTAGATGAACATTTTTGTGTCACTGCTGGCATTTCTGAAATAAATTATGCAGATGTGGGAACATTCCAGACATTGCTGAAGACATAGTTCACTCCACATGGATGAAGTCATGGCAGAGTTAGCACAGATGACTGGAGATATCAACACAACTACTTTGTCCATAAATTCTCTGTGGAAAGGGTTAACATGTTGCAAAAGACATATCCTGCATGGGAATTTTCATATTCCTCTGTGTGATTCATTTATTTATATGTGTCCTATGTCTGTCTCTCAGATTATTCAGCCCCTGGTACGCAAGAATAAATGTTTTGGAAAGGTCAGCTCTGCTTGCAGTGAGCCAACCTCGTCATCTTCAAGACTCGCAAAACCCAGAGACTGTTTCTTATGTTCGCTTTATAATGCCTCTGAAGAAAATGCGCTAGAACAGCATTCAGTGGAGTGTGAAAAACACTAAAGGGTTTTACCCTTGCCATTGTTTACTGTGAAATGTCAATCTAGTGCTCTAGCACAGCTTGGGCCAAGGGGCCTTTCCTTGTCTGCTCTATTCTACTTGGTTTTTGCTTTTCTTGGTCTCACAATAGTGTGTTTTTTCATCTATAAACTGAGAAGACAATCCAAGGTTAAGCTGTTGCTGACAGAAAAGAAATAAATAATTTGATATGAATGTTTTGACATAATCAAGTGAGATGAACAAAAATACTGGGGGCATGTTCTATTGATCATTTCTTACTCCAGAGTGTATGGTGCTCAGTTACTGAGCCATGAGGGCCCTGGAAACAACCTGGCCAAGCCATGGTTGTTACAGATTTAGGTATCGATTAGTATTCAGATGGTGTAGATGTGTATAAATAAAATAGTGTAAGAAAGCTTTTTATTGATTCAAGCGCTTCAGCAGTATGTGTGAGAACATCCAGGAGAAAGTTTAGGAGCAATTGCAGGAGAACAAAAAGCAGAAGAAAAAAGCAGATGCTTGTGGTAATCCAAGGTAAAATATAGTGGAGAGCAAAGAGAGCAGGAGTGTGCTTTTAAACCAAAACAACAAATAAAAATGTCTCAGGGAAAAAACAAGTGTTTGAGGTGATGTCCAGTAAAGAGCGATGAACAATTCAATATGATGACTTGGCAGCAGTCTGTGTTGGAGCTCTTTAAAGTTAAGCACAAACATAAACTTTTGTAGGATCTAGGCTTTAGGATGACATGCAGGGCTGGGCTTCTCCAAAGAGATGGTCTGTTGTAGCTAGGGCTAAAGGCTCTCTACTCACTGTGCAATACATTGCATATGGTCATCATGTAGAAATGCGTAAGGGTTCATGGGTTCCTTCAATTTGCCTCAGGTAACTGGAGATGGCAACCAAAGCTCTGTAAAGCTGTGTGAATGGGTCAAGGTGTGGGTGTTCTTATTTCTTATTTCCTAAACTACTTTTTCTTATCTCTAAACACTGTTTTCTCTTCATCGAATCTATGTGCTCTGCAATAATAATGCTTGGTTTGCAAAGAGTTATTCCTCTTCCACAATGACTGACAGAACAAAATCAATGTTGGAGCATGTCTGGTGGGCAGAGAGGTAAACGAGTGACACACTAATTGTAAGCTCTTGCTGAAAGGTCAGGACATTAAACATAAGCCTTAAATCTCAACAAAGCACTTGTAGGAACCTAATTATATATTTATTTTATTTTATTTTATTTTATTGTAAAATGAGTACGAACTTTCCCCAAGTGTGTTGTTTTTGTTTTGTTTTGTTTTGTTTTGTTTTGTTTTGTTTGTTTGTTTTTTTGAGTACTCAGGGAGCCTTTCTTGGGTTTAAAATGGATTTTCAAAGGCCAGTGTCTCTTTTTGGCTAACTGGAAAATAGCAGCTCAGCGGTACTCTAAAACATGGATTATGTATTTTGTTTTTATTGTTTTCACACGTATATCTGTTTTAATCAGTCGTCAGCAAGCAAACAAACCAGTTGTCTCCAAGTCTAAAGCAGCTTTGCATTGTTAACCTCATAACACCCAGCAGCTACTCTTGGTCAAGAGGTGAAATTCAAGGCTGAAGAGATTTATATCAAAAGTAACATTTTTATTATTTTTTTTTTTAATTCTGTGAAGACACTAAGATGAAAAAAAAAAAAAAGAACATATTTTCACTTTTTGCTTTAAATACTGCTTTATTTCCTTGAAGACCCACCAACCTACGTAAAGTATTGTCTTACCAATGGGGAAAGAAGAAATGAATCAGTGCTTTTAAATATGTCCTCTTCACATGAGATAGGAAATGAAATATGAACTTCAGCATATGCAATGCTTTATCAGGAGACGAATGAGCCTTTTTTAAACGTCTCGGAAAGGCAACCATCACTTTTACAACACCAAAGAATGGAAGGGCTTAAAAATACTTTACACAGGCTATTTGTAACACTTGAATAACGTCAGTCAGAAAAATTCGAACCAGTGGGAAGTGATTCCATTGGTTTTCTAGCTTTGATCACAAGAGGGAGTATTTGCAAGTAATCTTTTCTTGTAAAAACAAAAATGCTGCTTAACAGTACAAGCAGTAGATTTGGACAATTAACTATTTTCTTCGATGCATCAGCATCATCCATATCAAACTTGCAACGAGTGCAAATTCAGAGAATATTCTTTCTTGTTTCTATGTTTGTGGAAGTGCACACAATGAGGACACCTTCAGAAATTTCATACAGAGTGTATACTAAACATAATGAACTGTTTTACAGAACAAATTGTAGTCTAACACTTGGTGTCATAAATTCCTTGTATCAAAGAAAGAAAGAAGTCTTTATTTCACTTGTATCTTTCTGTGCAGAAGTGAGTGGCCTTGCCATAAAGAAGGTTTAAATTTTTATTAGCTATAATCTTTTTTTACAATAATTTTTTAATTGTAATTTTTGAGAATATAGCATGTCATGGAAAGGAACATGTAGACTGTAAAAATAAAAGAAGGCAGTTTTGGACTAGTGTGATTTAAAGGTCATGGTTTAAGCTATCTGCAAGTTCATAACAGAAACATAAAAGTCCTCATTCATTACTAGTGACATGACTTGCAGCTGTGTTTGGTGCTGATCAGTTGTCTTACACTAAATAAAGGGAAGACAACCCTGCTGGTAGAATTAAAATAAAGTATTAATAAAAAAAACCCTAATGTTGCCACAGTGTGTGACATGTACAATGAAAACATCTTGAAACTATGATATGCATTAGTAAAGCTTCATAACTTTTCTGCAAAATAAGGAATAATTTTTGCCACCTCTTTGAACCATACATGCAGTGGAAGGGCAGTGATGCACAAAAGAGAAGGTGGGGAGTCAATGTTATTGTAGACAGAGAATTGCTTGAGGTTTCAAAAGAAAATTTGCCATAGGTTTCATGATTCCTAAATTGCTAGGTTAACCTTTTCCTCAACTGAAAATGTTACAGAACTACTTGAGGATCAGAGGAACATGGACCAGGGGAAAAAATATTTGCTTTAAAGTTACATTGTCAGGTAGAGTTATCCTCTATATAAATGTGTTGTGTTTTTTTTTGTTGTTGTTTGTTTGTTTGTTTGTTTCTGTTTTTGTTTTTGTTTTTTTGTTTGTTTGTTTTGGTTTGTTTGTTTTTTGTTCGTGTTTTTTTTTGTTTGTTTGTTTTCTTTTGTTGTGTTTTGTTGTTTTTTTTTTTAAACTGCAAGATCAATAGAAATTTTCCATGAAATCAGATGCAGAAAATTATTTCACTAAAAAAAACACAAACAAAACAAAACAAAACAAAACAAAAGTTTGTATTTAGCCATTTCACTGCAGCATCTGTGATCCAAAGAAAGCAGCATTGTTTTAACTCTTCCGTGCAATTTTTTCTGGCCTTCTCTAAGAGCAATTAATCATTTCATAGCAAGGAGAGCTGCTTTTTGTGGTCAACATGTACTTTTCCTGACTGCATGGAGGTGTTCTGATGATGGTCGGCAGAACAGCATGTTAGGATCTTGCTTAGTGATGCTGGTGATAGGTGGTAATGTACCAGAGCTAGTGGGAATGTCTGAGCAGCCAAATTGTGAAGGACTGGAAAATGCCGAGCCAATGCTCAGAGATGTGAACATGAATAATACCTCTTTGCCCTTCCCTTCTAAACTGTCACACACACCTGCTGGCTTTCTAAAGTACATGTAAAGGCTGCACACTTGAGGATGGCACATGTCAGCAGGCAGGCAGGAAGAAAGGGGGAGGCATAGGCTAGCCATTCCCCCATGCACTTGCATCTTCACATTTGGAGGGATATGTTGTTGCTTTTAACAGAAATAAATTTAAATTGGAGAGCTTAAAGTGAGTTTTAATAGCACTGTGTTTATTCATCATACCACTTTAATTTATCATAGCATTATAGACTGGTTTGGGTTGGAAGGGACCTTAAAGACCATTTAGCCCCAACCCCACTGCCATAGTCAGGGACACCTTTCACCAGATCAGGTTGCATCAAGATTCCATCTGACCTGACTCTGAGCACTTCCAAAGATGGAGCATTCACAGCTTTTCTGGACAACCTGTTCCAGTGTCTTACTCCCCTCATTATCCTCTATTCCATAGCGCTTGGAATAAGCACCAAAAAAACTGTGCTGGAGCCAGCCTCTATCTAACGTGCCTCTCTGAACAGCATGCTTCTTGATGATACCACCTCATGGAGAAGAGGCAATAGGATGGCATCCATTTCTGCCAACTTGAAGTGTCCATGTCTTGGGGAGACTGCTAGGAAATGGACCTGTTTCATAACTCCAAAAGCCAAAGGACAGTGATTTGCTGTCTTTAGATACACAGGGAAAGCTTTCAGGCAATGAGTTAAGAGGATTTCCACAAAATCATCTTTTTTTTTTTTTTTTTTTCCCCAAATGTTACTCAGTTTCCCCTAGTTCCCATGCCTGATTTCTAAAGTGCTTTCTCTTTAAAAGCTGCATGTTCCCTTTGTCAGAGTAGCCCTTAAAAACACGGTCCTAGAGAAAGAGAACATCCCTTCAGCTTGATGTGAATTGCAAAGCAGAGCTCTCTCCTTCCATTCTTAAACACGAAGGGTGGTACGAGTAGCAATGCTGACAGTGTACATTTGCAGATGCCACCATATGGGTCTTGAAAAACTAGTTGCACCGATGATTCCCTGCACATGTAGGAGACAGTTTGCATTGTTGGCATCGTCCCTGCACAGAAACAAGCACAGCTTAGCAAAGCTAAGCAGATGGCACTAGATCTGGTGCCAGGGAAGCACTGAATTAAAGGTTATACCCACCAGGTTTGATGCGGTGCCAGTTTGAATTGGTACAGAAGCTTCGGCCCACCTGCTTATTGGCCCTGTGACATCTGGCATCTTTTTTTTTTTTTTTTCTCTTCTTTTTTTTTTTTTTTTTTTTCCCCTTGGACTAAGCTAAATGCAGCAAGGAAAAATGTTATTTTAAAAGCTAGTTACCAATAAATGGGATTAAGATTCTCTAAGAAAAAAGAAAGCTTTGCAAATAGAATGTGTTTAATACCACTATATTAGATATTTTGGGACAGTTTTGGGAAGATTATATGGTGGAAAATAAGGGTCTGGGTAAAACCACATTTTACAGAACCACTTAATGGTCAGGATGGCATACCAGTGAACACACATAGCTGTTAGGAGTTCATGGCTATCAGCAGCCTGCACATAACAGCTCACTGTCTCAGACTGTCACCATACATATGTTGTCACTCAAAGCAGCAGAGAGATTTTACGCTGTGCCACCTGAGTGTGGCCAGTGTAGGTGCCTAAAGAACAGCAGTGCACCCTGCTAAACTTATTGCTCTGATCCACTTAGGTTCCTGCCTCACTCATTTCTGTTGTCCTACAGGCTGCACCATTCACTTCACAAAGATTATTATTATATTTTTAAACCAGTCCCTTCTTCCTCTCCACATGTTCACATGCTGTATACACAAATATGCTGCCATGGGCACTGTGCTTGTTGCAGAGACTAAAACTGTTTATATGTCTTCTCCATTAGGGATTTAATCCTTGCTCCCTTGGTGTGAAATGAAAGCATGCAGCTGTATGGCACTCTGGAGATGATTACCATTAGAGCTAAGCCTGAGTTTATACACACCATGAGCCAGATTAATCAACAATTTATTGACTCAAAATTGAATCCATACAGCATTGTTTTTGACTTCTCTCTCTCTCTTTTTAAGGGAGGGACTCAGACTGCCTGAATAATTTTGGTGGAGAATTGTCAGAAAATCATTGAACCAGATTTATTAAATATCTGAAAAATAGTGACAGGCATTGTGTGATTTCTAAAGCTCCATCACAGAATGGCAGGGAAGTCGATTTGCTTATAAACTGTAGACGTACATTTTTAAATCATCAGTCCTGGTTTGGAGTTCTCTTTGCAAAAAGAAAGAAAAAATGATCAGCTTTGGAAACTGCCTTGAATTTTCTTGGCTTCTGTATAGTCAGCACCAATGTTTAGAAAAAACAAATGAAAAGCTGATAGGAATAGATAAATAAGGCAATATATAGCAGAAGAGATAAACGTGCTGAGGAACCAGTTATAACACAAGCGCGTTTTGCAGTGAAAGGCTGTCGGTCTCTATACAGCAACAACAAAAGCACTGTATGCCTGGCAGTCTTTAGCTCTAGAACACTTAAACAAAACAAAGCAAAATCAAAAATTGCTGGGGATAATATTAAACATCTAAATTTTCCACTTCTGACCTTTGAGATAGAAATTATTAGTAAGGGATCCAATCCAAAACCCACTGAAGTCAGTGGAAAGACTTTGTTGACTCATGCCTGTCTTTTCTTGACCTTGAAGCTGGTTATCCCTGCCTCTTACTTTTTTTCAGGGGAAATAGGCATGGTGCTTTCTGCTGCAGGAGGCTGCTTCACAAGTCCTTTCCCAGTCCAGATATGTATTGAGTGTCAAGCTGGCCACTGACTATTTACACTTTTCTGCATAAGAGCTTTGGGATGTGCCTTGGCTGTTGCTTTTCAGTGGCAGAAGCTCGTGGCTTTCAGCTCTAACTTTCAGAATTTGCTGCTAGTGGACAACAGCCTCATCATAGTCAGCAAATATGCAGGAGCTAGAGCTCTTGCAAGGCACTGGCGAGGATCAGAGCCTTGGAGGTAACTTCATTCTCCAGCACACTCTGATGCTGCCTGATCTGTGAACATCTGTGATTCTCCAGATTGTCAGACTTTCAGAGATGGAGGTATGCAAGGACAACTCTGTTTTAAGGTTGGGTGGGGACAGCCATGTTGGCTCAGCTTTTTATGTCTTACTTTAAGTGTTGCCAAAACAGTATTTGGGCTATCCTCTAGGGTACTACTGAATGTCTACACTAAAATAAAATCAATGGGTCAGACTTTGAACCTTTATTCACAACAGATCTTCCTCCTTGTCTTCTCTGGGGTTGGGAAATTTATCATTCAGTCCAGTAGCAGTACCAACGGAAAAGTGGTTTGTTTATTGTTGATTTATTTTTTTTTTTAATTTGTCAAGTGTTCTATTTACATAACAGATTGATAAATAGTTTGGAGAAAAAATGCTTTCACTAGCTCCTCAAATTTCCTCATTTAGTGTTGCTTTAGAATATAGTCTATGATTTTTTTCTCTCATATTTTTAAGTTATGGACAATATCTCATCTTACCCGGGAAAAAGGTGCTGAATTTAAGATAACATCCCTAAAGACAAAGGTTATAAACAAAAAAAGTTTATTACATATCTGTAACCAAAATACAATATTGATATAAACTGTTCACTAACTTTTTGACTGAATTCAGTCTATTTTCTTGTGTCATGGTTTATTACTACTGCAGTTTAATTTTTTCATCTGGCATCTCTTCAGCATTTCCATCACCATCACTCTGTTCACCATCTTCAGCTTCTCCACTTCTAGTGTCTTCACAATCCTCAGCTTCTTCTTTGAACTCAAATCTTCATCATCTCCTCCCACAGAATTTGAAATATGGTATTTTCTAAACCCTTCAGTTACCCTTCTAGCTTTATTTGATCCCAAGCAGCCTTAATCCAATGACAAAGCAATGCTGCTCTAGGACTTCTTTATCTTCCCTGTAGAGCTTACAGCAGGATCTCCTGCCAAGAACCATAAGGGCTACAAATGCTTCTTAAAGGGTTTGTTCTATATTACATCAGGAATCTGCAGTTGTGACATTCCTCCCGGTACGATTGTAAGAGCAGCATTTATTTCTCCAGCTATATTCTTCATTACTGGTGTTAGATACCCTTTGAATGTACCTAGGACAAGCATTCTCCCTTTGAATACCAACGCACCTGGTCTCCTGTTCCAAATGATGTTCAGCCAATCCTTCATTAAGCCTGTAGACATCCATCCTTGGTTTTGACACCTAACAATTATTCCAGTAGGCAGCTGGTCCTTCAGCATTGTTTTACGCTTCAAGATCACATACGGTGGCAATTTTATACCATCTGCTAACACTGCCAGCATTACTATAATGCACATTTTTTCATTCCCCAAAGTTTTGATGATGAAGGATTTTGTGCCTATTTCTTCGATGATGTTATTGGATGGGTTGTCAAAGGAATTTGGTGTCTCAGCTGCATTTCCCATTTGGCTCAACAGATAATCGTGACCTTTATGCAATCCAATCACTGATGGAATGCAAGGATTTTTTTGGGTGAAGTCAGAAGGTAGATGTTGGCAAAGCAAAGTCTTCCTCTGTAGGCAAAAGCCATTATGACACATCATCTGTATGCACCAGCCATTAGTGGCCTTGAATTTTTGCCATGGAATGCTTGTGTTATTTCTTGAGAATTCAGTTTAATGATTTCCCGTGTAAGTTTTTCTTTTTGTTGTTGTTGTTGCTGCCGTTGTTTTGTTAAGTTTTGCTTTGAATACACACATTCGGACACTTATAATTCTACTTGAGCAAGGAGGATGAACTAGAAGACCTCCAGAGGTCCCTTCCAGCCTTGACTTTTCCATGGTTCTGTGCGTTTGTGATACTCCATGGAAGTGTCCTTTTTCAGGCACTGAATGATTTCTGCATTGAGTTAGTGCATAACAGCTTCTGTTTTGATTGTTTCCATCTTGGCACATTTGCCTCAGTAACATTATATTTCCTCTTGGACTCACAATTGTTAGTTGGTGTTTTTTTTTTTTTTTTTTCCTACATACAGTACCACTGTGAGTTTAAAAATTGCATTGTAACTACTGCTTATATCTTTTTTATGTTCTCTCTTGCACTTGTCCCTCTCATCCCCAGATGTTTTCCTATTTAACAATTCACCTAATACGGCCTGCCCCCCCCCCCCCCAAAAAAAAAAAAAAAAAAAAAAAAAAAAGGGGGAATTCTCTCATCCACCCTTCACTTCTCATCTAGTGACTGAGAAAACCATCAGTAAATAACTGTGTTGCCCTGTTCAAACTTGGTGCTGCTTTGTATATAGCCGGGCACATAAAGAAAGAGCCTCCCTCAGTGCACAGTCATAGAGTCATGTAATGCAAAGGGAAGACAAACTTCAAATTTTAAGTTAAGCCTGTGGAAAACCATCCTGATCTATGCCAGCCAGTCCCACAGACACTGCATATGTTCCCTGCTATTAAGTATATGACAATTATACTGGCCTTCTACATAGATATTTCACCTGAATATACAATAAATATACTCCATAGATGAATCGTGTCATGTTAAATGGTAAGTAAAATATGTTTATAATAACCCATATACAACATATTTTCAATGCATAAAGGAAACTATTAAGAAATAACATTAAAAAAAATAAAACATTCTGTCTTTAAATATTTTACCATCTCTTTATATTTTGAATTGCGTGGAAAAAAATGCAATAAAATGATTTGCATTAACAAAAGAAACCTCCAAGCAAACAACCCCTTGACTATGCATATAATTGTTTGAAACTAATCACTAGCACTGTTTAAAAATAACAACAAAGTAAACTGGCATCATCTGACACTTCTACTACCTTAATCCATAACAATGAGTAGTGAAATTTTTCTCTTTTTTCTTTTTTTTTTTTTTTTTTTCAGCCAGTGACTAATTCCAGATAATAAATTGTGTGTTGCTGTGAAGTGCCTCATAGCAAAGGAATGTATTTAACTTCTTTAATTAAGCTACAACCGGATCCATTTTTAAAAGAAGTTGTTTCTTCATTATTTTGGCGGGTTGGATTTAACTTCACAAGTTACAGAGTAGAGCTATTTTATAGACTTTCTTTATTATTTGAACAGTAGACAAATAAAAGTGGACATAAAAAAGGTCGTTTGTTTTTGAAAGTTTTATTGCTACAGTTGCAGATAGTACTTACAAGTGTAAAAAGACTGGGGCTCATATTAGTTCCGCTATATATTTCTGGTTTTGCTCTTTAAATTAAAAAAGTGTGATGGCATGAAAAACAGATGCTTTCAACCCATTTTCCTCCAAAGTGAGAAAAATTATATGTTCATTCTGAAACGCTAGAAAAATTTTATATAGGGGTGGATCATTATGAAAAGATTCTCTACTTCCTAAATAAGTTATTTGGAATTGGCATAGACCACATTACAATTCACAGACTTAGGTCTAAATTTTGGATGCCTAAGAGAACATACATAGGTTTTGTTTGGTGCAAACTATGCCCCACAATGTAAAGCCTCAAAACAAGACTGTAAGTACATCTGTTGTGTCTTACTTTCTGCAAAAAAATTTGAAGCTGGAGACCACTGAATGGCTGCAGATCTGCTCCATGCTGAGTACTTCTGCAGTGAAAGAATTCAATGTGCTGTGAAGAGGGAAATGACTGGAAGCCTTCACTTGGCAGGTCTGCATAATCTGGCTGCTTATGATTTTAGTCATATAGCAGTACAAGAAGATTTTTCAATTCTTGCATTCATTTTTTTTTTATCAGATATTCTTGTATATTCATAATAAAGAAATAAACCTAGGACAGCTTGCAAACTCCTCTGTGGGTGTTTTCCACAGATTCCTCATCTTGATTAGCTTCTTATTCGTTTGTATTAATATCATCCCCTTTCTGGGGGATAATATACTATCTCCCCCCCTAAAATGTTAATGTTTATTGATTTTTTTTCTACTTTGGCTTTGCATTAAGGTTATTTAATTTTCTGTTTTATTTCAAGAGACTTTAACAAAGCCGTGCTGAAAATGAGTATAAATTTAAGGGTATTAACCAGAGTAAATGTTAGATTATCAGTAGAACATCAGGCTTGTTGTTTAATGTGGTTTTGCACTGGCACATCATGTACTTATGTCACTTTTAAGCACTGGCACTAGTAGACAGTCTATAAACTATCCAGATAAAAAACCTGCTCAGTTCATGCTGGATTTGCATGTCAAAATGAGATTTTGCTTGTAAAAATGCTCTAGTTTTCATACATATGACATTGTCATACTCAAGGCTGATCCCTGTTAAAATTAGAGGAATCATCATTTCAAAATTTGGGTTTCAAGCTCAAATTCACCAATGTCCGTTTTACCACCATTGATTTCAGTAGTAGTGTTTCTGAGGGCATTCTTTGTCTTTGCATTTTATAAAGCTTTATTGCAATTTGCATCATGCTCTTCATTTTGAAAACAAGAACATTTCAGTAGGAGAGAAATATGGAGAAAGAACTTGAAGAACTGTATTTTAAATACATCAGATAGATAATTATTGGATAATAACATAATACAGTATGCAGGAAAAAGAATGGGGACAGCAGCCTGTATTCAAAACTGAGTCTTCCTCCCAGACCTGTCTATTGTGACGTCCACTGTGGTGATCATCTGTTCTGAGTATGTAGAAACACCTCTTGGGCAGGAGTAGCATGTGTCTTTGAAATGATTTGAAGCAAGCTAATAGCTATTTGGGAAATCAACATGAAAAAAATTTTGAAAGTAGCAAAATTTAAATAAAAGACTGTATAGCTATAGTTATATTTTATACAAAAGCTGTTAAAACAAACAAACAAACAAACAAACAGGTTTTTCTTCATGTGTCTTATGTTTCAGAAAGAAACATAAAATTATCTTAAGCAAAGATTTCCTACAGGTAAGAAGAACGCAAGAGCTTATGCCATTCTCAGACATAAAAATTCAGAGTGAGAATCAAAAATATTAGTGAGCATACCCACACAGTTCTCTGACATAATTGTTTTGCTACATCTGACACAGTACTTGAAGGGAACTACCAGTCCTAAAAAGACTATGATCAGTTATGAAGTCTAAATGTAGAGCTGGAACCTGGTACAAGGGTCAGTCCTGATATACACAGTCCTATGTTTATTTAGACAGGAATACGGAATCCTTACTCACAGAATTGATACCATTGCAGTACCAAAGACAAAGAAAATGTTTTTTTTTTTTTTTTTTTTTTTTTTTTTTTTTTTTTTTTGGTTTGTTTTGGTTTTTTTTTGGAGGATAGTGCTAGTGATTTTTTTTTTGTTGTTGTTGTTTGTTTTAATTTATTTTTCCTGCACTGGGAAATATATTGTTTATATAACTAGAGAAAGGAGTTGCATTGGTTGTCATTATATTATGCATTATTAGTCATGGGGTGAAATGTTTTTACAGTGATGAGTTTTATGCAATATTCAGATAAATGCACAGTAATGAAAATGCTATTAAATCTCCATTATTACAAAAGTTTACACTCGTAGTGTACATATACATGTATATAGTGTAGGTGTATATATGTACATATATATATGTATATATAAAAGAAGGTGTATATATATATATCTTCCTTCCTTCTGTAAATATCCTTCTGATATAATAGACTGTAAAAGAAGTACTTTCTAAAGGTATATTTCTCAAAATAATTTTCAGTTTACGGTGTAATATTTTGTTCAAAAAAAATGAAGGAACATAAACTGCAGTGGTGGCTTTTTCTTGGACTCAATGGCCAGTGAGTGAGAAGAAATATGCCATTTGAACTATATCTTTAGATACACAACTTAAATGTTGCTCATTAAATTCATGCAACACAGTGGCTACAAAGAGATACAACATTATAATGAGAAATTATGTGACAAATGCTTTCGTAAAAATGATCCTTTGTAAAAACATGCAAACAGTATTATATGCTTATTCGTACAGCTTTAATAAGGATAACAATTCAAAGTCCAGAGGAAAAGCCTGAAGTATTTGAACAGTAAAATTAAGAAGCATCTATAAAATACAGAATTGGCTGTAAATATAACTAGGTCCTACTTTAATTTGACATTAAAGTGGTTCTAAAGACCAAGGACTAGCTCTGTATTGAGCAATGGCGACTTTTCTGTGATTCTTTGTGTCACAGTCAAAGCACCTATTGGAAGTGACCACTGCAAAATGTTTTTCTCATACCTACAGGTAATAGATAACTAAGTAGTCACTGTTGTTATCAGAGTTTTCCATGCAAAAGATTCAGGGTACTCTAAAAAAGTATCTGTCGTGAGACTACAATGTCGCTAAGTTGTGACAAGGAAATATCTGTGATATGACAGTGGCATCGTACAACTGTCAATATAAAGTAAGTGCGATGGGATTGCTCTGTACTCTAAAGCAACTGTCATGTAATGGGGGCTGTGACTAGGCTGTAATAGCAACGTGGCTGCGATGTGCCAGCAGAGTGACTGATAAGTAACTCCTAGAAGAGAGAGAGGACTCAAGTAAAATCAGCTGTAATAGTTTTAAAGTGCTGCGGACTCTATCTGCAGTGACAGCAGGGCCCATCAACCCCAATGGGCTTTCAGTTGGCACCTCGCCAGAGGCTAGGCCAGCGTATTGCTTGTGGCTGCCATCCTGGATAAAGCATCCTGGATACCCGATCAGGCTCCTGGGGAGGTCCCAGCTCTTTCTGAATGGTTTGGACCAAACCTCTGTCAATGGGTTCGCAGCTTCTCCATGGGTCAGGTGCTTCAGCTCTCTGGAATTAGTCCTAAGCCATGAATGCTGTGGGCAGTTGGCAAATGAGGAGAGAGAATATTACAAATTAATTAAGAAAAAGGGAAGAATTATTATATTCATATCACAGATGGAGATATTGATGTTCAGATTAATTGATTTGCCCTGAAGCTATGCAGTATGTCATTAGCAGCCTTGTGATTACAGTCGCTTTGCTTGAAAAATGTTTTTCATGGATTGTCTTCAATTTTCCAATATATCAATGGATCAATGGAGAAAGCTAATTCCCTGAAAGAAAAACATATATATATATATATATACACATATATATATGTATATATTTTAAAACAAAAACTGTTATTTCCTCTCTCTCTTTTTTTTTTTTTTAATTAATATTTATTTTTTTACAGCTTTTGAAGTTTCATCTCTCCTCTTCTCCTCTTCCTCAGATTTCCTTATCTTTCAGTTTGCATCAAGTAATATTTGGAACATTACAACTGAGATGAGGAAAAACAGAAGAAGGAAAGCTAAGAGTACTTTGCATTTTCTTTTATCTTTTGGAAGTGCAATGGCCATCTTTACTTTGGAAGGAGTTCCAGATGGAAAATTAAAAGCTGCTTTAGAGTGCCAAGTTTGCATTATTTAAGATGAAGGCATGGGCATGTTTATATCAGTGAGACTGAAGAAAAAGTCAAAGATGCCATGAGAATTCAGATGACTAATTTGAATCCTCCTCTTACTAGTTATTGTTTAGCATATAGAAATCAAACTTGTTTTATATTGTAATAATTAAGAAAAAAAAATAAACTACAATTAAAGTAATAATCCTTACCCCAAAATAATCTTTTGATGTGAATTGTAATCTATAGTCTGTGTATTTTTCCTCAGGTTTGGCCAATACCTCAAGCAAATACTTCAGTTATCTTTCCATACAGCTATATTTAGTATTCTGACCACGCATTTTGAAGGCTATTGTTTTCTGCCTTCTCTTCTATGTTCTATGTATATTATGTTTTGTCTGATACTCATTGGATAGACCCAAACAGCTCTGCTGGATTATGGTTTGTAGCTTAGTAGGTATTTTAGAAAACATATTAATTTTGAGAACATTCTTTGCTTGGGAGATTGTGCAAAGTGGTCTTTGGACCCAGCAGACTGTAAAGGATCAGGAGGAACTATTACAGTATGTCATACTAATCCTTCTTGCAGCCTTTTGGGTCAATAATCTGAGCAGTAATGTTTCCTTAGATCTATTGTGTCAGTCCAGCTGCCTTGCCTTCATATTAAATTTATGTGCTTAATATCTTTATGAGATTTTAGTGTGGGGGGGGAAAAAAGTGCAATATACCCAGAAATTCAAAAAATAGTGTAGTCAGATTGCTGTCCCCTTGCACTCCAACTTACAAGAATCCCAAATATGTTAGTTCATGTAATGGATCATTGGTATGTATGTCATTGTATTCAGGTCACAAATCAAACCAACTGTGTTGGAAAGGAATGCAAACATCACTCAAGTGGAGAATAATATTTCATACTAAACAAAGGAGGATGGGAATAGAAGTTTATCCTATCTGAAAATGGTTCTGTTTCTGCATACCGATGCCTTGTATCAGCAGAAACACCTGCAGCCCCCAGAAGGTCCACCTTTCAAAGGTGACATTTGTATCTTTTTTTTTTTTTTTTTTTTTTTTTTAATATAGAGGAGCAAAATATGTATACTGATGTGCAATTAATCGTAAAGGCTCACTGCTGAAAAGATTTACTTGTGGTTCAGCAGTGTAATCATCTGTTGGGCATTTGCTATAAATCATGGGTGTCTGCTGTTGTCTCCACTAATTAGTACACTAACTTATTATTAAGTCCCTTAAACATTATACAAGATCTGGGCTGTGCACAGAATTACTGAGAGAAGGAAAACACTTGAAGTTTTATTGCACAGCTACAAAGCGTACAGTAAATGTCTGGGTGGTGGGCAGTTGTAATGCATAAGACTAGATGGAATATATATCCTTTAGCAACAGCTCTGCCCATCCATAATTATAAAAGACCTTTATTGTGCAGGCTTCAGTGTGCCAGTTCAGTCACTCAGGCACCAAATAAAGGTCTCAGGCACAATAATTCAAAGCAACTGGTACAGTAGTGAGTGAAGTTTTAAACAACAGTAGACAAGTTGATTAGAGCCTTTGGAGATGCATGCCCTGAATAAAGGTTAACCTTTGTGAACTTTCAATACAAAGCTTTCAGATGAATTTTATATGAAATCTAGTGACAAAGAAAAGCACTATTCAGCCAGGGTTGATTAATTGAGTTACACTTCATTGTAAACCCCTGACAATGATGGAAAATAAATTTAGCAATGTGCTTTGTAGCCATGCAAGTTGATGGAATCTCACTAAAAAGCAAGAATCAGACCACATAAAGGCCCTGTTGAATACCTCTGAAGATAGTCTGGTGAGTGAAACGTAAAGCCAGGATTTACAAATATTACATAAGTGAACACTGTTATTGCACTCAGGCTGAAAAATCCTGTTCAAATCCAATAAGTGGTTTAAGATGTGCAAATAGAGGTTTCTGCAGGGAGTCAGGCATTAGAAGCCACCTGGAGCATGTGGTAAAGATTGTATCCATCAATACAGCAGCTGGGCTGAAATTATAAAGAGAGCTGCTTTCCATCACGCTTGTTTTAATGCATACATTTCTCCTGTCACTAGCACCCCAGGAAAACTACTAACTACAAAAATGAATGGTACCCATTACCTGATATTCATACTTGTGACAACAGAGACAACAATCACAACACAACAGTAAGCAAAAAAACTGATATCCAAATTATTTTTAAGTTGTTGCAGTAGAAAGATCTTGAGAACCAGTTGGTAATATTTTAATAACACTGTAGGTTAGAGGAATGAAGCAGGCATCTGGCATTCAATCCAAAGTTTCCTTCTGCTCCACACATTCCATCAAATCATGCACCAAAGCACTTTAAACAAAGCAAGATCAGTAAAAAAATGTTCCAAGAGGGGGAACCCTATGTAAAGTTCAGCTGCATGCCAGTACCAAGGAAAATGTGACAGGAGTTTTCATTGTGATTGTTTCAAAATAGCATGGATTTACCATAAATGTGTTCCCTGTGTGCAGAGAGTGGGTTTTAGTCATACAGTAGCGTGCATTGACTGCAGAGGCAGGTAAAGTAGGCAGCTGCTTGCCCCAGGTAGTAGCTCAGTGCAGCAAAAATATCAGCTGTAGTTTCCTCCCCAAACTGGCAAGGTTGACGGGTCAGAGAAATGTGGGCCTCAGATTACAAAAAGGTCCTGTGAAGAAAAAAAAAAAAAAAAGTGAGTGCCACTCAGAAACAGGAAAGGAAACTGTTAAATTGCTCATTGTAAAGTCGTGCTAAAAAATAATAATAAAAAAACAAGCAAGCCATATTGCATGTGCAGGGACAGACTGTGCCACTATGTCACAGGCCCAAGCCGTGGGTGGTGTGGAGCAGCATTGTTCCCCAGCAATTAAAATGAACATGCTCGCCACACAAAAATGCAATGTGTTCTTCCTTTGCGAGTTGTGCCCTCCTTCTGCCTGCGATCTGCTCGCTGACACAACCGATTATGGCAAGCAGCAGCATGCTCTGGTGTTTCAGAGGATCTGAAGGGTTTGCAAGTGTCATGGATGTCTCTTTGAAAAGAAAGCAGCTGAACTGGGTTCTTTGAGTGCTTTCCCTCTCTTTTCTGGTGTACCAATTCCAGCATCAGGAGCTTCCAGTCCTGCATTTGGATCACTATCTTATTCCACGCTGGTTTTGAATGCATGCACTCATACTGATGCTGTGTTTAGCAAGAAGCTGGTTGTGCAGTCAGGTGGATAAGATGTTATTGTGTAGATGTCTCTAGGCAAACTTGATGTACAGAGTGGTACCCACCATCCTGAATCTTACTAAGGTGAGCGCCTTATCAACTCCTTATCATTTTTTCTTTTCTGAGTTCTGAATATTTATATTTTCCTTTAATTGTGTACAAAAAGAACAGCAGGTATGTATTTAAACTTGACCAGAGTGCTGCTTTTCTATCAATTAATAATTTTAATTTTTATCAGTTAATAATTACATGTGAGGAGAGCTGATAACAACCCAAACTCTTCCATTGTTTTGGCTGTGGAGCTTATCTCCTCAGTAGCTGGCCTGATTTAAAAGTGTTAATGACAGTGCCACAATGTTGACCTGAGCGATTAGTGGACCAAACCCATTGAGACTCTCTCTGTTCTCCAACCTACCTGAACTCCCAGCAGCAATAGGGATGTCAGGCTATATTTAGCTAGGTGGGAAATCCCCCACCGTGTCCTGGGTGCATGCACAGACCCTATTAATCTATGGTGGGCATCCTCCATGCCCAGCTCCTTTGTTCCATGGCTCACTTACCCAACTGAAACGATACAATTTTCAGTCCCCCGTTATTTTTGAGGACTGTTTTCTGACGTATTGACGGAGAGGTTTCTTGCAGTCCTTGCCTCCAATCTGTAGATCCTTTTCACTCAGCGGAAATCTGTATCTCTTTCTGCTGCCATGGTGATTCAATGAGTTTGAGATTATTTTGCTAAACCTGCCTCTCCCAAGAGACGGCAGTTTCATTCTCGCCATTCTTAGACAGGTCAAGAATCGCATTAGCTTGGGTCAAAAATGCTCCTACTACAAGGAGGTGAGTTTCAGGATCTTAGCAGAGCAGAAAAAAGGACTTGCTCTTGGTTCTTGTGATAGACATGATGATGCTGTCAAATAAAAGCAGTTGTGCAGGAATAAAACTCACAGTGGTACTGCTACAGTCAGAGACAGACCACAAGTGGGGTAAACAGTTCATCCACAGAGGAAGATTAAAAATACATTATGGTAGCATTGGCTATCATAAAGGAAGAGATGACAGGTGAATGACATCCTTCTTTTACATCTTTAAAGCCATTAAATCTGAAACAAATTGTGCTATAGCTACTTAGTAGCCCAAAGGCAGAATCACATTTATGCTTTGCATATCTGTGACTTGTGTTGCACAAGCAGCAGTAAAAGCAGACCACTATTCTGTGTGTGTGTGTGTACACAATCACAAATCCACTTTCATTCAGCACTGATATTTATATATATACCAGCCAGCGACACAGTGCAGCATGTGGCTCTTTCTGAGCATGCAGCTGGAAAGTTAACCTGCTTATCTTGAAACAGAACTGGGTAAAAAGCAGAACTTTTAAACCCCTTGTCAAAGATAAAATAAATGTCAAAGATAAAATAAATGCTCTATATTGAATCGTAAGTGACCAGAAAAATAGCATAGACTGAATTACTTTCCTAAAAATGATTAATCGGGACTTTGTCATGATTATGTATAACAGTGGAAATAATCTATTTGTATTTTCAATATGATGATTTATTTCCTGTTAGGACAAATATTCTGAGTGAAAAACTCCACCACACTGATGCTTGTGAATCTTCATTTCTCACCATCAAAAGTTCAGTAAAAAACGTTCCATCCATATCTATCTGGAAATTCCCTCAACAGGCAGACTTCAAGTTGTGCCTTATATATCTTATTTATCTTGCACATCAAGTTTCGTGTAAAAATTTCAATGCACTTCACAAGCAAATGATTTTGCTACAGTCTAGTAGTAATTATTGTATCAATTTTATGGAGATTTGGGAGAATGCATGTAATATCAACTGCTTTCTAAGCCACTCCTCCCTCTCACTCTAAACACTTAATAAATCTGGGCTCATTATGAAGCTCATTGGGTTAGTTTCATTCAAAGCTGTGTTTTTCCACCATTTTTGCAATATCTTCAAATTCTGACACCAGTCCAGTATAAATACAGAACTCCCTTGCCTCAACCAGTGGCACAGCTCAGGATACATCAATATGTGTTCAGATGATCAGCTTCTTCTTGTTGTTGTTTATATCGTCATACTTGCATACTGCTTTAAAACATTTTGGGGTAGGCTGCATTTCAATTTATAGCAATAGTGAGTGTACTGCACTGGATGTGTACAGGTTTTTTCCTCCAAGACCATAAACTTTAACTTTTTCTTTATGAGAACAGAATATTGCAAGGAATTTTATTTCTTAATGTTTGTGTCATGCCCTGACTTGTTCCCCATGACTTCTTTCTTCAAGCGTTATTCTTAGCTGGCAGCCTTGTAAATGCAGACATGCCAGTAAGTGAAGTTCAAGTTCAGTCAAAAAAAAAAAAAAAAAGGACAAAAAAATAAATATGTTGTCTAAATACACATTTGAGGAAAGAATACATTCTTGGATGAGGCAATATTAGAACTTTTGATTTCTGTGCTTTAGAAGAAGCAGAGGAAGGAAAGAAATCAGTTAAATTTCTTCCATGGAAATTTGCAATTTTGTTAAAACACCAACAGTTAAAGTCATTAATTTGTGACTCATTCAGACCTGCAAACCAGATTTACCTATATATGACAATACATACCTGAACTCTCAGAGGCAACACTACTGTGGGTTGTTTGTCTTGGAAGGACTTTTTTTTGTCATAATTTTTACTACGTACATATATTTTTACAGGAGATTTTGTCTGTTTCTGCTATTCTCAAGGAAAGCTAACAGGGAAAAACTGACACTGCTCTCTAGCCCTGGGAAAGTTATTAAGGGATTTGATTCCCTTGTCTAAAAGCACGGACCAATGTTCACTCTGCAGCCAGGACTGGGGTGGTGTGTTGTGCTGCAGAGGGGTAACGTCATGGGTCTACTCTCCTGCAAATCTTCCACTTCCCAGTACTAACTGCAGTAAGATATCCACTGCAACACAGCTTCTCATTTGGCTGGGATGGAGGAAAAACACAGTTGCACTTCACTGTGGAAAAGACAATTCAGAGATCCATAAAATGTGCACGAAGGCGCCAGCTTACTCATAGGAAGGACCCCAAGCAACCAGACTCAGATGTAAATGTTTAGTTTCACAATCCCAGAGTCCAGAAAACATGCCAAAGAGAAGGAAAATATGAAAAGGTAAAGCGTTAGACTAAAAATTTACATTTCTGGGTAGAATTTTGTACTATAATTGAAAGTCAGCTTCCATTGCGCAAATTATACTGAGTTTAAATGCCAAGAGACAATCTTTATTTTCCAGTACAAGAATATCCCTTTGGCTGAAAATTGAATGCAACCACCCATTTCCTTTCCTTATCCACTTTACACTGTTCCTTTTCCTCCCTTCCTCATGTAAGTGCCTAGATAAGACCACATGTGAGCAGTTGATGGATGTCCCAAAAGCTTCACCAGAAATAAATCTTTTCTATACACTTTTTGCTATCCTTTCGCTGTGTCTTCACTTTAGGAAGCCATCTGAAATATATATATATATGTATATAAAATTGACTTCCTAAATCCAGAAACTTCCCTCTTAGAATGGTCCAGTTCCCCTGCTTTGCTAGAATGGAATTGACCTAAATTCTTTTTGTTATTCCATAAAACATTAAGCTGGTTAAACATAACCTTCTATAAAGTAGGGGAATTTGTATAAAATTTGCTGTTCCTGGACCAGTTCCAAAGTTACTGTCTGTGGATTAATGGTGCCACCTGAGCACAATGCTTAAAATGCCAGTGACATGGGAGCTGAATCAGCTTGAACTATAGCACCTACAGTCCACCAT
Organism: Aythya fuligula; assembly: GCF_009819795.1. Taxonomy (NCBI): domain Eukaryota; kingdom Metazoa; phylum Chordata; class Aves; order Anseriformes; family Anatidae; genus Aythya; species Aythya fuligula. Next base: position 134,725,960 of record NC_045560.1, on the reverse strand, counting down.
CACCAACGTTGAATATACTAGGAGACACCTTAGCACTTGTGCTTTTACCTTTTAATTATAGTACTCCTTGACAAAGTGAATCATCAGCTTGAGGTACTTTTTAATTCAGAAGGCATTCCTTAACCAAGGGCTTAGATAGAAAAAAAATGTGAGCCTTCTTACTGACTTTGGTAACAGATTAATTATTTTTTCGTTCTTTATTTTTCAACCAATTTCAAAGTAAACATAGAAGATGCGGATATGCATATTCTAAAATCTGTAGCCTATAGAAAGAGAGATATTATTATGTGTTAGGGATCCTGTTTTTTTATGCTGACCATTATGTCAAATTATCTTCCATTAAAAAGTTCAAATTTAGTTTGGATACTGGTGTTAAACGTGAACAAACATATTTGAGCTGTACTTAGATTGATGAAATTCTGATGTTTCAAAAGTAGTATTTTATCATACTCTGTGAATGTTTTGCCATGCCAGAAAAAGTCTCTAGGTATGGACTTTCAATGAAGAGCATTCTGAAATTAAAAATCTGTTGGATTATTCTTTGTCTACTTCGGGATTTTACACATGCTTTTATATGGTGAATTGACTAGAAATGTAAATAAATCTTCCTGCTTTTTATGTATGTTTCAAATGAACAAATATTCTCTCTGCATCTCAAAGCTCAAGATATTTATAAGCTGCGTAGTTTCCTATGTTAACTTATGTTAGTGAAAACTTTCCCTTCTCCCTCATCTCTGTAGTCACTCATAAATAACACAAACCATAGTACATTCCTGTTTTTCCAACAATATTTCCTTTTTTCATTTTTCTATTTTTATTTTTAGCAGTCAGAGTGAATCAGTAAAAGTTAAAACTAAAATAAATATTTATATTAACAAGAAGCACAATTTTTTAGGGAAAGGAGGAAGTAGGATTGACTAATTTCAATTAAGGCTGTGAATTTGATCCATACGATTTGGTTCTATATTAAAGTGACAGCTTAATTGGCGGTTGTGGTTAGATCTAATTAAATCTAATAAGGACGATGAGCCTTTTCAGGTTGGCACGTAGATACCAGCAAGTTACATGTGTATGTTGCTGTATTATGTATTAGATATCTTGAAGCACAGGAAGCATAAACATGTCTTTACTCTGCATCTGGTACTAATGTAGGAAAGAAATATCCTAAAACATGACAAACAAAGAGAAAAAAAAATAAAACTTTTAGTAATATTTATATTAGCATAAATTAGCATAAATAACTTCTGGTTTTCAAATGAGGCTTGGCCAATTTTATATATTTTGAATAAAAACTAGTCAAAAGAGAAGAGGAAGATGCACTTTACTTTTTTTTTTAATTAAAACAATGTTTTACCTCCATCAAGGAAGATTCTATCAGGGTTACTGCTGGAAATCCCTGAAATAACACATAGTCTGTGTGTAGCACTGAATCCATAGAGGTTCTCCATGTCTACATTGTTTTTTTTGCTTATTTATTTGTCCGGGAAAGATGCAGACCTTATTCACTGATGCAAAGTGCTGCAAAGTGCTTGTTCCTATCTATTGCTGAATTTGCTTCTTCCTCCATCTAGGTGTAATCTTTTTTTTCATTTATGTATTCATGAGTTATAAATGCCTCAAGGAGGACAAAATCAGTTGAAAAAATAAGGGCTATGTTCCAAGAAAGCAATGTTGGTATGTTAAAAGAAACAAACTGAGAATCAGAGAAAAACTTTATAATTGAAAATTAGCCCAAAGCAAGAGTAAGTTATGCCAAGTATTATGTGGCTTTCAACTGGTAAATCCTTGTCATCCTCATTTTCTATTATTCTGTACTTGTTACCTTTAATAAGAGCATAATTGATAAATTTTCTTGTAAAAATAACTTGATAAATAAAATGTATAATGTGTGCATATATTTGTATATTTATTTGTATATATATGTGTATATCAGTGTATTAGTATCTAAATACCTGTATAACTAAAGATTTTATTCTTGTATCTATAACTCATCCCCAGGTGATCCTGGACAAGATATGTTAAGTACAGCTCTGACGCTAATTTGCATTTTAACTGGTTTGATCTGAGATTTTTCATGCATGTTCAGAACTCATTGTTCCAATTGACATCAATGATAGTTTTGTTTTGAAGATACTAAGAGCAAGATAATGGTAATTAATTTAAAAAAAAAAAAAAAAAGGTATCTCTCAGGTCTCAGATTGGGTACCCAGCATCAGTGGAGACTTTTAGCATTACTATCTATGCCTCATGTCCCCAGCTGAAACATAAAGAGTAGCCGCTTCGTCATTTCACCAGGTCGTTATGAAGATAAGAATGATTAAACAAGATTTGGATAACATTGTGATGAGCACTGGAGAAACATTAATCATTCTGATTTTAGAGGGTTGTTTGAATAGTATGCATCAGAGAGCTGCATATGGGACAGGAAAAAGAAGAATGGATAGTTGCTCATTAACTGAGTAAGCATGGTCTACTTTGAAACCTAAGTGAAATCAGAATGCCATACAAAAATGGCTTGTGATGAGGTTGTATTACTAAAAGAATTGAATTTTATAACTTTTGAGTGCTTTGCTTCCTACCAAAAATTTTGGTCTTTGACTTTTTTTGTTTGTTTGTTTGTTTGTTTTAATTATTTTTTTATTTTTAATATTTTGCTTATAAAAAAAATTAAATTGCAATTTCATTTTTGCAGCTTTGTGACTTGTACATGAGTCATTTAACATTACTATAAGTATCTGGTCACCTACACTTGATAGTTTTTCTCCACACCAGCTGAACACATTTACTAAGATATCCTAGTCAGGTTTTTCTTGCCTCATATATTAACATGATTAGGTTATCACTGGGGCAATATTTCTCAACATGTTCTTGAGGTTTTGTTTCAAGAAACACCATTTTGTTTCAAGATTAAGACTAAAGTATTGTTTCTTTCCAATACGTTAATCTCTCTTTCCTAAGTATCAGCAAGGCTACTAATAGTGATGCACTCTCCTTGCAAATCTTAGGCCACCACTGCTATGGCACTGCTCCCGTTACTCATCATTTGATGCACACCTGCTGATCTGGGCTGTAACTTCACATGCACACTTTCTCTCCAACAGTTTAAGGTGGATTTGAAAAGAGAATAGTATGCCCTGATGAAATTATTTGGCTTATTTTCTTCCTGATCCAGATGGAAATTGAAGAAAAGGCTAAAAAGCTACGTGCCTATACTTTACAGAATACAGAGAACAAGCTGTTTCTGTTTCCAGGACATTTCATGCAGATCAGCAAGGGAAAACAAGATCTTTCAGAGCTTTATCACTAGGTAGAAATGTATCCAATGTGACTTAAGCTACATTTCAGCCTGGGGTGTTTTTTACGACCCTGTTTTACCAGCACTGCACTTGGAGTTGTTACAGGCAGCAACTGGTGCACTCTGCAGACTGCAGCTCTTTGAGCACGTTTAGTAATGTGCACACCACCACAGAAGAAAACTGGGCCAGAAATCATAGTCTGGAGGCAAAGAGATTTCCCTTTCATTAAACTAACAGCAGAAGCTCTACTGAGCTTTTCTCTGCAAGCTGTCACTCTTGGATGTTTCTATAGACTTTCCAAACTGCTAAGTTGCAGTAAATAGCAAATAAAATAATTTGGCCCAGTCATCATTTGGATCTATGAAGTTTTACATCTCAGAAAGCTCCTAACAATCAGGCAAGCTCAACAGATTTTTAAGAAAGTGTAATCAAAAGCCTGGAGGATGTGTTAGAAGTATGAGTTCTGCCTGACTCTGCTAGTGAAGATGAAGCCAACTGACAGTGCATTATAAAGACTATATGTCTCTGTAGCAATGCCTTTCATGGAAGAGCACTTGATACTTTCTGATGATGAGCAAAGGGATTGAACAGTGTGGTTGTAGTACAGCAGTCATGCACTTCCAGCTATGTGAACTGAACTCAGAGATGTAATGGACAGCTGAAATGTTTGACTGATATTTGATGGTTGCTGTTAGCCAGAGATCAGTAATTTTTTGACATTAGTAGGTAATATGTTCTTTTTTCTGTAACAGGTGGTTCATTAAAATAGGTGAACCATTTGTTAACCAGTTTTATTCTCTAGAAACATGTTTGTCACTGTATATTATTTTTATTTATTTATTTTATTTTTGTTAAAGCATAATATAAAGTAGTAGTATGGATTTGCACTTTAAATGATGGGTTTATTCCAGAGACGAATCTGTATGAGTCAGTGCTGATCCTGTAAAGCATGTTTTAAAACCATTCACTTGGACTTACCATCAGAGAAGACAGAGTTGCTGTATGGCAAGGGTGTCTTTGCTGTGTTGCATGTATAGTTCCAAAATCACAGCTTGCTCTTTGAATCATCCAGAAAGACAGAGGGAGAGAAACTGCTGGGTATATAGACTGTGATTGCTTATTTTAACTCAATATAAAACATAAGAATACAAGACTTCTGACAGCTTTAAAGCTCAGCAATCTCCAATATGTTGATTCTGCTATTCTATACATTTAATTTTCTTTTTAAAATGTATCATATTTCTCCAAGCAGTGATTTGCTTTTCAAATTATCGTTGCCTAGCTAAGGCTTGTGTACCAGGTGCCATGTAAAAGCATGTTAAAAGTAGATAAAAGCAATTTATCCTGCCCTCTAATTAGAGATGTCTTGTCTTTACCACTGACAATAGCAGTATGCAGCTGTGGCAGAGGAGAGATAATAGCACCAGAGCAGAGAGAAATTAAAGATAGGTTATCATATGTTGGCTGATGTAGAGTGTCATCTCTCCATTGCATAGCTAAGATGGTCCTTAGGAAGAATACTAACTTAGCTTTTGGCCTGACTCAAGCAGATTTATTTTAGTTATTAAATCCAAGGTAGGATTTTATTATAATGAGGCAAAGGGGGCAGAATAATAATGTCTCCATTAAATACACAAAAAGAGAATGTGACTTGCTGTGATTACTGTATCAATAAATACATGCACACCACGTCCCAGAACGTGCCGGACCTTTATGAGGGTGGGACTAAAATTCAGATTTGCCCTGCATAGGGTTCCTCTTCAGATGAACTGAATGAGTGTCAGGGGTGTCATATAATGGGATAAATGACTCAATTGCATGTATCCTGGATGATATAAAGTGCACCTTTAGTTCAGTAATTAATGGGAAATAAGTGGCACACGCCTCTGCTGAAATTCTCTTTCTAAATTTTGGGACCTCAATATCTGATATATAGTGACTCTACTGAGCAGTGTCTCAAGGGCTGGAAACAGACTTGGTGTGGGGAACCCTGTAAGGAGAAACTGAGAGAGTTGGAGAGATGATCTGTATTGGCTTTTTAAACCTGATTTCCTCACTTGTAGCAATACGACTGGGGTAAGACCCTTAAATCATCACCACAAAAACATGGCTGCCAAACTGTTCAGGCTTTACAGAGAACTTGTTTCAAAGAACTTGTCTTCAGGAAGGTACTAACAAGGGAGTCCACTCTGAGATCTAAGACCAAGGCTAAAGCTCTTTTTCACGGGAAAATGTGCTGGTAGGGAAAGATTGTGTTCAGGGCAATGGTTGGGAATGAGACAATGAGCAGAAAATGGGCTAGATCATACCACAATGCTCTGTATTCATGCAGCCATTGACATATATCTGTGCTTCGGAGTTCACCTGTGGTCAGGTTGCCTGAATTGTATACCATGGAACATTGCACTGAACAAACCTTTTGTGATCTAAATTCTGACAGCATGAGATAGCACATCACACATCTTTCCACAGTTCTAGATATATGTGTGGACATCATATAGAGGAAAGAATACAGATAAAGACACAGAAAGAAAATCCGTCTTAGCATGTAGAATACAGAATCAACAATAACTTCTGCAAATTTAAACAGACTTTCAGAATAAGCAATGTTTGCATTAACATTACCTAAGTTGGGAAATATAATACTTGATTAGAACATCATATCAGGGGTCTCCCTCTATTGCTTTTGCAGAGTTTTTCCTGAGAACAGTACTCACTCACCTCCTCATGCTGCAGTATTGCAGGTAGTTCTCACTGTTTGAAAAACAGAATTTATTTTATTTTATTTTATTTTATTTATTTTATTTTATTTTATTTTATTTTATTTTATTTTATTTTATTTTATTTTATTTATCTATTTATTTTATTTTGACTCTGACCTCTCTAGCTCCTGATATAAAGGGAAGGAGATCAAGATATGTCCTACTGCTTTTCTTGTTATATCAAGTACAGACATAATATAAAGTTTGGATAAGAATTCAAATTCTGCATGTGGCATTACCAAAATGTGTTAAGAGAACTTAAGAAGTCCATAAAGATCTAATGAGTAGTATTTTAATACTATTGGGTAGAGTTAGTGGAGAAGGTGCAGACAAAAAATCAGTGTAATTAATTTAAATAAATTGATTTGAAATAAGTAGACTGATACGTTTCTCCAGTTTTTTCACCTGACGAGATCCCATCAGGGACTGACAGAGGTGAGGCTCATTCTATACTAAATATAATACTGATGTTATCACTGAGTGTAAGCAATGCCTGTAGCTCCAACAGAGATATTGTCAGTGAAGAGGACTGGAGGTAGCAATATGGACTCTGAACTGTAGTACCTACGGTGACAGAGAATGATCTCCCTAGATTAAATCTTAGCTTTGTTCTTTGTTTTCACATAATGTGTATTTAAGCACCAAATTCAACATGTTCATCTATTTCTATATTGTCAGTGCAACTCAGAGAATAAGTTCAAAGGTCTTAAAATTGTATTTATGTAGTATCTGAAATCTTGCAAAATTTCACCCTGTAATTTTAGATTTATATCCTGTGGTTCTAAGCTTTTCAAATCCTTTTCTGACTTTATAAAAATAATTTTATGTGATGCCTGGTGGGATTACAATGTGTACTGCAGGACCATAGCTAGGCTTTCAATTAATGGCCTCATGCTGCTACTCACTGTTGCTGGGGAATTGTTCGGTTTCTCCAGAACCACAGCATCTTCATTGTTTAAATAGCAGAGTTAGGTCACTGATACTGCTATACCTGTTAGGTTACTTTGCTTAATAGATTTTTTTTCCCAGTGCTGTTTTTTTTTTTTTTTTTTTTTTTTTTTTTTTTTTTTTTTTTTTCCTCTGCTGTTTGCTGAGTAAATCTGTGTTTGTAAAAGTTTACGATGCTGGCTCATCTGGGAATAAAAGTCCCAAATGTTTCTGAGTCACTAACACTGTGAATTGCTGTGACCTTCTGAGACATTATACTTTCCATAGGATCTCTGCCTCCTAAAATTAGTTAAGCACACAAGATAATTGAAATTCATGCTCTTGTACAACCAATTAAATGACTGTCGGTATTGCTGTGTTTCCCCTTGTAGCCAACATACCTCTGTAATGCAGGTCAAATGCTGCTGTAGCTGGGGAAAAAAGAAAGAGGTGGGGCATGTATTGCATGGACTAAGTGAATGGCAATGCATACAGTTGCCTCTAACATGGAGATGGCTTATGGAAAAAGTTTCTTTGGCACTGAGCTTTTAGGAAGAATTTAAAGGAAGGGAGAATGGGGAACAACGAGGTAGACAAGGCCGAATAAACAGTCTGCAACATACTCAGTGCTCACTACCTGGGGCTTGAAGTCCTGTGAAGCAGACAGGGAGTGGATGAGCAGGCTCCCAGGGCACTGGTGGCAAGTGGCAAGTGGCAGGGAGGTGATGGAGCCAGAGAGGAAACACAGAGGTGGAGAAGGAGAAGAGAGAAAAGTGGACTTGTGGTGGAGTGGTGACGTGACAGTACAGCAGACAGAAAGCTAGAAACAGGGATGAAAGGGAGGAAAGTATCTAGCATACTCAGTGGCTGAGAAAGGAAAAGGAGGCTACATTTTTGGGTTGGGACAAACCATCTTTGATGCATGGCAGGAGCAGTTATAACTTTATGCTACTTTAACAATTCTTTAATTCCTGAACTGTCAGTACATTACTGAAATGCAACTGATCTTCAAAAGATGAGGTTGGCAGCTGTCCATATGAGGCTGTATTGACCTTTCGTTCACATCAAACCTGCCAAAGGAATATGGTAGGTGAGTGCCTACCGTAAATGATTGCTGAGGCAGTAAAATAGCCGTACCTTTCCTGACTCCTTTTCTCAGCATGCCCCTAGGAAAGATCCTGGATGTCTGGGACTGTGGTAACTACTGAGGGGCTGAAGGTGAGTGAACCCTCCCAGTCCCTGCACCTATCGTTCCCATGCTCATAATAGTGGTAGGAATGGCAAATTTTCTTCCACGTTGGCCCCACTCTGCTGCTTTCCTGCACTCTGAGAAGACATAAGACAATTTCTGTCCATTTCAGTGGACAATTTCATAGTGGGGGATAAACTTCCCCTGAACAGTGAAGCTGCCTTTGCAGTTACTTCATGTTCCAATGTGGCACAAATAGGAGGAGTTGAGCTACTTCAAAGGGACTCTAGAGGTTTGAAATTGCCAGCAATTTCCTTTCGTCCTTCTAGAACTCACAGGCAGGTGATTTTGGATGTGAGAGAAGATGCTGCTGCCAGTATCATATATATATTTACACTTTAATGTGTATGTGGAAGGCAATGAAGATTCCAATGCTGTGACTCCAGCTCCAGCCTTGGCTTATGTTGTGAGTTTACCTAATCCCTGAAGTCAGGTCTTTTAGAATTGAGCATGTGCAAATTGCAGACACCTTGCAGGGCTAATTGGGCATACAAATGGGATCACAGCTAACCAGAGACATCTTGGAGCTGGCTGGCTTCATGCACAAGTAAGTAACTTGTATTTGCGATTCCAGCAACTGCAAACATATCAGGTTTAAGACTTAATTTTTCATAGGTGGGAGGCTTGACTTTCAAGACTGGATGCTTAATACCATGGATTAGAAGTACTGAGAAAATACGGTAGCAACTAATTTGCTTCAGTGGTGGGCTTTGAGGTTAAATTCATTCATATTCATAAAATATTTTAGACCTTTGCATAGACGTGAAAATTTTACAGAGCAAAGATATATATGTAATTGGTAAAGTGCAGTATTTTTGTGCACAGAATATTTTATGGAGCTCTCTAATGGACTAGGTAAATGGATTGCCCCATAAAAAGTTTACCAAGGCAATAAAAAGATCAAAGACATTTTTCACATTGCATCTCAAAACATCTAAACCACTGAAGTTTAAGAGTTGTAATGTGACCTTCAGCCTTGGAAAACTTGTTACAATGACTAATTGTCCTGTTTTGCACTTTCAAAAGGTGATGACTGCATAGAAGTTGAGATCTAAAGAAGAATAGGAGTGAAGTGCATGTGTGTGAGAGAGGCAGCAAACCAATTCTGTAAACAGCCACAGGCACAAAGTTAGAGACACGGGCTATAATTAAGGCCTAATGAAAGAAGAATGGGCATGAAATAAACAAAAGGCAGAAGAGTTGATTATAAAAGGAAGGTGGAGAGTGTGACAATGAAAGGCAATGTCCCAATACAAATAGAATAAAGAATACATGCAGAACAGTGAAAGAGGTATAATATTGTAAAGGCAAAATAGGTGATTAGCTCATACACACTTGGGGAACTATAATTAGCACTTGGTTGGGATCACATATCTATTTCACTCATGGTTTCATCATTTAGGAGGTGAACATTCAAATTCATAGCTAATGACGTTTTTATAATATACATCAGAGCATTATTTTGTCATCCCAGTGCTGCTAAATGTTCATCTAAAGTGAGTATATGAGCTGGTGTTACGTGCAGTGAAGGACAGGCCCATGTAGTCACACGGAGGTACAGACCTTTAGGCAGGGACAGCTCAGGGGTCAGTAGTTTTCCTCTGTTGTGTCTCAGGAGGGAAGACACTCAAGTCAAGATGAGGCTCCTCAGCCCACATTACCATGCCTTCCTGCTGCGTAGTGGATGTGTTTGTCCATGGGATGCTGAATGAGGCTGTAGGGCTGGCTGCTCAAAGTACCTTGTGACAGACCAAGCTGATGGGCTGGGATGTGGTAGCAGAGCAGAGGAGTGTATTGGGCACGACCCAATGTTTGGTCCTCATATCCAAGGGCTGTTAACTGCTGGATGTTTCCTGAAATGCCCTGCGCATCTTCTGCAATCACCTGAGTCTCCTTGGCTTCTTGGGGCTTTGCTGATAGCCCAGAGTGCTCAGCTCTTCACACAACGTGTCCTGAAAAGTCAGACTTCTGGACATAGTAATGCAGTAAGCGCCTCTCTGGCAGTCATAGGTCTCTGCTCAAGCATGCTTGTGTGTTCAACAAATCATACATAATCATGTCAAATTATTAGTATTTCATGAAATTCTGGAGTGCTTTGGGAATATTTTCCTAACGTTTTATGCAAACTACTTTGCTTGGTTCTCTGAGAGCCTTTATTTGCTTATTGAACCACTGATCATTTTCAGGACAAAATTAACCTATTTAATATATAAAATCTACTAGTTCGTGAAATAGGACTTGTATTTTTTTTTATTTTTTTATTTTTTTCCAGAAATATGGAGTGTATTTCTTTGTCCTGGAGGGAAGACCACACAGGCTTTAACCAAGTGAAAACAGCTGTGTACAGTCTCTGGTACTTGCTTTGCAGGATCACATCTGTGTGGTCAGCATGTGCTGCAATTCTGTGAGCAGACTATTTATAGATCAGCTACTTAGATGTGTTGATCTGTCTGGAAATGTCAGTAGCTGCTCTGTTCACTTGATCATCATATTATATTTGGTCAAATCATTTAAAAATGGTTTGAAATGCAGATATGTTTTTTTGTTTATTCTCTGTCTCTCAGTGTTCACTAACTGTAGAATATTTTCCAACTTTCCAGTCCTCCTGTAGGAATGATGTGAATGGTGAGCACTCTTCTTTGCTTGTGAAATTCAGTATACCAGAAGGGCTGTATGATGCCTGCTTCCTACTTAATTCCCATTTAGATTGTAAGTGTCAGGAGTTTTGCGTTGCACAGGCTCTGTACTCCTGAAGAGGATAATGTACCTGTGTGTATCCAAGGTGAGTTTCCATTGTAGTCTATTGGATTGCATCAGACTTTCAAACAAATTCAGTCATGGGACTGACTATTTCCAGAGCTTTGGCTGCCTATTTGCATCTAATGAGAATACCTCATGTACTTTAGCAGATACCTGCCTTGAGAAATATATAATTTTGCAGGATCTCATTTTTGAATAGACATTGTACTGCTGAGGTTGAGTGACAAAATATTTTAAATGTGTAGCATAGAATTTTAAAAATGTCCCTGAAAACGTGTTGTGTTTTGTGTGTGTGCTTTAATTAATTTATTTATTTTTAAGTCCATTCAGCAGAGAAATACTGGATATAAAGACAGCTGGATTTCTGTCCTCACTTTCACAAAGGCGAGAAAAGGCCAAGTGGGAGAGCTGTACCACTGCCACAGTTTGCAAACTGATGTGGTCACTTCTTTCCTGTACTGTGGTTCAAAGATGAGAGCAGAGAAAGGCAGCACAAGGGGAGAGGAGTCGTATGTTCAGAACATGCATAGATGTGCTGAGAAGTAGCTTGGAAGTTTCTTCATTAATTGATAGAACAGCGTAATGTGAGGATGAAATAATGAAGGTAACCTAGCAACTGTATTTTCATAACAACCATGGCCTGTAATATTGCAATGAATGCCAGCTACATTTTATTAATTCAAGAGGGTGAGAGCAGATAGTTTTAATTAATAAAGCCTAGTGGCAAGCTCCAAATGCAGAAATTTGATAAGCCCTACACTGTGGATATCATTGAGATAGATTTTCAGAGCTTTTGGTATTTCCTCAGTTTGAAATTGTGAATTAGCCTTGGGTATTGTTAAGACGATCCTTATGGTGCTCTTAATTTGTAACATAAAAATGTTTTGAGACCTGAACCTCCTGCCCTTACTACTAATTACAGGGGGAAAAAAAAAAAAAAAAAAAGAAAGAAAAAAAAAACCACTAATGCTAGGTGTAAATGTTTCCTGTTCAGGGGATCTCTTCATTGGCAAATGGCCCTGCTACCTTCTAGGTGTCCCCCAGCCCTGATCCCCGCAAGCAAGGAGAGCAAGGTGCCAGGGCAGGGTGATGAGAAGCTGGGGATTTCTGCTGCTTTGCCAGCAGCACACACGCGTGTTGCACAGTGGCAGTCTAGCTTGTTCCTGGGCCAAGCAGCTGTCACTTAAAGAGCAGCAAATGGTTTGCTGTAGAGCAGATGGAATGGAGAATTGACCCTTTAATTTATTTGCACATTTGTGTATATAAAGACAAGAGTTGTACAAAAATAAAAACTGAAGAAAGAAAAAAAAAAAAAAAAAAAAAAAAAGCTTAAGATACACAGGTTATTTCATGTGCAGAATAGCAGAAAAAAAAATAAACTGAGTTTTCCAGCTGGTGTAATTCAGGTTAGCTTTGCAAAACTTATGTTGCTACAGTGGATTTCTGCCAACTTATACCAGCTGATGATCTGGCTGATTATGTTTGTTAATTTGTTTGTGACGTCTTTAATGCCTTCTTAGACATTTTAACCCTGGAAATGATTTGTTGGATTCCACATGCTCTGGTTTGATTATTAATTTTTACATTCTGAGTGAGCCAGGTGAAACCACCACTGCAGGCCTTCCCCATCAGTGTGTTCAGTCCAGACATTTCCATTTGTAGTTCAGCTGGGCACCCAAATGCCAGTCACATTGCGAGGAGGCACATTCCTCGGGTCTCTGGAAAGGATCTTCTAGGGATGACACCAAGAATTACATCCTCGTGTAGAGCCTTCGGATCCATTCATCAGCATAGGCAGCAGGATGGCTTTTAAGAGCAGGTGAGGAGGGAGCCCAAACACATCCCAATGGCAGATCTTTTCCACAGACCATCATGCACTCTTACCACCAATATTTGCTTGAAGAAAAAAAAAAAAAAAAACCACACACATAACAAAAGCAGCATTACTCTGTGCACCTAATGCAATTCACACATAAATATGACTCTGATTGTATACCACAATTTAGGAGCGGCTCTTTTTGAACCAGCGGAAAGTTGGGCAGTAGTCACCAGGGAATGTTTTCTGCATCGCATTCTCTCAAATTCTCTTTCACTTTTTTTTTTTTTGTTTTCTCTAAATACTTTACAACAATAATTTAATCATGGGAGTTTAAAATGGGCTAGTGTGTTTGAAACTGTTTTGTGGATTAAACAGATATATGGAGACATCACATACAGTCTCTTTGGGGTCCCACACATCTCATACACATCCCAGAGGACATGTAGAAAGGGTCACAACACAGACAAAGAATCTTTGCATTGGTCAGAAACGTGTGTCTCATTTAGTCTATGCACAGCTCACATGCTTGCTGGCACACTGTTGCCACTGTCACAGACAGTGAAGCTTAAGAGTTATGAAGAAGATGGAGATTTTTTTAATTTTTTTTTCTCCACAGAATATCCCTGATAGCATTTTTGGTGTACTGTATGAATAGTGGAGACAGCTTTCCCACACTGCTGAGAGAATACTGGTGCAAATGTTCTCATGAGTCTATATTTAAATGAACATTCACATTACTTTTGCTTCTTTTGCTGTCCACAAATATTTCCTTGAAATAAAAAGTTATTCACATAGAATTGTCCAAAAGGGAGTGTTTGAGCTCAGCCAAATGTGAGGTTCTGCCATATGCCCGGGGTGAGGTGGTATTTCATAAAAGCATGGAGATCCTACAACGTTTGTCTTACATGGCATGGAAGGGCAGGAATGTGGAGTGGAGCAGGCACAAACATGATCTTGTGAAAATGGACATGCAAAAAATGGTGTTATGGATTTCTGGTTAATTAAGAAATGAAAGTGACTCTTGCCTAGGTTAAAATCAGTATCCTCTTTCCTGAGATTACTCGTTATTGACGTAGAATCACTGTGAAAATTTTCACAGAAAAGACATCTTAAATCTTTTTTTTTTTTTTCCTGTTGTTTTTACTTCTTATCATGGAAATTAATTCTAATCATGGAAAACTTACTACACTTAAAATTATTTTCCTTTACATCACTGAAGTTTGATACGACTTTCCTGAATTTCTTTTTATATGCTGTGAGTTATCATATACATTTTAGGAGCTGAATCATGTATTTTTGAGAACTCCTTCATTTCTATATTTCTATATTTCTGTACATTTGTGGTCCAGCTTTTGTTTTAGCCAAATGATACCATGCCTTGGAATACCTACATCAAACAATTTTGTCCAAATTTATTTTTTATTTTTATGTTTATTTCTATTTTTATTTTTTTCTAGCTTCTATCACTTCTGTAGGAAAATAGTAAAATAGTAGAGCACATCTAAACATTTTTATATTATTTTGGTGTAGATCCAGTCTGCCGTGTCTGGACTATTCACCAAGGTGGTTGGTGAGCCATTAGAAATGATGGTTGAGGATCCATGGAGGATGGGTGATTTCAGGGGCTGGAACAGGCCCAGGGCTGTCCCTGGGAAATTAGAGCTAGAAGCACAACTTCATGGCTTAGGTAAAATGCTCATTTTCCAAAGAAAATGGACTGATTTACTACATTACAGTTTGTTAAAAGCAGCAGTCATTTTATTTGAATCAATGTCCCTGAACTATACATTTATTTATTTATTTATTTAAAGCTTATGTGTATAGTGTTTTCTTTCAGGCTTTTCTCTCAGGGAGGAAGAAACACTGGGGAGAACAGCTGATTTGTCCTTGTCTTCACAAAGCAAACTTTTGGACCCATTCACCCCAAATTAAATATAATTGTTTAAAATTTGTTGTATTGGGGTGATAGACAAACATATATTTTTTAATACCAAAAATTGGCAATACAAGAGATCCCAGCTCAAAATGCTATCCAAATTAAGTAACCCTACAGTTAGTTTCAGTTAGTTTTAATGTCAGAAACCTTCCAGTCTAAATGGTATGAATAAAATCTGAACCCTCCTTCTCCCTCTAGTATTCATGATACCTTAGTTTATTAAAGAATATATTTTATTATTTATTTCTGTTATGTACAAATAAAACAACGTTTTATTTGGAAATTAATTATAGTAAAAATATGTAACACTTATGCTTAATGCTTACAAGGTTGTGTTTTGTGGCTGCTAAACTGTTCCCTAAACATAATTGTTAATGCTAGATCAACCGACCAAATGTTTTTTGTGAGGCTGAGCATCCTTGTCTCTTAATCTGAAATATTCTATAAGCCATTTTTATTTTGTTGAATTGCAAAATGGAAAAAGGATATTAACACTTAAAATGTGAGTGGAATAATAATGTTGATCTGTTTACAATACATTTCATTACAAAGTGATTAACAGAGAGAAAAAAGAAGTTAAGAGAAAAAGATTGTGAAAAACAAATTCTAATAAGAATAGATTCCTTCTCATTTTATCCAATCTGTTTTTAAAATCCCCACATATTTTAGTATTTTTTAAAGTGATTTAAATGCCTAAGAGGCCTGTTCCCAAGTACTGAATAGGTTTGGGGGTGAAATTCTAGCCAACGATGATTTTTGATAAACCTATAATTAGTGAAGATTCTGAACTTGCAGAAAGACACAGTCTCCCTGAACACCAGTCTAAAAAAAATGTTTGAAATGAAATTGAAAGCACAGATATTAAGTGATTTTCTCACAGCTATCAATGCATCAGCAGAGTTAAAAAGAAAAAGCTGGTATGACCCCTGTACTTTAGCCCTCTGTCCTATGCAATTTTGCTCTTTACAACTCCTTTAGAGGGACCCTTGGCACCCAATTAGAGATGGCTGTGGATCTGAAGGGGTAATTCCCACAAGAAAACTGTGAATGAAGCAGTCTTATTTCAGAAGTCTTTTACGGTTTGCTAAAAGACTGATACATGTAGCCTCTTTTGAGCAAAACCATGTATGGGCATGAGCTTGTTTGTTGAATTGTGGCTAAAGTGAAGAATTGGAAAAATACTTCTGTAGGTGGCAGTGGTTTCTCAGCTCTGTCTGTGTCCACTTTGAAAACAATATAATATAATAATCTGACCAGAGCATACCTAGAAGCTGGAGAGACAATGAGATGACTACACTCATAAAGAAGCACTAGCTATAATGACTATGTATATTACCCAGTGATATGGAAAATAATTTCATGCAAAATGAAATTGTGCCAATAGACAGCAGTGAAGCATTTTGCCTTTGCATGGTTGCAGATTAATACAGAGGGACTTCTCCTGGACCTGATGAGTGGTGGGACTGGCCCAAGGAAGGATAGGGAACTAAACCTGACTGAACCCTGCATCATGTTGAGCCATCAGGCTCAAGTGTAATTACCCAGAGAAAACATACTAGAGCTGCTACTGACCACTCCAGTGCTGATTGCTCCAGGCAAACAGGCAATCATTTTTAGTGATAAAACATCCGGAAAACAAAACAAAACATTGGTATGTTTCACCTACTCCCCAAACATCCCACACTTCTACATCTGTTTGGTCTAGGTTGTATGCTTGTTTTTGGAGTTCCAGAAAGGCACCTGGCTTTTTTGGACACTGGAAGTGCAATAATTATGACATGAAGTCTTGACATCCCTGTATTGCTCAGCTGCTGGTGGATATCCCTTTGTAAACAGTCCAAATCACAAGGCCTTGAAATTAAATTAGATCGTGAACTGTAACTGTTGTGTAACTGATACATTTCAGCTGGCAAATGCAGAAGATGCTGATGTACCTCTACAACAGGCACCTGAGTATGCAGGAAAAGCCCTAGTCAGGTTGTCATCCTTCTGATGTTGTGAGTTTTAAGAGGACTTCTGCTTTTTAGTGTTACTTTTAATGACACAAAGTATGTGTCTCAGAGCTATAAGTCTCTTCCCCTCCTTCTGTGCTCTTCCTATGAGATCTAGGTTGTGTTTCTGGGGGTGGTTAGGATTATATATTCTTCACTTCATTTTTTACAGTTGCAATGTTTTGCAATGTCTTCTGATGAGAGGAGAGGGAAAAAAAAAAAAAAAAAAAGAGCAAAACTGGAAATGACTTACCAGCTTCCAAAATGGGAAATGATCTGGCAGCTGGTCAATCATCTTCTTCACTTCTGATTTCTTTTTCTTTCCTCATGTATTCTATAGTCTTGACTCTAGATAAAATATTAATAATAGAAATAATAATAGGAAATCAACCCTGGAGCTTTTGATTGAGGCGGGTTTTTTTTGTTTGTTTGTTTGGTTTGTTTGTTTGTTTGTTTTTTCCAATGCCCACTGGCGCTATAAACATCTTTTGATTTCTGGATGGGGAATAAGCTTTCTAGGACATAATATCTTTGCCATCCTTTATTTGAATCTACAGCCTATTATACAGGCTTTCAAAAGGCACCAAGGTTTGGTGGATTGATTAGTGTCTTTTTTCAGCTGTTTATGATATTGCAAAAAACAGTGTGCTACCTGAATGTTCACACTGGGAATAAACATTTAAGTGGAACATTTTTACTTATTTATTTTTGTTTGTTTCAAAATATTAAGACCACATGTTGCTAATGAAAAGAATGTTGCCTAAGATTTCCAAACAGTTTGGGCAACCAAATCACATTAAAAGCAATTCACCTTAAAAACTTCTGTTATTGTGTCCCACCTTATGGCTTATGGCAGAATTGTGGTAGACCGAAAGGAAAAAATGCAAATTTCTGAAACAGTCTTGTAGGAATTCTGATATTTTTGATGCTAGCACCAAATAAATGATTAATACTCAACTTACTGTTTTCTTTCACTGCCCTATTACACGCTAAATACAGCAGTGCAAGAATTTGCTTTACCCTGAAATCGCATCGCTATATTTATGCTGTCTGTGGACTTTGATGCATACTTTTTCTTAAAATCTAACTTTTGAGTGATGTTGCAGTGGCAAAAGAGACATGGATGAGTTTCCTGCTGAGCCCAGCAGTTCCTTCGTAAGAATCTGGTGAAATCCTTGAGAGACATTTCTGTCTCAAAGCTCTGAGAACTTTTGCTTATGAATTGGCAAAACATGAGAACAGTTACTAAATCTGTGCTGTGATTTCTTTACTTGGTATTAATACCTCTCCAAATTAACCTGACTCTGCAATTTCTACCAAAACACTTCTTCATCAATAAAATAAGGGAACTTTTGACCCAGAACATTGGGTTTTACACTGCATCTCGGAGGCTCTTTTGTCTGTCACTGTGAGAGTGTCACGTTGTCCTTGAAGATTTTTCTCTGGTGGCATGAAACAGGAAGAAATTTTAGAAGCATGAATGGAAAAACAGGAGGAGATATAAGAAAAATAGGACACTTTCTAGAGAAATCCTATGTGCACTTAACACAAGGACCAATCCCAACACCATGGTCAGCAAAAAGACATGTACCGGTTATTGGGTATAAAACCCAACGCCAGCATAAAACACATCAAAGGCTCTGCCAGTTTAAAGATTGAAAGGTATTGCATAAAAACATTCAAAGACAGATACAGTTACATAGCATAATTTGCCAAATGTTCTACTGCTGTACGCTAGAGTTTTGGTTTGTTTTGCAGAAAACGTGATTGGTACAATTTTGAAGAGCACCTAATCAAGAAATCTGCCTCCTCATTTGCTTATGGATACATTTATCAGGCACCAAAATCAAGATCATAATCACAAGTTCTTGCTTTATACAAAGTATAAACATTGCTAAAGGAAGTATGTTAGCAGTCACAATTAGGATTCTGGAATAATTGTTTTTGGCTCAGTGGTTTAATTTAAATCACTTTGATTGTTGGAAATTGTATCATCCTGTTAATTAAATTATTACTTTTTTTTTTTTTTTTGGCAAGCAACTTCTATCCCCCAAATCATCAAAAACCTTAGCAAGTCCTATCTATCCACAGAATATTATTTATTTATTTATTTATTTTATTCCAGAGAACAGGAGCTTTCTCTTTAAGACAACTCCTGTTACATAGAGAATGCAGAAGAATGAAGACAACTGCCTTTCTCATTGAGACAACTGTAACTGTCTGCTAAACAGATAGCTTCAGTCATTCCTTTAAAAAAAAAAAACAAACAACACTTTGAACATTAAATGCCACGTATTGAAAATATTAAAAATAAAATAAAATATAAAATAAAATAAAATAAAATAATAAAATAAAAATGCAATGCAAAGGTGTGGAGAGATTATAAACAACAGCAGCAGCTGAACCCACACAAAGAGAATGTTTCAATGACATTTTATTATTATATGTTAATACATTACTTACTCATTTTTATCCTTTGCTAAGAGTGCCTGCAGTGGGACTCATGTAGCTCTGTCATTTAATTCAGCATTTTCCGTCTGCTTGAAGTGCTATGGTAAATTGCCATCACAGGACACAAGCATGATGAAGTGGCTGGCATTCAGCTCACTGTGCTGTGAAAAGACAGCTAGTGACAGTGGACCTAGCTGGCTGAGAACTACCTCAAGATTCTCTACATCAAGCTGCAACCACTGCCAAAGAAAGTCTGTGTACAAGCTTAGCTGTTTTTTTGTACTCTAAGTAGTACTGCAAAGACCTTCAAATCCTGCATAAAAGTGAAATTTCTGTCTTGTAACTTCAGTAAGGCCTCTCCCACCTGGGATTCTTTGACTAAATCTATGAAGATGTTTTGGAAGTGATTGAGCAAAAAGAAGTAAAGCATTAAAATGAAGTTTAATCATATAAGCATGCCTCCTAAAATCTATTGAAGGCAATAGAAGAAACTTCACATTTCCTATAGTCTACTTTTTTTCCAAGGTTCTTTTTTTTTTTTTTTTCTCTAGATTGTGTTTTAAAACTTAATAAGAAAACTCAGTGACTAACTCAAAGAAATTATAATAGGTTTTCATGCATTATAAGAATGTAGCATAAAACCAATACTGACAAACAACTTTATACCAATACTGACAAACAACTTTATACTTGTACATGATTTTCTTAGAGTTTCTCAGGAGGAAATGAAACAATAATAATTATGATTTTACATGGTAATGAAAGTATTTTCTTTGAATATCTTTTTTTTTTTTTTTTTTTCCTTCTCTCATTTACAATAGTGTTGTTCACAAGTTATCCTGTTCATCTGTTCTCTTCACTGTCTTTAAACCAATAAACCCAAGAAGGAATATATTCACTGTTATTCCATCAGATGGGTGCTTATGATAGTGTTGGAATAAATTACCCTATACCTATAACAATTTCCTGTGAAACTATCAGACAGTTACAAAGTACATAGTTACAAAGTCACAACACTCTTGAGGGACTCAGTGATCATCACAAGAATGCAGAGAACCAAAGGGAGTCAAGGATGACTGTCCTGCTTTGATGATGAAGCATAAACAAATTTCTTGATTCTGTAGACTCATTGTCATAGAATCATGGAATCATTTAGCTTGGAAAAGACCTTCCAGATCATCAAGTCCAACCATCAACTGAACACTATCAAGTGTTCACTAAACCATGTCTCTTAAGAGTCATGTCCACACATCTCTTAAATATCTCTAGGGAAGGTGACTCTAGCTCTTCTCTGAGCAACCTGTTCCAATGCATAACAACCCTTTCCATAAAGAAATTCTTCCTAATATCTATGAATCACAAACAAAACTTCTTATATAGCTTTTTTTTTATTTTTTTTTTTTTTTTAATGCTGAGAAAAAAAATGCTGCAAACAATTTATTTCTCTGAAGGTGACTAGCACAGTCAAATAGTATTATTTAATAAAAATAAAGAACTGTTGAATGTTCTTTTGTGTACTGTGGTTGAATTCTAAGTCCTGTCCTAGTAACACAAACATATCAAGTACAGATCATCTTTTCGCAAATACTATCAGACTTATCTTCTGATATGAGAAATATATTTAAAGAATAGGGACGATAAATGTATGCTATATTCTAAATCAACTTAAATAATACATATACTCTACTTTAATATATGTATGCACACTAAAATCTTCATAGTAGCAAAAATAAATAAAAATGCAAATCTTGTTTTTAATTGTACACAAAACAAAATGATACTAAAGTAGCATAATAAGGTGCATAGTAGCTAATAAGATCAAACATCTTATTATAAGGATAATTTCACAGATCTCCCAAATATAAATCAATTTGTCTTGTCTTAATCCAATATCTTTCCCTATCTTATATGTTTATTTTCATTTTTATTTCCAGATAACTCGGGGACAAAAAAAAAAAAAAAAAAAAAAAAGTAAAAATCATGACCTGGAAGATTTATATCTTTGCAGTCCTGTTTAAATCAAGACAAAAAGGAAAGAAACCATAATGGAGTAATGTGTGTCTTTCAGCAAGGTTTCAGTGAAAATAGATCTGACACCTTTTTTTTTTTTTTTTTTTGACAAATTCATATTTCAAATTGATGAAGAAAGTTTGCACAAATAATAAACACTTATAAGGAATCTAGCTTAGTCTCTCATAATATTTTGGTCTAATACAGTATATGAAATAAATACAGCCAGTATTAAATGGATTAAATGTAGTTACCAGTGGAATGCAAAATGCAATTGTAAATTGAAATCATTGTTTGACAAGAGGTTTCTAGTGGTCACTCTGGGATCTATTCTCTGCCTATATTACACCACCTGTGGTGGTGGCAGGAAAAGTAATATAAAATCATTTCTGGCAACATTATCAAATGATTAAAAAAGAATCACAGAATCATAGAATATCATAAGTTGGAAAGGACCCACAAGGATCATCAATTAAAACTCCTGGCTCCACACAGGACCACCCCAAAATCAAACTCTATGTCTGAGAGCATTGTCCAAATGCTTCTTGAACTCTGTCAGACTCAGTGCCATGACCACTGCCCTGGGGAGCCTGTCCCAGTGCCCAACCACCCTCTGGGTGCAGAACCTTTCCCTAACACCTAGCCTGATCCTCCCCTGTCCCAGCTCCATGCCATTCCCTCCGGTCCTGTTGCTGTCCCCAGAGAGCAGAGCTCAGGGCCTGCCCCTCCACTGCCTTAGAAGAAGATAAAGAGGAAATAATGATGAGGACCAATAAAATATGCCAGGTTGCACTGTTTGATAAAATAAGTTCACTGTAAGACAGCTTAATTTCAGGTTGTGCTTTGAAGAACAAATAAACTAATCTTCAAGTGGGCCTTTCTCAAGGAAACCTGTGACTGTGGATAAAATTAGTATAAGTTGCCAGCTTTACATGAACTACCAGCATGATATAAAACCACTTTTGGATACACAATGGGAGAGGTTGTTACCATATTTATGTCTGTATTGTAATTAATGCTGGATATATTGTTCCAGTATTGTTGACTGTAGCAAAACAGAAAGAAAAGCAAACAGGAAATCTGAAAAAATCCAGAGAATTTATACAAAATTAACCTGATAGCTGGAAAACTTGTGTCCTACGGTTTCTTGGGAAACTAGAACTAGTTAGCATATTCAAAGCAAGTTTAAGGAATCTTAAATTAACAATGAGAAATATGAGTGAATATAAAAGCCAGTGCAATTATTACAACTAACTGTATACTTGCTAAATCAGAAGTACAACTTTTAGGTAAGAAAACACCTTATACAATTCCAAGTGTTTTTTATCATCACATTTTTCTTTAGATGCATGGTTTTAAACCTGCTTTCACAAACATGTGTATCAATGTACCAAATGAAAGGGGAGAGCTGACCCAAGAATTCAAGAGTAGGATGGTTTACCTCCTACTAGGCTACCTCTGGCTACAGAATCAATAGCCATTTGCTCAAGCAAAGCACTTGGGAGCAGGGCTTTAGCAATGCAGTGCTCTGAACTTCTTCCCAGCTCCCCAGTCTTGTTTACATATTAAGACTTGTCTCTTTGGCTTTGCTTTCTTAGCTCCTTGGAGCCTATACCACATTGCCAGGTTCAATGTCTGCCTTCCATGAGACAGAAATTCAAATTCATCCCTGTCTTAAAGCTCTGGTAATTAATGAATTATAAAAGGAATACATTTTGTACATAATTAAAAAAAAAGTCTATATCATAAGTCTCTGTCCTTTGATCTGGTTATGTTTTTTTAATGTTCTGTGAGATTGATAAAAGCCTAATTCATTTTCATGCCATATGGAACATATAATTTGAAGACCCAAAAATAGTAAAAGCTTAGGACAGGAGTGACAGGAAAGAGAACTTTTTGACTGGTAAACTGACTGTACATGAAGTCATGGAAATAAAAACAAGAAACACATGTGTGCATGTGCTGAAGTCCCTAAGGTGTTTTCACAACAGGAACATTCTATAAAAGCCTTTTCAATATGTTTCTCCATGATTCTGTCTTCAAATGCCATCTGACCTTAATAAAACTGCCCTGGCTGCTTTACAGGGCATAACACACAGTTCCTAGTGGCCTCTTACAAGCAGCAGTATTTTTATAGTCTTCTCTGATAATCTTTCAGAGTGCAGCCCAGTTCCTGATAAATTGGGGTTTTTCTCCCAGGTTGATTGTGAATGGTTATTAAATATGTAACACAGTGTAAAACATGACCAGGAGTTTATGTGTGGAAAATTTTAGACAAAGTGTGAAAGTATGAGTAAAGAATTTTTTTTTCTTCGTTCACACACATGTATATATATATATATTTAATAAAAGCCACTAATCGTAAAGTTGTATGTATTCTAAATTTTTTGCTTTTTTAAATGCATTGATTTTATTCAAATTTTTACAATAGTCATGATTATAGGTTCGGTGTCATCAGTTAAAAGAGGATTTTGCAGTATTTTTCTAATTTTCCTGGAATTTTCCACCAGTTATTTTCTTCTATTTTGTGGTGTTTCTTTCAGAAGGTGTTACAGTTTGTGTAATAAGACGTTGTATAAAATAAAGCGGCATTAGATCCATATTTTCCCAAGATGTTGCATGAAATAAGATATTCAAATTCCACTTCCAAATATCTGCATTTTGGCAGTGTTCTCCTCTAAGAATATTTTAGCCCAATATAGATGTTCAAATTGAAATTGGTAGTGTAACAGCCCATGCAATGTTCACATAACAAAGGAACAGTATTTGTGACTTTATTATTCAAGAACAGTTTGATACTTTTCTCTCCTGTTTTTGCTGTGGGTTTAACCCTGTAGTAAAGAAGAGAGGGGGTTGTGCAAAAATATAAGCCCAAATTCTCAGTTCTGACTGCATAAGTTTTACAAATATGCTTGCAAAGGGATTTAAGGCATGGCTTGTGTAGGTAGCTAGAAATCTTTCTGCCAAGATGATGTTGAACCTCCTAATCAGCAACCCTTGACTTATACTTCGGCAAACTCTGCTCACACACTTCACAGATCAACTCTTTTCTGTAAAGGCCTTTTGGCTACCAGTTCTTATGGAAGAGATTCCTAATTCCACAGTTGATGAGGTAAGGCCTTAGAATGTATACCACATAGTTTCTTCCTTCCTTCCTTCCTTCCTTCCTTCCTTCCTTCCTTCCTTCCTTCCTTCCTTCCTTCCTTCCTTCCTTCCTTCCTTCCTTCCTTCCTTCCTTCCTTCCTTCCTTCCTTCCTCCCTCCCTCCCTCCCTCCCTCCCTCCCTCCCTCCCTCCCTCTCTTTCTTTCTTTCTTTCTTTCTTTCTTTCTTTCTTTCTTTCTTTCTTTCTTTCTTTCTTTCTTTCTTTCTTTCTTTCTTTCTTTCTTTCTTTCTTTCTTTCTTTTTCTTTCTTTCTTTCTTTCTTTCTTTCTTTCTTTCTTTCTTTCTTTCTTTCTTTCTTTCTTTCTTTCTTTCTTTCTTTCTTTCTTTCTCTCTCTCTCTCTCTCTCTCTCTCTCTCTCTTTCTCTCTTCCTCTCTTCCTCTCTGTCTTCCTCTCTGTCTTCCTCTCTTTCTTTCTTTCTTCCTCTCTTTCTTTCTTTCTTCCTCTCTTTCTCTCTTCCTCTCTTCCTCTCTTCCCCTCTCTCTCTCTCTCTTCCTCCCTCCCTCCCTCCCTCCCTCCCTCCCTTCCTTCCTTCCTTCCTTCCTTCCTTCCTTCCTTCCTTCCTTCCTTCCTTCCTTCCTTCCTTCCTTCCTTCCTTCCCTCCTTCTTTCCTTCCTTCCTTCCTTCCTCCCTCCCTCCCTCCCTCCCTCTCTCTCTCTCTCTTTCTTTCTTTCTTTCTTTCTTTCTTTCTTTCTTTCTTTCTTTCTTTCTTTCTTTCTTTCTTTCTTTCTTTCTTTCTTTTTCTTTCTTCCTCCCTTCCTCCCTTCCTTCCTTCCTTCCTTCCTTCCTTCCTTCCTTCCTTCCTTCCTTCCTTCCTTCCTTCCTTCCTTCCTTCCTTCCTTCCTTCCTTCCTTTCTTCCTTTCTTCCTTTCTTTTCTTTCTTTTCTTTTTTTCTTTCTTTCTTTCTCTCTCTCTCTCTCTCTCTCTCTCTTCCTCTCTCTCTTCCTCTCTTCCTCTCTTTCTTCCTCTCTTCCCCTCTCTTCCTTCCTTCCTTCCTTCCTTCCTTCCTTCCTTCCTTCCTTCCTTCCTTCCTTCCTTCCTTTCTTTTTCTTGTCTTTTCCTGTTGCAAGTGCATACCTAATATTCTGTTCAGCCATACCCCTGTTGTCGTATTGCTTTTTTCCTCCCACTAAGTATCTGCCTTAAATGTGTTCTCACAAGTATATCTTGCTTTTTTTTTTTTTTCATTTCCAGTTTTAATCTTATTTTCTTACTCTTCTTCCTAACCTCTTGATGTCATTTTATACATTTTTCTGTACTAATATTAGTGTGTCCTCCCACCTTCTTATAATCTTTGATTTTCAATTTTATGCTACACCATGAATGATAACATCAAATATGCCTAGACTGAGTACTTACCCCTGCAGTACCCCAGATGAAACCTCTCCCTCTCCTAAACTGATACATGGCCATTTATCATTCCCCTTTGTAATTCTCCTGGAAAGGTTAGATCTAATGGGTTTCTAAGCAAACACATAAAATCTTAACTTCCCTATCAGAAGTGAAGTGGTGGAAGACAGAGTTAGGACTGTCTTTCATCAACATAATATTTATAGCCAAGCAAATGAACACTTCAGCTCTGCAAATCCTAAATTTGTTGCCAGACAGTATCTGGAGATTGTTTTGCATGTTTTGATTAAATGCAGATTCCTTAAACATTTTTTTTTTTTTTATTTTTTTTTTAACAAAGCCAGAGTCCTGTTTTAGTTCTTGTTCTTTGTTTTCTATGGTAAGGGTCTATGATGAATGAGATGTCCAATTAATGACCCACGTCACTGAGTGTAAAAAGTTTCTTTGTTCATGAACATAGCAGTTCACTTTAACTTTTTACAACAGTTCTGAGGCAAAATCTAAACCTCTGCTCAAACTGGGTACCTGGGGAGACATGTAAAAATAATAATTCTCAAGCTTTAAAGCAATTTGGCTTATTTATATATGCAAAAATTTTTGAATGTTTTAGTTTTGCCAAATGCTGGACCTAAGGAAAGAGGTAATCTACTTGAGTAAATAACATGTACCATTTAATATGTCCAGATTCGTTTGCTGCTGATGTCTGTTTCCATGCTTCTTAAAAAGAATACGCTTGATTCATAGCTGTGAAAAAGGCAAAGCTGGACATTTGCAATATCAATGCAAATGTATTATCAAAATATCAATTGTAAATTGGTTCCCATTATGATTAGTGTTTTTGAAAAAGTGGCAGTTCTGGTTTTACTGCTATCAGAAATGTTTTTCTCATAGTCTGTGAGACAGACATATGGAAAAAAGAAAACTTCTTCAAGAAAATGAGTAAAACTCAAACAACTTCATTCTTTTCCTGGAGCTGAAACATCTGACAGAGCTGCAGTCACACTCTGGTCCCCTTGGTGGCCCATGGGGCAGGTTCCTTGTGTTCCCCTAAAGCAGCACATGGTCTGTGCAAGGGAGCCAGCAATGAAACATTGCGTGAAACCATAAGTTGTATGAAAAAAAGCAGAAATAATTACAGAATTCAATAGCACTCATCACTGTAGCTGTTGAATTTCCAGTTACCCTTTCATATGACTCTTGCAATCAAAAAGCTGGATATTGGTGAAGATATTTGCCCTGTCACTGTGGAGTTTTATGAGCTCCATTGATGTTTCATGGTGTTGCAGTGTTTTACAAGCATATTGCCAACAATTTTTGGTTGTGACTTGCTACAAAAAAGAACTTGCGGTAAAGAAAAAATGTGCATTATAATTTTTTCTGGAGTGTCTCCCTGACTAAGTTAGTGCTAGAGAACGTACCTGCTCAGCTGCCTGTAAGAGAGATTTTGTGCACATCAGTCACATTCAGCCATGAAGGATTTTGCTTGTTTGTGCCTAACATTGACCTCCCCATGTCTAAATTGCATGCCCCTGCCACGGGGAGGTGTTTCATGAAATGCCTCCCCACCCTGAAAGGTTTCTCCTGATTTGGCCTCTGTGCTCCAGCCAAAAAGTGGTACCTGGCCCCCATTCCTTGGTGGGATGCGTGGTGGGCGTCTCCACCCACACTGGATGGGTAAACTGAGGCCATGCTAAAGTGCAGATGATGCTCAGAGGGGTTCCCCTTTTGTAAAGCAGCAAAGGTCACAAACCAGAACACAGAAGAAAATGCGTATCTTACTTTTAGAATAAGACTAAAGTCAGGTATGTCATCTAAATTTGAAATCAAATCAAAATCATCTAAATCAAATAATGATTGATTGAAATACTTAGAAAGGAATACCTGAATCTTATCCCTGATTGACAATTTCATTTTCTCAAATGTATACACATCCTTAATACCTATAATATATATAATATATATAATATAATAATAGGTATTAATTATACCTTATGATAATATATTAATAATTACTTAATATCTATTGCATTTTTAAACATTAATTAGAGTGGGGACTGGACACAGTTGTCCTTGCAACGGAGTGCTGTAATCAGTATGGCAAAGAGGTATCTTCATTCTCTCTTCTTCAGTTAAATGTGTTCTGAAATGGAGAAACTTCACTGGTCACCCATAAAAAGGTCCTCCAGTAACACACTCCTTAAGGGTGAAATACAGTCCTTTATGAAAAGCATGGGCTGAGCCTGGGTTTCCCACATCATCTTCCATGTCTTACTTTTTTCAGACCAGACTGAATAATTTCTTCTAGCTAACAAAACAATCAAAATCGGGTTCCACCATGCTGAATGATGGTGCCTAAGAAATGGTTTTAGTCTTGCTTATTCCTCCTAGAAATCTGAAGAACATTTTGAAAATGTTATACAGGTTTTATAAACCTGTATTTTTTCTGTGCTGCACATTTTGTTTTAGAAGTTGTAATAGCACGAGATGAGCCACTGTGAGAATTGTTACGTGCTGCTTGTTAAGTTTAAGCAAGGTGAGAAGGAATACACACACACACACAAACACACACAAATTTAAAAAAAAAAAAAAAAAAAAAAAAAAAAAAAACAGGAATCTCTGTGTGGTTACATTGCCTCAAACAGCAGTACAGATAGAGGAGGGTCTTGTTTAATAATAGTATACAAGCTCAGAGTAGGAGATGGCTGGACTGAAGAACAAATATTTATATTTCCACCATTTGTCATACACTGTGTTACTATTCTGAACACCATGTGCAGAAAAAAAGATGAACACAAAAGAGAGGTAGATGGGGAATGGAGATGGCTCAGAGACGACTATTGTAAGAGTTTCTACACAGTGTTGTCACCAGAAGTGACAGTATGAGCCATCTTGCCACCTCACCTACACTGAGCTCAGTTTCTGGATGGTTGTTTGTTTGTATCTTTATTCATAAGACTTTATTATTATTATTATTTTAAATTAATTGTCCAGGTTGTGAGCAGCAGAACAGTATCTAATCTCATTAGCAAACTGCTGACCAAACTGCATGACCTAGTTCATGTAGGTAGGCATGGACAGTGTTATAAAGCATTCTTGACAAATAATATAATACTTCACTAATAGGCTCTATATTAGCCAGAAGAAAGTTTTTAGTAACTTGAGAATCCTGTTAGCTAGCACTGCTTGAAATATGATGACGATTGCTCTAAAAGTTGCTTTATTCTGCTTCCCATAAGACATTTCCTGCCCATAGGAGTCACCGGTAGGGTGAAATATCAAAATATTCATAAGATCTTTCATCAAATATCAAAAGCTCTGTATTTCCCCAGAGAGGCTATTTCCCCTATCAAAGGATATGAGAAATTGTCCAGAATCAGTGTTGCAAGAGCAGCCCCTCCTGCTCCCTCCTCTCTCCCCCCTCTCCTCCTTCCAGCTCCCTCTGAGGCTGCTGCACTCTCTTTCTGCATCTAACTACAAGAGTCGGGGTGAATAACAAGAGGTCATCGTAACCCAGTCAGCATGTCCCCACCATCACCTTTAAAACCTTGCTGCTGACCTGCTTACTCTGCCCTTTACGTTAATTCCTTTCTCTAAGGGTGAAGCTGGGGTGATTTAACTCTGTGCAGAGGGAGGTCATGCTCTTTCTTGCCTGCTCCCCTCTTGGCCAACCAGTCCCTCATCCTTCTTTTTGGCTGGCTCTGGTGCTCGTCAGGTCTTTCATTGAGCTGGATCAGCTTCTGAAGCCAGCAGGAAAATTATCAAAACTGCCACCTTAGCTGTCTTCAGGCCAGTGATCTGGCCTGGCCCACCACAGGGCTGACCTTCAGAGCTGGGGCAAGGAAAAGGGCAGGACAGAAGGAGAGGGAAAGCAGGAAATGACCATTCATCTCTGGTCTGCCATTAGTTTAAGTGGTGAAGTGTAATTTTACCCTAAAATTCTCCATTAATTTGACTGAAATTAAAATTGATATGACTAAGATAAAATATAGCGTAAGAATAAAAGAGCCACATGCTGCCTTGCTGTCCATGCACTGAGCTAGTCTTCATAATAAAAACGCAGGTTTTTGTGCATAATGTCAAGCACTAAGAAACTGAGTTTTGAGGTAGACACACTTGTGCTGTGACTTTGTTAGGCTCCTGAAAAATCCACTACCTTCTGTTCTATTTTTGATATGAGTATCAACATTGTCATTTATTTTTCCTTAGATGCCTGAGGTCACAGGAAAAGAAAGTTCTGAACTTTCACTGTTTACCTGTTAATGATAATGTACGACAGCTTAATAGCATAATACAGGCTTTGGAGCCATAAAATCCTAATCCTTTTTTCATTGTTGGAAATTTTCTCTTTTCTCACCCCATTTCCATTGCCTTATGGAACAGTATAAGTTGGTGTAACCCTACCTACAATCACATTAGAAATGATGTCTGAGAGAGGAATTTTCTCCTGTAAAGGTGTGTGGCCAGATTAGTTTTGCCTGTCTAGAGAAATCAGAGGGCTAAGCTGTGCTGCAGAGGTGCTGGCTTGTGTTATGAGTTGTATGGTTATTAATTCCTGAGGAAAAATTGCAGTCCTTGACAATCAGTCTTTGGGAGATGTATCATTTACTACAAATTATCTAGTAATCTAATAGAAATCTACTGAGAAAACATTTTAAATGTTGAATGTCAAGCACTATCATTTCTATACAGCACACTTGTTGCCATTAAAATAAATTTAAAAATCCCTCCTTTTTTCCCTTTTTTCCTTCCTTTTAAAAATACTAATGCTTTTTTCAAAGACTGGCAAACTTCTCAAACCATACCATAGAACCGTAGAAGGTGCTTTTTTTTTTTTTTTTTTTTTTTTTTTTTTTTTCCCCTAGATGCTTTACTCAAAAATGCAGCTCAACACATTCCCTTACAAAACCACCCCAAAATCTTGGGGTTTACCTTTTCTCATTTCTAGATTATGTATGTTTGGATCCTCCAGCTCTCACATTGTTCAGATAGACTACCTTTTTCCTACTATAAGCTTGCTCAGCCTTGATGCCTGTTTGCATGAGAGCTGTCTGTGGCAGAGGAGGATACTGCACTATGAGCTAAGTATTTAACCTAGCTAATGGAGCCTGCAGCTACCCCACAGCCCCACAGAGCTGACTTTAACTCAATGAGACAATCAGAAGAGGGTTTCCATTGTTCATGTAACAGAAATAGGGAAAGAGTAAATTAAAAAAAAATTGAGGTATCACTATTGCTGTTTTGAAGCTGTAAAACCATATGTATAGTATTGACAAACACCTGGAAATCTGTTGGCCATGATTATAACAATCCTCTCATTCTGAGTAACATGCAGCCACCCAAACCCAAGAGCAAGAATACCAGTCTTGATTTTCAAACTAACCTTAAAAGAGAGGCCCAAACTCAAAATAATATCTTAGCTGATGAGCTGAAAAAAAACACTGTGTTCACTTGAGTCCTAGGGAATCTGCTGATCAGGAGTGTCATACACAGAGAGAGGCCTGTATGTTCGAAGTAGTGGATAGGCTCTGCCTTTCTTTCCAGTTTATGGTGCAGGATCTTAGAGTGTAGGAAACAGCTGTGAAATGAGCATGCAAAATGCTTGCTTGCTGCTTTTGAAGAAGCACAAATCTCTGTTCTGCTCCTCATATGGGACTGAACACAGTGTGCCAGAAAGTGAGATAATACTGACCTTCTTGTTCCTGAGAGGTCCTGGGGTCATGGGTGTTCCACATCACAAATAGAGAAGCCTTAGGGTGACTTCTCTTTGCACTGCCTTCTCCTGATAGACCTTCAGCCTCCAGGATTTATATCCTGAAACCAAAGATCCTACTGAGGAGGTAGGCAAAAGAGAAAGAAAATCATCAGGTAACCACTAAACTCAGTTTTGGATAGACTAACTTGGAGAGAAGAGCAATAAGCAGCTTTGCCTTACAGCAGGGCCTAGCACTGACAAGTGATTTGCACCTAAGTAGAACTCTGTATCTTTAGTTCTTCTTTCTTTAGCTCTGTTTTAGTGTATCATTCTTAGTTCTGGCTTAGCAGGACTTTGGAAATATGCTATATTTATGCTGCATTTCTTTTGTGTTGCTTTGATACAAATATTTTCTTAAGCTGTGAAAAAGCATGTAATTCACAGTAGCACTAAGGCAGCAGATAAAGGCAGCTCGGCCCTGAGATGTCCATATCTAGATGGGATGGAGTATTAATTTTCTGTATCCTGTTTCATCTTTAGAGACCACATATGTCTATAAAACATTAGAAAACCGTTAAAGCAATGTGACCTCCTCGGGGTGATAATGCTATATAAAGTAAACAGGATGAAAGAGGTCCTGGTAAGCATACGGGCTTGGTGGTATCAGTTACAATGATACAGATATAAATGCTTACAGTTCTAGTCTAAAACATGAAAAAGGCCTGCCATTTGGTCAGTCCACATTAAATAAACTAGAGATAGTGCTTTGATGTACTGATCTTCTTTTCCTTTGAGGGTACCTATTTAAATCTGGCAACACCTTGCCTGTAATGATGAACAGTGAGGGTCTGAGCCTGCTTTCAGATTGGCAAGCAAGGTCAGATCACAATCCCAACGTTAATGAAGTTACACAAAGCCTGTAAGTCTCAGTGCTTCTGGCATCAGAGAGGAAAAACATGCAGCTCTGCCTAGCACAGGCTCACAGCTCTTGACGTCTGCTTTGTTTCACCTGAAGTTATCTCAGAGAACTTCTCCTGCCCCTCCTCAAATTATCCTCTGCTCTGCTTAAGCCAGATGTGCTCTTAACAACTTTTGTTAATACAGTAGTGTGAGCTGGCTGTGTAATTTATTTTTTATGGTACTTCTACATGGACAGATTCCCTAACATACTCTTAGTTGAAACATCAAATTCTTTTGCCAGCATAATTTCTTTCATCCAAGGGATGCATGAGGCGTACTTGTCAATATGCATTGCTTCTGCACCAGAAGGATTGCTAATAGAGCTTCACCAGGAAATCATTTCATTTCCTAAGGAGAATGGGTCTTCAGCTAGGTTTCTGTTTAGATGGTTGTCAGGATAGCAAGCTCTGTTGACAACCCAGGAGATACATTACATACCTGTTAAAGTGAGCTTTCTAGCTGGTAGAAATCCTTTAACTGAAAGTGACTGTCCATAAACTGAACTTATACTGTTCAAAATTTTGGGCATCGCTCCACAAAGGTAGCTTCAAAAAAAAATTACTTTTAAGGGCTTGCTTCAGATAAAACAGTGTCAGGGCAGCATTTCTATGGGATACCTTAGGAGTGAAACCTTTAAATCTGTGAACAATGTTTTTCGTAATGTCTGAGTATTTTGGAAGAATGACTGTTGGCTTTGTCCCTCTATATACATTATTTACTAGGGATAAGAAATAGTGTGGTTGTTTTTTAGTGCTTTGGGTTTTGATTTGGTATTAGAACTGAGATTGTGGTTGACAGACCTTCAGTATAGATCAAGCCAAAGAAAACCTTAAGCATTTTGGCAAATAAAAATGATTATATTATTAAAGCCTATTACTCATAAAATAATGTTGGCAACATTCTTTCTGATTTTACATGAGTTTAGAGAAGGAGAAGCTAGGGAATTAAATTGTTACTGTTTTTGCTAGAAGAAAGGTTTGTTGTTTGTTGTTGTTGTTTGTTTTTTAATTGGAAAATTGGAAATACTTTACTTTTCTGTTTGTTTGTTTATTTTAATGTGAAGGGAGATGAACAGTTGTTTTTTGAATAGTTATTTCAAAATAATAGCCAAACCCTGAGAATAGTTGTTTTCTAAAGTTTCAATTCATCTTTTCTAACACTTTTTTTTTTTTTTTAGAATGACAGTTACGTTCACAAATAACAACAGTCCCTTCTAATTTTTTTATGGTGAATACATTACTTATCAATAAATTTGTTCAGCTAATGCTATCCCATTTTTGCTTTTTTCATGTTTTTCATGACAGAAATTGAATTGAAGTAATGAAACCAGAAATACTGCTAATTTTGTTTTGTTTTGTTTTTGTGTGTTTGCTGTTGTTTTTAATAAATGAGTTTTAATGTTAATGTGTATCTAATTAACAAAAGAGAACAGATGTAATAACGTTTTCATTCTTTTGACCTTAAAAGGCCTCACACAAAAGTATTTTGCTGATAATTTTTCTTGCAGCAAAGCAGCCACGTAGCTAGAATTCCCATTTTATTCCCCCAGATAAGAAAGCTGTGTTGTTCTTTGGTGTGGGTATTAACGTTAATAATGTTTAATTTTGACATGGCAGTAATATGATTTATTTTATCCATGTGCCTAGCACTAAGCTGTCAGATACTTTATTTCTTCCTAGTTCATACATGAATATTCCAAGTACATCTAAAAGACAGATGATAGCAGTGAAAGTCTGTATTATTTTATGTAACAGCCACTAGCATAAGGAACTTGGCTCATGGCTCATCTCTAGTGCATTTAACCATCAGAAAGGCTGCTTGCCACTGTGAAGTAACATTTGAGTATTGACTGGGTATTGATTTCAGTGTGACTGACTACAGTTCCATTGATTTCAGTGGGATTTGGGCATTTCTGAAAATCCTACTTGACATCTAGCTATGATGTTAGATGCCAAATTGTCTTAGGAAAGCCCTGCCTCTTGCACGCTAACATCACATTTTTAAAATTCAGTGTAAGTTCCTGTGTGCTTTAGGCGGCTTTGAAAGTTCTGTCTGCTTGACAGCTCATTTTGGGGAAGGGCATATATTGCCAGATTTTCTAGACCTAGAGCCTATGTAGGCACCACAGAAATTATCTGGTATAGATCTTGTTCTTTGATTTTTTTCCTTATCTGTATACATTGCTTAAAAATCAGACTTGTAGAATAGAGTGGTTACCACAGCACAAGTACATACAAGTGAGTGGAAATGGATCAATTATCCATGTACATGCTCTTAGGCCACAGAAAGTGCAAGATTATAGGGATTATTTTAAACCCCTTCCCTTTCAGAGGGAGGGGATCTCAAACTATCTCGCATTTGATAAAAAATTAAAGCACACATAGAAATTAGCTTAGCTAGCATGTGGTGATTTGGTAACTCACTGTAAACGTGAGGATGTCTCAGCTCTTCAACTGCACAGTTTAAACGTATATCTGGATTCCAAATACTGTCAAATAATGTGCTTTGATCAAGTATTTGACCTAATAATGATTTATGGGTATTTGGGAAAGTTCAGTACAACTGCTTCAAATTCTAATATATCCTAGAATCTGAGAGTGTTTGAATGTTTTGTCTGTATCCATTTTTTAATTGTTTGCAGACTCCCCTTTTAAGCCACATTATTTATTTATTTATGGCACATAAATCCAGCAGTCTGAAGAAGAATGGAACAGAGCTGTGATAGCTGATTACTTTTTGTATTCTTTTATTGGCAGGATAATTAATGTCAGAACAATAAAATTTGCATGCGGTTGTTTTGGGATGTTAGGCATGTCTGTGTGTTAACATGCAATGAAGATATTTTTATTGCTTTTCACAGCTCTTGGTGTGTACAAATTGCAGCTCAACTTTGACAGATCAGCTAGTGGTCGATCTAGACTGCATGTCAGTTCAATAGTGAGGATAAGAAGACACCAGTACTCCATCTGGACTGGAGTCTGCTCTTTTTAAATACTCCTATTGATTAGACACCGTGGAAGAATATGTACCATATATACGCGTCTTATTCCTGCGGTATCTCAAAAATAAATTTCTGTTAGTCTTTTCACTCTCAAGAAGTGAATTCAAAGGGTCCAATATACACATTTTTTCCTAGCAGGAGAGGAAGAGAGAGGGGGAACAAGAGTAAGCCTGCAAGCTGGTAAAA
Organism: Aythya fuligula; assembly: GCF_009819795.1. NCBI lineage: Eukaryota > Metazoa > Chordata > Aves > Anseriformes > Anatidae > Aythya > Aythya fuligula. Next base: position 134,690,410 of record NC_045560.1, on the reverse strand, counting down.
CCATTAAAAGAAAATAATGTCGGGACAGGGAAGGAGTTCATGTCTCCGTGTTTCCTTTCATAACGCATGATAACAGTCATTCCACCTGTGTCATCCTGACTGTTTCTCTTGACCACAGAAGCCACTGCCTAAAAACAAACAAACAAACAAACAAATAATAATTAAAAAAAAAATCATATGAAGAAATTAACACATCTATTTATTTTTTTTTTCCTCTTCTTTTGCTGCCACTCAAGCCAACTTTCCTTTCCACTTGCCTGGAAGCAGCTGCGCTTCCACTTTTTAATTGGAGAAGCAGTGCTGCTTCATATGAGTAGCATTGGCTTTTGGCAGCTTGAGATGTGTTAAATTCAATCAAAATACCCATGAGCAGCAGAGAAATCAGACATTTTTTTCTTCCCACTCATTACTTGTGAAACCTGAATCTTTTCCCAGGTAGCAAGCACTTCAATTTTTAATTCATTTTTTTAATATTTTCTGCATTTAACCAGGTTAAGTTGAAGAAAGACAACATTTTATATATAAGGTGAGTTTGTGTAGATGAATGAAATTATTTTGAGAAAACTGCTTATTTCCCACCTATCATTTCTCAGGCTGGTATGTCATTGTTATGAAATGTCATGTCTCTTTACAGACTGCCTGAAACTGATTGACATAACTGGAGAGGATGCCTTGGAACTATTTCATGGGAGTTGAGGGCATTTGGAAAAAAAATTCACTTGTCTAAAAAATCACAGTTTGAAGGTGGGGGGGGAGGATTAAATGTCTCGGCACAAAAAAATTATGTTTTGAGGCATGTAATTTTTTTAAAACTGTTTCATTTCCAATTCAAGATGATATTTCAAATTAGGGGAGGAAGCAGAATGCCCTTATTTCTCATTTTGACACTGTTTTCATGAATAAAATAGTGGATAAGTCTAGTCATTGGCTAAATTGGAAAATATTTAAACTGTCAGGAGAAAACAGGTTGCATGATTTTGTCAAGGCCTTGTGCATGCTTTTATGAGCAACATCTCTATACGTCAATCTTTAAATATCCTATTCGGCACCCATTTAAGTTAACAAGTCTCTCTAACTAATGTTGAATAATGGAGAAGGGACTGGCAGAAAGAAACGAAATCTGTGTCATGGAATTGGATTAAAAAAAAAAAAAAGTTGGAAAAGCAAAGCTAAATCATAAAACCTGTCTAATTCATCTGATGTCAGAGGAATATGAGGCTGGAATGGATCACAGAAGGGATGTAGTTGAAAGAGACATGGCTTATTAATGATTTTTTAACTGCCATCAGCTGCAACATCCTGCACTCAGCTTAGCTAGTTCTACTGTAATCTATATCATATCTATACCATCTACCCTGTGCAATGCGTTTACATCCAGAATGGCTTACCTCTCAGAAAAATTATCAGTAATAATACTGGGGAGAGCTGGGGGCACACGAGGGAAAGAGGACACTTAAGTACCACCAAGCACAATGAGAAGATATGATAGTGCAGGCAACAGAGCAAGGAAGATGTAGACAGATGTCCTGGCACAAAGGGGAGGAGAAAGGGGGATATAGACCATGGTCAGCAGAGGGTGTCCTGGAATCCTCAATTGTTCAGTAGCTTTGAAGCTATATATCCTTGGGAGAAGATGTAACATGATGAAGCTTGCATCCCTAGTCTATTAGAATGCTGCTCAGCAAAATCTCCATTACTGTCTTCTCCAGAATTGGACATCCATCCAAGCAACAGAAAAGTAGAATCATAGAATCATAGAATCATAGAATCATAGAATATCCTGAGTTGGAAGGGACCCTTAAGGATCATCAAGTCCAACTCTCGACACCGCACAGGTCTACCCAAAAGTTCAGACCATGTGCCTAAGTTCACAGTCCAATCTCTTCTTAAATTCAGACAGGCTCGGTGCAGTGACCACTTCCCTGGGGAGCCTGTTCCAGTGTGCAACCACCCTCTCTGTGAAGAACCCCCTCCTGACGTCCAGCCTAAATTTCCCCTGCCTCAGCTTAACCCCGTTCCCGCGGGTCCTGTCACTAGTGTTAATGGAGAAAAGGTCTCCTGCCTCTTGACAACCCCTTACGAGGAAGTTGTAGACTGCGATGAGGTCTCCCCTCAGCCTCCTCTTCTCCAGGCTGAACAGGCCCAGTGACCTCAGCCGTTCCTCGTACGTCTTCCCCTCAAGGCCTTTCACCATCTTCGTAGCCCTCCTCTGGACACTTTCCAACAGTTTCATGTCCTTTTTATACTGTGGTGCCCAGAACTGCACACAGTACTCGAGGTGAGGCCGCACCAGCGCAGAGTAGAGCGGGACAATCACCTCCCTTGACCTACTAGCGATGCCGTGCTTGATGCACCCCAGGATACGATTGGCCCTCCTGGCTGCCAGGGCACACTGCTGGCTCATATTCAACTTGCTGTCTATCACGACCCCCAGATCCCTCTCTTCTAGGCTGCTCTCCAGCGTCTCATCGCCCAGTCTGTACGTGCAGCCAGGGTTTCCCCGTCCCAGGTGCAGGACCCGGCACTTGCTCTTATTGAACTTCATGCGGTTGGTGATCGCCCAGCTCTCCAACCTGTCCAGATCCCTCTGTAAGGCCTTTACGCCCTCACTTGAGTCCACAACTCCTCCAAGTTTGGTGTCATCAGCAAACTTGCTCAAAATACCCTCTATTCCTACATCCAGATCATTTATAAAAATATTGAAAAGTACCGGCCCTAAAATGGAGCCTTGAGGGACCCCACTGGTGACCGCCCGCCAGCCTGACGCAGCTCCATTTACCATAACCCTTTGGGCCCTGCCCGTTAGCCAATTGCTCACCCATCGTATGATGTTTTTATTTAGCTCTATGGTGGACATTTTGTCCAGTAGGATCCTATGGGAAACCGTGTCAAAAGCCTTGCTGAAGTCCAAAAAAATCACATCAGCTGGTTTCCCTTGGTCCACCATACGGGTGATCTTATCATAAAAGGAAATCAGGTTAGTTAGGCAGGACCTACCCTTCACAAACCCATGCTGGCTGGGACCAATAACTGCTTTGTCCCCCAGGTGCGCCTCAATGAGTCCAAGAACCAACTTCTCCATGATTTTACCAGGCACTGACGTGAGACTGACAGGCCTGTAATTGCTAGGGTCTTCTTTCTGACCCTTCTTGAAAATTGGCACAACATTTGCCAGCTTCCAGTCTACTGGGACCTCTCCAAATTCCCAGGATCGTTGAAAAATAATTGATAGAGGTTCCGCAATGACATCCGCCAGCTCTTTCAGCACCCGGGGATGAATCCCATCCGGACCCATGGACTTGTAGGGATCCAGGTGGAGTAGCAAATCCCGCACACGTTCAGGGTCAGTTGGGAGTTTGTCATCCCCACCGTCCCGGTCCTCCAGCTCAGGGCACCCTGGGTCCCGAAGCCCATCATCGGCATTGAAGACAGAGGCAAAGAAGGCGTTAAGCGTCTCTGCTTTGCCTACGTCATCGTCTGTGAGGAGACCTTCCCTATCAAGGAGCGGCCCTATGTTTTCTTTAGTTCTCCTTTTTCCATTTACATATCTAAAAAAACCCTTTTTATTTTCTCTCACAGACACAGCCAGCTTCAACTCTAGCTGTGCTTTGGCCACTCGAACTTTCTCCCTACAAACACGAACAGCATCCCTGTATTCTTTCCATGACGCCTGGCCCTCCTTCCAGTAGCGAAACACTCTCTGTTTCCGCCTAATCTCCATTAGAATGTTCCTGGTCAGCCACGCCGGCCTCCTGCCCCGCCTGCCTGACTTGCGATATTTTGGAATTGCCTTATCTTGTGCTTCTAGGAGGCATCGCTTAAAGAGTGACCAGCACTGGTGGACATCGAGGCCTTCAAGAGCAGTTTCCCAGGGGACCTTACTGACTAGTTCCCTGAGCAGCCTGAAGTCCGCTTTCCCCATATCTAGGGATGAGGTTTTGGTGGCACTTTTCCTTCTGTCACCATAAATTTTGAACTCAACCACTTCATGGTCGCTATGACCGAGGCGGCCACCAATCACCACATCTCCCACCAGACCCTCTCTGTTTTCTAGCAACAGGTCTAGGAGGGCACCTTTCCTAGTTGGCTCCGTTAGCACCTGTACCAAGAAGTTATCATCTAGGTGCTTCATGAACCTCCTGGACTTGCTCGTGTCAGCCGTGTGGCACTCCCAGTTAACGTCCGGCAAGTTGAAGTCCCCCATAAGGACAAGGGGAGTTAATCTCGAGGCCTCTCTTAGTTCTGTAAAGAATAATTTATCGGCGCTATCGTCCTGGCCAGGCGGTCTGTAATAGACTCCCACAACGACATCCCCTTTATTCGTTCGTCCCTTGATCCTTACCCAGAGGCTCTCAACTTTGCCATCGCCGACCTGAAGTTCCACACAGTCCAGCCCCTGCTTCACATACATCGCCACCCCACCACCTCGCCTACCCTGCCTGTCCCTCCTGAAGAGCCTGTAACCATCTATCGCAACACCCCAGTCACAGGACTCATCCCACCAGGTTTCGCTTATGCCGATGATGTCATAGTTGCGGGACTGGGCCAGGACTTCTAGCTCATCTATTTTATTCCTCATACTGCGTGCGTTTGTGTAAAAGCACTTCAGGTGCGTCTCCTTACACTCAGCACCTTGTGGATCTGACCAAAGGACCCCACTGGCACACAGCCCCTCTGATTCTAGCATACCATCCCTTAGGTCTTCACCGGCTCGCCTGGTTTTAGCCCCTTCCCCCTTCGACTCTAGTTTAAAGCCCTATCTATCAGCCCTGCCAACTCCTGACCTAAGATCCTTACCCCTCTCCGAGAGAGGCGCATCCCATCCGGTGCCATCAGGCCCGGTGTAGCATAGACCTTCCCAAGTAGTCTTAGTGCTGTTCAGATCCTCTACATAAATACAGTTAAATATTTTATTGATAAATATTTTACTTAGCTGTTATACAGGAACACTTTGGTGTGTCATAGAATATGTATAAGGCAAACATTTTGCCTGAAATGATAGCCTGTGGATCTGCTTGGGTTTGTTGTACTAATTTGTATTTAGGACATACTCTCCAGGAGAAAAAATATCCAACTACAAACATATGTCTATTTATATATATATGGAAATGTATAGGAAAAAGAGAGTAATTTTCTTGTACAATACAGATTTCTATTTGTTTTTTGTTTGTTATATTTTAATTTGCAATGATAAAATTAATTGGATGAACAGAACAACCCCCAGTCAATTTTCATATGCATATATTTAAAGCATCTCAAAGCAGAATAGAGGGATAAGATGAAAGTGGGAGAAGGTGAAAGGAAATAGACCACATATAGATGTGGTCTTTATGATGTAATATTTTATTTAGTTTTCTATTATTGCTGCAAAATCTTATGGAACCCCCTGTGTCTGCCAAGGGTATAAAAGAGGGAAGAACTTGCCCCACATACTTTTTAAAGTAATGAAGGGGGCTTTTTGAACTGTGTACATCAGTGTGTCTACTCTAAAGGACAACAATCGATTTAGATTTCTTTCCTAGACTAACAGATCTTGGTTCCCTCTAGAATCAATAGAAGTAGTAAGACTGCCATTATAAGTATTTAACTTAAATGTTGTGTCTACCTCTCTTTGAGTGTTTAAGGGGTCATAGGCTAACTGGTCCAGCAGACCTTGAATTAATTGGTCTGACTCATTCAATGCTTTCTTGAATTTCAATTTAAGTACCTACAATTCATTCATCTTAGATGTCACAGATGTCACAGTAGATAATCTCTCTACATATTTGTTTAGTCCCTTTCAGCATATTCTTTAAAAGGAAGAGCATTCACCTACAAGACAAGACAGCTTGGAGAGAAGTTGGACAGCTTGGATGTATTTGTTCCTGGTGTAGCTTTGTCTTCAGTGAAATCTGTAAAACTCACTTTTGCTTCAATGGGAATAGAGGCTGCCAAGCCAGAATGCTTGCTTGAAAATTGTTCTGTTATGTCCGCTTTCAAGTGTCTCAGTTCAACTGTAAAACAAAAACACCGTGATGCCCAACAGGCACTGTTACAAAATGAGCAGAATAAATCTGTGAGCCAGGATCTGGTATTTATGAAGATGTTTTTGATCAGAACAACATATGGTAAAGGGAAATGAATTGAGGCTGATGTTGAACTAAGTCTGATGAAGACTCTTGCACTGATTTTCCCACCAAAAGTAGAAACTTCTGGGTGAGGAGCAACTTCATAAAGTAAGGCCAGCACATCAGGCTCTGCAGATCTGATACAAATGAAGAAATAGCTTCAACAAGTGTCACAGTAGTTTCTCAGGCACAATACTTTAAAATTCTGGCAAGTACGTCTCCACCCAGAAATTCATAGGCAGTCGGTGTATAGGTTACTGGAGATCTATAACTTCCTCAGTATCTGAAGTCGCCCTGAAGCACAGGGTGGTGGATTAAGAACTGGGTGGCTGCTATGCTCAGGTGTTCAGGTGGTTTGTAACTGGCATCACACAGAGGACTTAGCTACTCTCAGTACTGCAGAGAGGAAATCCTGATGAAAATATGGGGCCACAAAACAGAGAACAGGATGAAACTTCTTGCAAACAGGGGAGGCCTCCAGAAACATCAGTCTACCACTTGCCTACAGAACAAGAAAATAAGTAGGTGTGATAGATTTGATGGCTGTTCTGCAACTGGCACCTCCAGCATTTTCCACCAGGTGAAAAACCTGACTGTGAGACATTTCTCAGGTGTCCAATAAAACCTTTAAGAATCTTATTTTGGAAGAATCTAAGCAGGGGTGAACTTGATTTTTTCCAGATGCTTGTCCACCTCTTTTCCCTGTTCTTTTGATATATCCATATACAGTTCACTTTCTCAGTTTAATCTCAGAGGTTAATTTTTTTACTCAGAAACAGTACAAGAGAGCAAAAATTCTGTTGTGGTGGTGGTGCTCATGAAGTAGACATAATTTAATAGCGTTGTTTTCTCAGACTGGTAGTATTCATTTATATTGTCACGGTGTGGGTGGGGTGTTAGTGAATGCCTTAAACACTGTACTCTAGACCAGCGGCATGAGTTCACACCTTACTCCAGATCTGTGCTGAAGGTTGTTCTCAGTTGATAGAGTTATAAGCAACATTTCACTTCATCATTCAGGCTGAGAAGCTGCAGGTCATCAGATATTAACACTCATTCATTGCTCTCTTCTTTGCTTTTAGTTAGAGAAGTTAGCATGCCTCAACTACACTGGTGGACAAACTGCATTCACACTAGCCATGTGCTGTATCAGACTTGGAACGCTGCCATTTTTTTTCTAGCAGGTATTTGGCTTTCAAAGAACTCATTTTTGTAGTTTAGTTATATGTGAGGAAAACATATACATGTAACTAAAAGAAGAACTTGGACATACCAGGGAGAGATCATTCAATAAAAAGGTAATATTTTCCTGGCACGAGAGATATTACAAAAGCATTTAAAATAGCCAGGTAAGGATCTGACCATACTCTTCCTAAGTAGGACTGCATATGCATATATAACCTTGTGGGACTGTGAGGACAGAAAATTAAGCTTCAGATCTACACACAGCCTAGATATTCTAGGAATGATGCCACAGGCAAAAGGAGGGAAGCTGAGGGGAAGAAATAAAATATTTCTAAAATTCCATAATCCTTGTTATCGTCTATATTAAAGTGAACTGTTACCTGTCCACAAGAGATAAAACTCCTTTTTTCTCTTTTGTTATAAGAATTCATCCACCCAGAAGAGGAAGGAATTCATTCCCTCCAAATTCATTCCAAACAAATAGTAATTAGAGAAAAAAATAATAATATTAAATATTATTACTTAATATCTTTATCAGTGACAGAGACAGTGGGATTGAGTGCACCCTCAGCAAGTTAACAGATGACACCAAGATGAGTGGTGCAGTTGATGCAATGGATGAAAGGGATGCCATCCAAAAGGACCTGGACAAGCTTGTAAAGTGGGCCCATGTGAACCTAATGAAGTTCAACAAGGCCAAGTGCAAGGTGCTGCACCTGGGTTGGAGAAATCACAGATAAGAGTACAGACTGGGAGAGAAACTCATCCAGAGCAGCTCTGCAGAGAAAGACTTAGGGGTTCTGGTGGATGAAAAGCTCAACATGAGCCAGCAGGGCATGCTTGCAGCCAACTGCATCCTGGGCTGCATCAGCAGAGGAGTGGCCAGCAGGGCAAGGGAGGTGGTTGTGCCCCTCTGTTCTGCCCTGGTGAAGCCCCACCTGGAGTGCTGCGTCCAGGTCTGGGGCCCCCGGCTCAAGAAGGATGTGGGGCTGTTAGCGCACGCCCAGGGGAGGGCCATGAAGATGATCAAGGGGCTGGAACACCTCTTGAGCAAAGAAAGCCTGAGAGAGCTGGGACTGTTCAGCCTAAAGAAGAGAAGGCTCCGGAGTAAACTCATGTCAGCTTTTCAATATTTATAGGGGGGTTATGAAAAAGATAGAGAGCAATTCTTTGCTCAGTCAGATAAAGACAGGACAAGGAGGAATGGTTTTAAACTAAAAGAGGAAAGATTCAGATTAGAAGTTAAGAGGACATTCTTCACTCAGAGGGTGGTAAGACACTAACACAGGTTGTCCAGAGAAGCTGTGAGTGCCTCATCCCCGGAGGTGTTCAAGGCCAGGCTAGATGAGGCCTTGGGCAGCCTGGTCTGGTGGAAGGTGTCCCTGCCTAGGGCAAGGGGCTGGAACTGGATGGACTTTAAGGGCCCTTCCAACCCAAGCCATTCTATTATATGATTTATTTATTTTTTTCCCAAGAAGCTTTTCATTATAAATCCATACACCAGGGAGACAAATGAATCTTTTAATTGACATCTGGTAAATATAATTGTTATAATCATAAATGAAGGTGTCAGTACATACTGGCGGAACATCTTCAGGAAGAAGCAAGAAGATAAGGCCAGCAAATATTTGTTTAAGCTAAAAGATGATGTAGGCAAGGAATCAAAGCAATACTTAGGAAACAGAAGGGCTTCAGAAGCAATTCTTCAGTTAGTTTCACTATGGAGCAAATAGAGATCTTAACTCTGTAAGGGTGGCTACTGAATTGTGCCTCAGGAGTGCAGCTACTCCCTGACAGGGTAGTTGAAGATTTGAAGTAACCTTAAACAGGAGTAAATACAATATTTGTTGTTTAAATATACTGGGGGGGGGGAGGAAAAAAAAAAAAAAAAGTGATGATACCAGAACACTCTGGTGTAGTCATATTGCATGTGCTGAAAATACTGCTGACCAGACTCCTGACTGGAAGCTGATGGTAGGTCTGCCTAACTATTAGATGTGCCCCCTATATCTCGGCTTACTTTCTCTGCTGGCAAAAAACCCTGAAAGCTTGGGCTAAGGCATAGCTATTCTGATGAGACCACAGGCAATGAAGCCCTTTACATGGGTAAGCCCAGGACTTTCCCAGAGAGGATGAACACTGCCAGTTGATGGTGAGTGGAAAGCAGAGCAGGACACATTTGGAGCCAAACTTCTAGTCAAGTAGACCTAGCTGGATGTTGTTGAAAATGTGTCTTGGCATTTTAGCCTGTATACAGCAGCCAGCAGCAACCCACGTTGTGGTTTGAAAGATTTCCTGACATCCCAAGTGTCTTAAACAACTGTCCCCTACACCCAGCAGAAGGCCTTTGGAAAACTCCTGCAACAATGTGGTGCAAACACTTCAAAAGAAATACAGACTTATGTTCTGTCTACTTCCAAACTGCTAGCAAATAACTTCACAGCTTCCTCTTGAGGTGTTTTTGCATGTCAAGATTTTCTACACAGCTCATTGCCACCATGTATGATCTTAATCTACAGCCACTCAGTAAGAAATGGAGGCCTAGATAACTGAAAGTGGCTTGCCCAAAGTTGCACAAGAAGTTCAAAGCAGCTCTTTGAACCAAACTCAAGTCTTGGGACTTTTATGCATTACTTGTTAGGTTTCCTTCCCTCCCCTTACCTTGGGGAATGGAAACAGACCACAAACCCCATACTTCTTAGAGCAAATTACCTGTTTTGTTATTCCATCTTTCAACCTTTGCCATAAATTCCACTTCATTAACATTGGCTGAAACACCTCAGTGAACTGCACTGCTTAGGCTGTAAAATGCATCTGGTGAGTAGGCAGGAGAATCTCTTTAGCCACAACCATGGAAGAGCAGGCTCAAGAGGCTCTGAGCATTCTGAAATGAGTCATCAGTGAGTACTAATGAACACAGATTTATTTTATTTGATTTTATTTAGCTGTTTTCCACTGTGTTGAAGTGGCAGGGTCTCCTACCACACACTGTGGAA